>NC_057802.1:424855122-425179501 GCF_018294505.1 Triticum aestivum | reverse complement strand
GCGAGCGTGCTGCGGCGGTTGGAGTAGCAGCAACACGCGCAGCGGGGCAGCAAGCAATCAGCTGGACGCGCGCGGGGCGGCGGCGTAAGCGCGGGGTGCGGCCAAAGGGGCGCGGGCAGGGGATCCTCGGGCACGGGCTGGCTGCGGTGAGCGCGAGCTCACGGGGAGCTCCAGCGCGGTGGTTATGGGCGGACGCGAGCTAGTACTACGGCATCGGAATCAGAGGGGCAAGAAGAGGGGGAACACGTGGTGCTCACCGGGAGGGCGCACGAGGGCCCGACGGTGGGTTTAGGAGCTGCAGTGGGCGCCGACGTCGGAGGAGAACAACGGCGGTCGGAGGAGGAAGACGGAGTCGTTGTGGTCGTAGCGGTGCTCCCGGGCTCCAGCGGAGGGCACGAGTCAACGGGGCACCATTCGACGGGGCGGAGGCCGACGGGGTCTGTGGACTCGACGGAGAGGCGAGAGGAGGCCAGAGGCTACGCGAATGACGACGGCGCAGCCATGGCAGCGCTCGGGCACCGGTCCAGATCGAGAATGGGAGCGAGAGGAGGGGAGATGGGGAACTGGGGAACTAGGGTTCGTCGACGAGGCCTGGGCGGTCTTATACGCGCAGGGGAACGGCTAAGAGGCGCGGGATGGCCGCCACGGGACCAGGGGCGCCATGGGATGGCTGCCACGATGCCCCCTGCTTCTGTAGCGTGAGGAGGGAGAGGACTGGGGTGTGGGCTGGGCTTGTTTTTGTCACTAGTTGGGCCAAGGCCCAGTGGGACAGGGGGTTGGCTATAGGTTTAGGTCCATAGGGAAAAGATGGGGGGAGGCTTTTCTCCTTTTCTATTTTGGTTCCAGGTTTGAATTTTCTTTTAGTACCAAAAGAGTTTTGTTTTGAACAAAACTTGGCACATAAATCTAACACAATACCTTGAGATGGAATAAAAAGTTTGGGGCAAAAGGAGTTGTCTAACCATTTTTCGAAATTGAAAAGGCCAATTTAATTGTTGCTGGACCACTAGATTAAATTTCAGGGGCATTTTGGGAATTCAAATGAGGCTGGTTTCAACATGAAAATGATCAAGTGAATTTATAGAATATTGTGAACATTTTAGCTTTGATGTTTGACAAATTTGAATTTGAATAGTGATTTGGATCGAATGAGGCTTAGCAACAGTAATGTGATGACATGGCACCATTAGTAGAGAGTTACTGTAGCTTAAGTATCCGGGTGTTACATACCACCCACCTATCCCACTGGTTCAACTCGAAGCAAATTCCACTCCCATCATTTATTCTGAGAAAGAGCTCCACCTCCTTGTGCCGATTTCATAGGGCAATTCACTCCAACCATCCAATCAACCCCTTTGCTTTCCACTCCTACCTTCTCCAAACCCATAGCTAAGTCTTGAGATAGTTTGAGTATTGAAAAGCTTATCTTTTGAAGCACAAGAGCAAGAGATTCATTATCACGCAATCCCTATCTTATTTCTTTTGGAGTGTGTGTGCCTCCTAAATCGGCTAGGTGTGCTAGGAAGGCTTGTGAAGAAGCATTGTACAAGCTCGAAGATCGTGAATATCTACCTTACCGAGGCTAATCCTTCATGGGTGTAAGCCATGGTGGAAGAGGTATGGTTGCTCCTTCGTGGACCCTTTGTGGGTGAGTGTCCTTCATTGATGGTTTCTTCGTGGAATCTTGCAATTGGGATCCTTGTGATCTTGATCCTTCGTGGATCGAAGCCTCCATCAACGTGGATGTAAGGTATTGCCAACTATCCAAACCATTGAAGAAATCTTCACCAAGCCAATTGTGTTTGCGATTCTCTAAACTCCATTATTTACTTCACACTTGCTTGTCTCCACTTTCCGCTGCCTATTACTCTAGACTTGCATATGTAGGATGCTCTATAGGTTGCTAAAAAATCCTAAAGTCCATCAAGAAATTGGAACTTGGAAAATAGTGCATTGTTGTGCTTAGTAGTCTATTCACCCCCTCTAGACGTACTTATCAATCTACAATATACTATGAGTTGAATGCTCAACAGAGTGTCGAAGCGAGATATTTTACATCACGAGAAAAGGTGATGAGGCCCAACCCCTCTCTCTCTCAAATGAAAGTCATCCATGCTAGTAACATGGTAGAAGTGTATGTCATAGTGATGATCTTGATGAGGTATCCCTGCAAAGGATGCTTTGTCATATGGCTAAAGTATACAACCTCTGCGGAGTTCAAAACTATTTGTTTAGAAGTGTCCACGATCATGGACGAGTCGGGATAAGTCACATTATTCTATCCTTGTTAAACTTGGAGGTTTAATATTAAATAAAAGGGCAATCAACAAACCTTGGAAAGAAATTATTGAGCAGGTGCAGCATAGATGATCTGTGTTTTTAAGAAATTTAGGGCTTATCCATGAAATGGCTATGGAACCGTTGGTCTTAGTGACCATGAGAGATTGGTTATGATATTGGAATGATCACGAGAATGACTTGAATATTATACACTTATCTGTATGCTTTATCTTTGTCATATCTGCTAGATAAAGTCTGCTATGTCATGATAGCTAGAACTGCTTTGATTATGTGATGTTTATGCCATGTATCACTTTGCTTGAGTTATATGTTATTTGTTGTGAGTACTTTTTAAGTACTCACTTGACTCGTTGTTTCGTCCATATCCAGTTGAGGAGCCGTCTTCCACTAGCATGACGCTTGATACGTCTCCAACGTATCTATAATTTATGAAGTATTCATGCTATTATATTATCCATCTTGGATGTTTTATGGGCTTTACTATGCACTTTTATATTACTTTTGGGACTAACCTATTGACCCAGAGCCCAGTGCCAGTTTCTGCTTTTTCCCTTGTTTCAGTGTTTCGCAGAA
This sequence comes from Triticum aestivum, assembly GCF_018294505.1. NCBI lineage: Eukaryota > Viridiplantae > Streptophyta > Magnoliopsida > Poales > Poaceae > Triticum > Triticum aestivum. The sequence goes on along the minus strand of NC_057802.1, from coordinate 425,176,627 downwards.
AAGGAATATCAAACGGAGTACAAACGGAATGAAACCTTCGGAAAAGTTATTTTTGGAAAGAAAGCAATACGGGAGACTTGGAGTGCACGTCAGGGGATCAACGAGGAGAGCACGAGGCAAGGGGCGCACCCCCCCCCCCATGAGCGTGCCCTCCACCCTCGTGGGCCCCTCGTGGCTCCCCTTACCGACTTCTTTCGCCTATATATCTCCATATACCCTAAAACCTTTGGGGAACAGAATAGATCGGGAGTTCCGCCGCCGCAAGCCTCTGTAGCCACTAAAAACCAATCGGGACCTTGTTCCGGCACCCTGCCGGAGGGGGAATCCCTCACCGGTGGCCATCTTCATCATCCCGGCGCTCTCCATGACGAGGAGGGAGTAGTTCACCCTCGGGGCTGAGGGTATGTACCAGTAGCTATGTGTTTGATCTCTCTCTCTCGTGTTCTTGATTTGGCACGATCTTGATGTATCGCGAGCTTTGCTATTATAGTTGGATCTTATGATGTTTCTCCCCCTCTACTCTCTTGTAATGGATTGAGTTTTCCCTTTGAAGTTATCTTGTCGGATTGAGTCTTTAATGATTTGAGAACACTTGATGTATGTCTTGCGTGGGATAACCGTGGTGACAATGGGTTATTCTATTGATTCACTCGATGTATGTTTTGGTGATCAACTTGCGGGCTCCGCCCATGAACCTATGCATAGGGGTTGGCACACGTTTTCGTCTTGACTCTCCGGTAGAAACTTTGGGGCACTCTTTGAGGTTCTATGTGTTGGTTGAATAGATGAATCTGAGATTGTGTGATGCATATCGTATAATCATACCCACGGATACTTGAGGTGACATTGGAGTATCTAGGTGACATTAGGGTTTGGTTGATGTGTGTCTTAAGGTGTTATTTTACTACGAACTCTAGGGCTGTTTGTGACACTTATAGGAATAACCCAATGGATTGATCGGAAAGAATAACTTTGAGGTGGTTTCGTACCCTACCATAATCTCTTCGTGTGATCTCCGCTATTAGTGACTTTGGAGTGACTCTTTGTTGCATGTTGAGGGATAGTTATATGATCCAATTATGTTATTATTGTTGAGAGAACTTGCACTAGTGAAAGTATGAACCCTAGGCCTTGTTTCCTAGCATTGCAATACCGTTTATGCTCACTTTTATCATTAGTTACCTTGTTGTTTTTATAATTTCAGATTACAAAAACCTTTATCTACCATCCATATTGCACTTGTATCACCATCTCTTCGCCGAACTAGTGCACCTATACAATACCATTGTATTGGGTGTGTTGGGGACACAAGAGACTCTTTGTTATTTGGTTGCAGGGTTGCTTGAGAGAGGCCATCTTCATCCTACGCCTCCCACGGATTGATAAACCTTAGGTCATCCACTTGAGGGAAATTTGCCACTGTCCTACAAACCTCTGCACTTGGAGGCCCAACAACGTCTACAAGAAGAAGGTTGCGTAGTAGACATCAAGCTCTTTTCTGGCGCCGTTGCCGGGGAGGTGAGTGCTTGAAGGTATATCTTTAGATCTTGCAATCGGATCTTTTTGTTTCTTGTTTTAGCACTAGTTTAGTTTATAAAAGAAAACTACAAAAAAAAGGAATTGAGTCTACCTCATACGCTTCATCCTTTTAATGTCTTTCGTGAGTATGATGGGAAGGAAAATTGTGCCAAAGTGTTAGAAGAAGAATGTATTAAAATGTTTAGCACTAAATCTTTGGATGATGAGCATGATTGCAATGTTGTTAGTATGAACTCTTTGAATATCCATAGTACTAATGATGATTGCACTAGTTATGATGAAAATGTCTCCTATAAACATGTCAATTTTTGTGGACTGCATTGGGTTTGCAAGTACACACCAAATAGGGAAGATAGATATTGCAAGAGGCATACGCATTTAGAAACTAAATTGTTGCAAGAAAGGCTAGATGTTTGTGCTGAAAATTTAAATTTTCTTGGCCGTACTTGTGAACTTTGCAATGAAAGTGGTCATTTAACTATCCGATGCAAATTGTTTCATGATCTAATCATTACCAAAAATTGTGATGACTTGATTTCCCTTGCACATTATAATGAACTTAGTTTGCTTATGGGTTACGAAGAAATGAAACATATAACTAAGCATCTTCCAGAATTTGCCCGTTATAAACTTCTTGATTTTGATCTAGAGGAAATTTATATGTATTGTGCAGTGAATTGGATTGAAAATCCTTATATTGCCAATTACATAAAGAAAAGAAATCAAATAGAAGATGAAGAGAACACTAACGAAAGGGAAGAGACTTCCCAATATCCTCCTATTATTTCTTATGATGAATCAGGTAACGAGGAGGAGCTTTCTATTCAACCAATCTCATTAATAAGGAGCTCCAAAAAGAGGATTGAACCCACACATGATGTGGTGAAGAAGAAGAAAAGAAAAAGGAAGAGAGGTAAAAAGATATCTCTCCCAAATAATGTTGCTCCTATTATTGTTGTGCCTCATGAAAATGAATCAAAAATAATTGTGGAATATGATGCACTTGATGATGATCTCGTTATGCCTATTGCTTGTTGTGATGATTATGATTGGGAAGATAATGATACTTCTTATGATCTTGAAAATCTTTTTGGCACTTGCTTGGAAGAATATGATAATTGCTATACTATTGGTGTTATCCATAATATTAATGATGAGAGTGATTATGCTTATGATATAAAAAGGCCCAAGCTTGGGGATGCTATGTTTGATGAAGATGATGTTTTTGAGAATATATTTGCTGCAATTAATGTTTGTCCCAAGCTTGGGGATGCTACGTTTAATGAAGATGATATTTTTAGTCTCCCAAGTTTTGATATGCAAATTTATAATGATGATAGCATGCCTCTCACTTATGATGATTATATTGATAAAAGTGGGTTTGGAAGAGTGTCAACTTTAGGAAGTAATGATCCCACTATTTTGGAGGATGTTGAATCTTATAATATTTATGAAATTGGATTTGGAGAGGTCATGACTTTATTTAGTGATGTATCCACTATTTCGGAAGAGGTTTCAACTGATTATGATGAGAACAAAGTTGCTACTTATGATGATTATTGTGATGAAACTTATGCTATAAAAAGTACTGATGATTATATTTATGAAACTTGTCGTGATTATGATTACCCTTTTTCTGAATATTACTCTTTTAATGTGAAAACAATTTATAGTATTCGAGTCTCTTATGATACTCCAACTATTCCGAAAGAGAAGAATTTTGCTTATGTGGAGAGTAGTAAAATTTCTATGCAAGTAGATCATGAAAAGAATGCTTTAGGTGCTGGTTATATTGTTGAATTCATTCATGATGCTACTGAAAATTATTATGAGGAAGGAATATATGCTTGTAGGAATTGCAATAATTTCAAGTTTCCTCTCTATGTGCTTAAAGTTTTAAAGTTATGCTTGTTTTGCCTTCCTATGCTAGTTGATTATTGTTCCCATAAGTTGTTTTCAAACAAAATCCCTATGCATAGGGAGTGGGTTAGACTTAAATGTTCTAGTCATATTCTTCATGATGCTCTCTTTATGTTTCAATTCTTATCTTTTATGCGAGCATCATTGAAATCATCATGCCTAGCTAGGGGCGTTAAACGTTAGCGCTTGTTGGGAGGCAACCCAATTTTATTTTAGTTTCTTGATTTTTGGTTCTGTTTAGGAATAAATAATCTATCTAGCCTCTGGTTAGATGTAGTTTTATGTTTTAATTAGTGTTTGTGCCAAGTAGAACCTTTGGGAAGACTTGGGTGAAGTCTTTATGATCTTGCTGTAAAAAACAGAAACTTTAGCGCTCACGAGATTAGCTAAAACTTTTTACTGGAGAGTGATATTTAGTTGATTCTTTTTGAATATCATTACTAGACAAATTCCTCAGGTCCACAAATTTATTTTAGAATTTTTGGAGTTCCAGAAGTATACGTTTGATACAGATTACTACAGACTGTTCTGTTTTTGACAGATTCTGTTCTCTATGTGATGTTTGCTTATTTTGATGAATCTATGAGTAGTATCGGAGGGTATGAACCATAGGGAAGTTGGAATACAGTAGATATTATACCAATATGAATTTAGAATGAGTTCACAACAGTACTTAATGTTGGAAATATGCCCTAGAGGCAATAATAAATGGTTATTATTATATTTCTTTGTTCATGGTAATTGTCTATTGTTCATGCTATAATTGTATTGTCCGGAAATCGTAATACATGTGTGAATACATAGACCACAACGTGTCCCTAGTAAGCCTCTAGTTGACTAGCTCGTTGATCAACAGATAGTCATGGTTTCCTGACTATGGACATTGGATGTCGTTGATAACGGGATCACATCATTAGGAGAATGATGTGATGGACAAGACCCAATCCTAAGCATAGCATAAAAGATCGTGTAGTTTCGTTTGCTAGAGCTTTTCCAATGTCAAGCATCTTTTCCTTAGACCATGAGATCGTGCAACTCCCGGATACCGTAGGAGTGCTTTGGGTGTGCCAAACGTCACAACGTAATTGGGGGACTATAAAGGTGCACTACGGGTATCTCCGAAAGTGTCTGTTGGGTTGGCACGGATCGAGACTGGGATTTGTCACTCCGTGTGACGGAGAGGTATCTCTGGGCCCACTCGGTAATGCATCATCATAATGAGCTCTATGTGACTAAGGCGTTAGTCACGGGATCATGCATTGCGGTACGAGTAAAGAGACTTGCCGGTAACGAGATTGAACAAGGTATTGGGATACCGACGATCGAATCTCGGGAAAGTAACATACCGATGGACAAAGGGAATTGTATATGGGATTGATTGAATCCTCAACATCGTGGTTCATCTGATGAGATCATCGTGGAACATGTGGGAGCCAACATGGGTATCCAGATCCCGCTGTTGGTTATTGACCGGAGAGGCGTCTCGGTCATGTCTGCATGTCTCCCAAACCCGTAGGGTCTACACACTTAAGGTTCGGTGACGCTAGGGTATTAGAGATATGTGTATGCGGAAACCCGAAAGTTGTTCGGAGTCCCGGATGAGATCCTGGACGTCACGAGGAGTTCCGAAATGGTCCGGAGCTGAAGAATTATATATAGGAAGTCAAGTTTCGGCCACCGGGAAAGTTTCGGGGGTTACCGGTATTGTACCGGGACCATCGGAAGGGTCCCGGGGGTCCACCGGGTGGGGCCACCTATCCCGGAGGGCCCCGTGGGCTGAAGTGGGAAGGGAACCAGCCCCTAGTGGGCTGGGCGCCCCCCATGGGCCTTCCCCTGCGCCTAGGGTTGGAAACCCTAGGGCAAGGGGGCGCCCCACTTGCCTTGGGGGGCAAGGCACCCCCCTTGGCCGCCGCCCCCCACCCTAGATGGGTTTGGCCGGCGCCCCCCCTCCCAGGGGGCCTATATAAAGGGGGGAGGGAGGTCAGCATATCTCAGCCTTGGGCGCCTCCCTCCTCCCCTGCTGCACCTCTCTCTCTCTCTCGTAGAAGCTCGGCGAAGCCCTGCCGGCATCCCGCTACATCCACCACCACGCCATCGTGCTGCTGGATCTCCATCAACCTCTCCTTCCCCCTTGCTAGATCAAGAAGGAGGAGACGTCGCTGCACCGTACGTGTGTTGAACGCGGAGGTGCCGTCCGTTCGGCACTCGGTCATCGGTGATTTGAATCACGGCGAGTAGGACTCTGTCATCCACGTTCATTGGAACGCTTCCGCTCGCGATCTACAAGGGTATGTAGATGCACTCCTTTCCCCTCGTTGCTGGTATACTCCATAGATGCATCTTGGTGAGCGTAGGAAAATTTTAAAATTATGCTACGATTCCCAACACTTAAGTGGCGATTTATTTTCTTATACTAACGGAGCTCACGAGATTTTCTGTTAAGTTTTGTGTTGTGAAGTTTTCAAGTTTTGGGTAAAGATTCGATGGACTATGGAATAAGGAGTGGCAAGAGCCTAAGCTTGGGGATGCCCAAGGCACCCCAAGGTAATATTCAAGGATAACCAAGAGCCTAAGCTTGGGGATGCCCCGGAAGGCATCCCCTCTTTCGTCTTCGTTCATCGGTAACTTTACTTGGAGCTATATTTTTATTCACCACATGATACGTGTTTTGCTTGGAGCGTCATTTTATTTTATTTTTTTTTGCTTGCTGTTTGAATAAAATACCAAGATCTGAAATTCTTAAATGAGAGAGAGTCCTCGCATAGCTACATAATTATTTAACTACTCATTGATCTTCACTTATATCTTTTTGGAGTAGTTTGTCATTTACTCGTGTGCTTCACTTATATCCTATGAGTAAATGGTTGAATGGTTTGAATATCATAAATCTGAAATTATATATGTTTCATATGCTTATCCCTTGGGGATTAATGACTTTACATATAAGAAGTAGAGGTGGTAAATTTATTGAAGGTTAGCAAACATTGTATTAGTCACTTGAACAATTCATGAAAGAATATTGAAGGAAAAGAGATTTCACATATAAATATACTATCTTGGACATCTTTTGTAATTGTGAGCACTCATTAAAATATGACATGATAAAAGGTTGACGTTGGACAAGGAAGACAACGTAATGGGTTATGTTTTCTTATATCTGAAATAAAGTATATTGTCATGGATCGCCTAACATGTTGAGCTTGCCTTTCCCCCTCATGCTAGTCAAATTCCTTGCACCAAGTAGAGATACTACTTGTGCTTCCAAACATCTCTTAAACCAGTATTGCCATGAGAGTCCACCATACCTACCTATGGATTGAGTAAGATCCTTCAAGTAAGTTGTCATTGGTGCATGCAATAAAAATTGCTCTCTAAATATGTATGATCTTTTAGTGTGGAGAAAATAAGCTTTATACGATCATTGTGATATGGAAGAAATAAAAGCGACGGACTGCATAATAAAGGTCCCTATCACAAGTGGCAATATAAAGTGACGTTCCCTCGCATTAAGATTTTGTGCATCCAACTATAAAAGCGCATGGCAACCTCTGCTTCCCTCTGCGAAGGGCCTATCTTTTACTTTTATGCAAGAGTCATGGTGATCTTCACCTTCCCTTTTTTCATTTTATCCTTTGGCAAGCACCTCGTGTTGGAAAGATTCTGATATATATCCAATTGGATGTAAGGCATCATGAACTATTATTGTTGACATTACCCTTGAGGTAAAAGGTTGGGAGGCGAATCTATAAGCCCCTATCTTTCTCTGTGTCTGATTAAAACTTTGAACCCATAAATATCGCGTGAGTGTTAGCAATTGTGAAAGACTAAATGATAGTTGAGTATGTGGAGTTTGCTAAATCAAAGCTCTGACATAGACTCTTCCTGAAAATAAGATGAATTGTAATTGTTTGATGACTAATAACATGGTTTGTTAGTTTTCAAGAAAGTTTATGATCTATACTTTAACATGTGAATAGCTTGTTACTTGATCATGAGAAGTTTTATGAGATGGGCTACTGTTATGATATATAATGATGCTAGAAAAGGTGATTGAAATTATCATTGATCAAACTTATGCACCTGCTAGCATTCACACTTCATAAATTCTTTCTTTTATCATTTACCTACTCGAGGACGAGCAGGAATTAAGCTTGGGGATGCTGATACGCATCCAACGTATCTATAATTTATGAAGTATTCATGCTATTATATTATCCATCTTGGATGTTTTAAGGGCTTTACTATGCACTTTTATATTACTTTTGGGACTAACCTATTGACCCAGAGCCCAGTGCCAGTTTCTATTTTTCCCCTTATTTCAGTGTTTCGCAGAAAAGGAATATCAAACGGAGTCCAAACGGAATGAAACCTTCGGAAAAGTTATTTTTGGAAAGAAAGCAATACGGGAGACTTGGAGTGCACGTCAGGGGATCAACGAGGAGAGCACGAGGCAGGGGGGCGCCACCCCCTGGGCGCGCCCACCCCCCTGGGCGCGCCCTCCACCCTCGTGGGCCCCTCGTGGCTCCCCTTACCGACTTCTTTCGCCTATATATCTCCATATACCCTAAAACCTTCGGGGAACAGAATAGATCGGGAGTTCCGCCGCCGCAAGCCTCTGTAGCCACCAAAAACCAATCGGGACCCTGTTCTGGCACCCTGCCGGAGGGGGAATCCCTCACCGGTGGCCATCTTCATCATCCCGACGCTCTCCATGATGAGGAGGGAGTAGTTCACCCTCGGGGCTGAGGGTATGTACCAGTAGCTATGTGTTTGATCTCTCTCTCGTGTTCTTGATTTGGCACGATCTTGATGTATCACGAGCTTTGCTATTATAGTTGGATCTTATGATGTTTCTCCCCCTCTACTCTCTTGTAATGGATTGAGTTTTCCCTTTGAAGTTATCTTGTCGGATTGAGTCTTTAATGATTTGAGAACACTTGACGTATGTCTTGCGTGGGATAACCATGGTGACAATGGGTTATTCTATTGATTCACTCGATGTATGTTTTGGTGATCAACTTGCGGGTTCCGCCCATGAACCTATGCATATGGGTTGGCACACGTTTTCGTCTTGACTCTCTGGTAGAAACTTTGGGGCACTCTTTGAGGTTCTATGTGTTGGTTGAATAGATGAATCTGAGATTGTGTGATGCATATCGTATAATCATACCCACGGATACTTGAGGTGACATTGGATTATCTAGGTGACATTAGGGTTTGGTTGATGTGTGTCTTAAGGTGTTATTTTACTATGAACTCTAGGGCTGTTTGTGACACTTATAGGAATAGCCCAATGGATTGATCGGAAAGAATAACTTTGAGGTGGTTTCGTACCCTACCATAATATCTTCGTTTGTTCTCCGCTATTAGTGACTTTGGAGTGACTCTTTGTTGCATGTTGAGGGGTAGTTATATGATCCAATTATGTTATTATTGTTGAGAGAACTTGCACTAGTGAAAGTATGAACCCTAGGCCTTGTTTCCTAGCATTGCAATACCGTTTATGCTCACTTTTATCATTAGTTACCTTGTTGTTTTTATAATTTCAGATTACAAAAACCTTTATCTACCATCCATATTGCACTTGTATCACCATCTCTTCGCCGAACTAGTGCACCTATACAATTTACCATTGTATTGGGTGTGTTGGGGACACAAGAGACTCTTTGTTATTTGGTTGCAGGGTTGCTTGAGAGAGACCATCTTCATCCTACGCCTCCCACGGATTGATAAACCTTAGGTCATCCACTTGAGGGAAATTTGCTACTGTCCTACAAACCTCTGCACTTGGAGGCCCAACAACGTCTACAAGAAGAAGGTTGCATAGTAGACATCAACCTCGGAGTGTTCGTTTGCTAGGAGAGTTTCCCAGCCAGTTCCATGTGGAGTGGTGCCACTCCAAGTTTGTGTTGCCCCTAGATGTTGTCTTCCATTCCCGTTAAACTTGTTGGGGAACGTAGCATGCAATTTCAAAAATTTCCTACGCTCACGCAAGATCTATCTAGGATATGCATAGCAACAAGAGGGGGAGAGTGTATCCACGTACCCAAAGCGGAAGTGTTTGACAACGCGGTTGATCTAGTCGAACTTCTTCTCGCTCCGACCGATCAAGTACCGAACGTACGGCACCTCCGAGTTCTGCACATTTTTAGCTCGATGAAGTCCCTCGAACTCTTGATCCAGCAAAGTTTCGAGGGAGAGTTTCGCCAGCACGACGGCGTGGTGATGGTGATGGTGAAGTGATCCGCGCAGGGCTTCGCCTAAGCACTACGTGAATATGACCGGAGGCATAAACTGTGGAGGGGGCGCCGCACACGGCTAACAATGTTTGTTGTGTGTTCTAGCGGTGCCCTCCCCCCCTCATATATATAGGTTGGAGGAGAGGAGAGGCAGCCAAGGGGGCGCCCCAAGTAGGAGGAATCCTACTTAGGGTCCTCCCAATTCTGCCTCCCCCTTTCCTATTCCTATTCGGAGTAGGAAGGGAAGAGGGGGAAGGGGGAATCCTATTCCCTTTTTCCTTCCCTCCTTCCCCTTTTCTACTCCAATTTGTCCAGCCCATATGGGGGGCACACCAGCCCCTTAGGGGCTGGTCTGTCCCTCTCTTGGCCCATTAGGCCCATATAGTTTGCCGGGGGTCGCCCGGAACCCCTTCCGGTGACCCGATACGTACCCGATACCCACAGAACACTTCCGGTGTCCGAATACTATCGTCCTATATATGAATCTTTACCTCTCTACCATTTTGAGACTCCTCGTCATGTTTGTGATCTCATCTGGGACTCCGACCAACATTCGGTCACCAAATCACATAACTCATATAATACAAAATCGTCATCGAACGTTAAGCGTGCGGACCCTACGGGTTTGAGAACTATGTAGACATGACCGAGACACCTCTCCGGTCAATAACCAACAGTGGAACCTGGATCTCATATTGGTTCCCACATATTCTACAAAGATCTTTATCGGTCGTACCGTAATGACAACATACGTTATTCCCTTTGTCATCGGTATGTTACTTGCCCGAGATTCTATCGTCGGTATCTGCATACCTAGTTCAATATCATTACCGGCAAGTCTCTTTACTCGTTTTGTAATACATCATCCTGTAACTAACTCATTAGTTACTTTGCTTGCAAGGCTTCTTATGATGTGCATTACCGAGAGGGCCCAGAGATACCTCTCCGATACTCGGAGTGACAAATCCTAATATTGATCTATGCCAACCCAACAAACACCTTCGGAGATACCTGTAGAGCATCTTTATAATAACCCAGTTACGTTGTGATGTTTGATAGCACACAAGGTATTCCTCCGGTATCCGGGAGTTGCATAATCTCATAGTCAAAGGAATATGTATATGACATGAAGAAAGCTATAGCAATAAAACTGAACGATCAATATGCTAAGCTAACGGATGGGTCTTGTCCATCACATCATTCTCCTAATGATGTGATCCCGTTCATCAAATGACAACACATGTCTATGGTTAGGAAACTTAACCATCTTTGATTAACGAGCTAGTCTAGTAGAGGCTTACTAGGGACACGGTGTTTTGTCTATGTATCCACACATGTATCAAGTTTCTGGTTAATACAATTCTAGCATGAATAATAAGCATTTATCATGATATAAGGAAATGTATAAATAACAACTTTATTATTGCCTCTAGGGCATATTTCCTTCAGTCTCCCACTTGCACTAGAGTCAATAATCTAGTTCACATCGCCATGTGATTTAACACCAATAGTTCACATAGCCATGTGACCAACACCCAAAGGGTTTACTAGAGTCAATAATCTAGTTCACATCGCTATGTGATTAACACCCAAAGAGTACCAAGGTGTGATCATGTTTTGCTTGTGAGAGAAGTTTAGTCAACGGGTTTGCCACATTCAGATCCGTATGTATTTGCAAATTTCTATGTCTACAATGCTCTGCGTGGAGCTACTCTAGCTAATTGCCCCCACTTTCAATATGTATCCAGATTGAGACTCAGAGTCATCCAGATTGGTGTCAAAGCTTGCATCGATGTAACTTTTTACGACGAACTCTTTATTACCTCCATAATCGAGAAATATTTCCTTAGTCCTCTTTAGGTACCTAAGGATAATTCTGACTGCTTTCTAGTGATCTACTCCTAGATCACTATTGTACCCCCTTGCCAAACTCATGGCAAGGTACACAATAGGTCTGGTATATAGCATGGCATACTTTATAGAACTTATGGCTGAGGCATAGGGAATGACTTTCATTCTCTCTCTATCTTCTGTCGTCGCCGGGTTTTGAGTCTTACTCAACTTCATACCTTACAACTCAGGCAAGAACTCCTTCTTTGACTGATCCATTTTGAACTCCTTCAAAATCTTATCAAAGTATGTACTCATCAAAAGTCTTATAAACGTCTTAATCTATCTCTATAGATCTTGATGCCCAATATGTAAGCAGCTTCACCAAGGTCTTTCTTTGAAAAACTCCTTTCAAACACTCCTTTATGCTTTCCAGAAAATTCTACATCATTTCCGATCAACAATATGTCATTCACATATACTTATCAGAAAGGTTGTAGTGCTCCCACTCACTTTCTTGTAAATACAGGCTTTACCGCAAGTCTGTATAAAACTATATGCTTTGATCAACTCATCAAAGTGTATATTCCAACTCCGAGATGCTTGCACCAGTTCCATAGATGGATCGCTAGAGCTTGCACACTTTGTTAGCACCTTTGAGGTCAACAAAACCTTTGGTTGTATCATATACAACTCTTCTTTAAGAAATCCATTAAGGAATGCAGTTTTGACATTCATTTGCCAGATTTCATAAAATGCGGCAATTGCTAACATGATTCGGATAGACTTAAGCATCTCTACGAGTGAGAAAATCTCATTGTAGTCAACACCTTGAACTTGTCGAAAACATTTTGCGACAATTTGAGCTTTGTAGATAGTAACACTACCATCATCGTCCGTCTTCCTCTTGAAAATCCATTTATTATCAATGGCTTGCCGATCATTGGGCAAGTCCACCAAAGTCCACACTTTGTTCTCATACTTGGATCCTATCTCAGATTTCATGGCCTCAAGCCATTTTGCGGAATCTGGGCTCATCATCGCTTCCTCATAGTTCGTAGGTTCGTCATGGTCTAGTAACATGACTTCCAGAGCAGGATTACCGTACCACTCTGGTGCGGAACGCGCTCTGATTGACCTACCACGTTCGGTAGTAACTTGATCTGAAGTTTCATGATCATTATCATTAGCTTCCTCTCTTGTTGGTGTAGGCATCACGGAAATGGTTTTCTGTGATGAGCAACTTTCCAATTCGAGAGAAGGTACAGTTACCTCATCAAATTCTACTTTCCTCCCACTCACTTCTTTCGAGAGAAACTCCTTCTCTAGAAAGGATCCATTCTTAGCAACAAAGATCTTGCCTTCGGATCTGTGATGGAAGGTATACCCAACAGTTTCTTTTGGGTATCCTATGAAGACGCACTTCTCCGATTTGGGTTCGAGCTTATCAGGCTGAAACTTTTTCACATAAGCATCGCAACCCCTAACTTTAAGAAACGACAGCTTAGGTTTCTTGCCAAACCATAGTTCATACGGTGTCGTCTCAACGGATTTAGATGGTGCCCTATTTAACGTGAATGCAGCTGTCTCTAATGCATAACCCCAAAACAATAGTGGTAAATCGGTAAGAGACATCATAGATCATACCATATCTAATAAAGTACGGCTACGACGTTCGGACACACCATTACGCTGTGGTGTTCCAGGTGGCGTAAGTTGTGAAACTATTCCACATTGTTTTAAATGAAGGCCAAACTCGCAACTCAAATATTCATCTCCGCGATCAGATCATAGAAACTATATTTTCTTGTTACGATGATTCTCTACTTCACTCTGAAATTCTTTGAACTTTTCAAATGTTTCAGACTTGTGTTTCATTAAGTAGATATACCCATATCTGCTCAAATCATCTATGAAGGTTAGAAAATAATGATACCCGCCACGTGCTTCAACACTCATCGAACCGCATACATCGGTATGTATTATTTCCAATAAGTCATTAGCTCGGAACATTGTTCCGGAGAACGGAGTTTTAGTCATCTTGCCATTGAGGCATGGTTCGCAAGTATCAAGTGATTCCAAAACTCCATCCGCATGGAGTTTCTTCATGCGCTTTACACCAATATGACCTAAACGGCAGTGCCACAAATATGTTGCACTATCATTATCAACTTTGCATCTTTTGGAATCAATATTATGAATATGTGTATCACTACGATCGAGATTCAATAAACCATTTATATGGAGTGTATGACCATAGAAGGTTTTATTCATGTAAACAAAATAACAATTATTCTTTGACTTAAATGAATAATTGTATAGCAATAAACATGATCCAATCATATTCATGCTCAACACAAACACCAAATAACATTTATTTTAGGTTCAACACTAACCCCGAAGGTAAAGGGAGTGTGCGATGGTGATCTTATCAACCTTGGAATCACTTCCAACACACATCGTCACCTCGCTCTTAACTAGTATCTGTTCATTTTGCAACTCATGTTTCGAGTTACTAATCTTAGCAACTGAACCAGTATCAAATACCCTGGGGTTACTATGAACACTAGTAAAGTACACATCAATAACATGTATATCAAATATACCTTTGTTCACATTGCCATCCTTCTTATCCGCCAAGTATTTGGAGTAATTCCGCTTCCAGTGACCGTTCCCTTTGCAGTAGAAGCACTTAGTTTCAGGTTTGGGTCTAGCTTGGGCTTCTTCACGGGAGTGGCAACTTGCTTGCCATTTTACTTGAAGTTCCCTTTCTTTCCTTGCCCTTTTTTTGAAAGTGGTCTTGTTAACCATCAACATTTGATGCTATTTCTTGATTTCTACCTTCGCCGATTTCAGCATCGCGAAGAGCTTGGGAATCGTTTTTGTGATCCCTTGCATATTATAGTTCATCATGAAGTTCTAGTAACTTGGTGATAGTGACTAGAGAACTCTGTCAATCACTATCTTATCTAGAAGATTAACTCCCACTTGATTCAAGCGATTGTAGTACCCAGACATTCTGAGGACATGCTCACTAGCTGAGCTATTCTCCTCCATCTTGTAGGCAAAGTACTTGTTAGAGGTCTCATACCTCTTAACACGGGCATGAGTCTGAAATGTCATTTTCAGGTCCTGGAACATCTCATATGCTCCATGGCGTTCAAAACAATTTTTGAAGTCTCGGTTCTAAGCTGTAAAGCATGGTGCACTAAACTATCAAGTAGTCATCATACCGAGCTTGCCAGACGTTCATAACGTCAGCATCTGCTCCTGCAATAGGTCTATCACCTAGCGGTGCATCAAGGACATAATTCTTCTGTGCAGCAATGAGGATAATCCTCAGATCAAGGACCCAGTCCGCATCATTGCTACTATCATCTTCCAACTTAGTTTTCTCTAGGAACATATTAAAAATAAAACAGGGGAGCTATACGCGAGCTATTGATCTACAACATAGATATGCTAATACTATCAGGACTAAGTTCATGATAAATTAAGTTCAATTAATCATATTACTTAAGAACTCCCACTTAGATAGACATCCCTTGAGTCATCTAAATGATCACGTGATCCATATCAACTAAACTATGTCCGATCATCACGTGAGATGGGGTAGTTTTCAATGGTGAACATCTCTATGTTGATCATATCTACTATATGATTCACGTTCGACCTTTCGGTCTCCAGTGTTCCGAGGCCATGTCTGTACATGCTAGGCTCGTCAAGTTTAACTCGAGTATTCCGCATGTGCAAAACTGTCTTGCACCCGTTGTATGTGAACGTAGAGCTTATCACACCCGATCATCATGTGGTGTCTCGGCACGACGAACTGTCGCAAGGGTGCATACTCAGGGAGAACACTTATACCTTGAAATTTTAGTGAGGGATCATCTTATAATGCTACTGCCGTATTAAGCAAAATAAGATGCATAAAAGATAAACATCACATGCAATCAAAATATGTGACATGACATGGCCATCATCATCTTGTGCCTTTGATCTCCATCTCCAAAGCACCGTCATGATTTCCATCGTCACCGGCTTGACACTTTGATCTCCATCGTAGCGTCGTGGTCGTCTCGCCAACTATTGCTTCTACAACTATCGCTAACGCATAGTGATAAAGTAAAGCAATTGCATGGCATTTGCATTTCATACAATAAAGCGACAACCATAAGGCTCCTGCCAGTTGCCGATAACTTTTACAAAACATGATCATCTCATACAATAACGTATATCACATCATGTCTTGACCATATCACATCACAACATGACCTGCAAAAACAAGTTAGACGTCCTCTACTTTGTTGTTGCAAGTTTTACGTGGCTGCTATGGGCTTCTAGCAAGAACCGTTCTTACCTACGCATCAAAACCACAACGCTGATTTATCAAGTTTGTTGTGTTAACCTTCAACAAGGACTGGCCGCAGTCAAATTCGATTCAACTAAAGTTGGATAAACAGACACCCGCCAGCCACCTTTATGCAAAACTAGTTGCATGTCTGTCGGTGGAACCGGTCTCATGAACGTGGTCATGTAAGGTTGGTCCGGGCCGCTTCATCCAACAATACCGCCGAATCAAAATAAGACATTGGTGGTAAGCAGTATGACGATCACCGCCCATAACTCTTTTTGTTCTACTCGTGCATATCATCTACACATAGACCTGGCTCGGATGCCACTTTGGGGAACATAGCATGCAATTTCAAAAATTTCCTACGCTCACGCAAGATCTATCTAGGAGATGCATAGCAACGAGAGGGGGAAAGTGTGTCCACGTACCCTCGTAGACCGAAAGCGGAAGTGAACTTCTTCTCATTCCGACCGATCAAGTACCGAACGTACGGCACCTCCGAGTTCTGCACACGGTCGGCTCGATGACGTCCCTCGAACTCTTGATCCAGCAAAGTCTCGAGGGAGAGTTCCGTCAGCACGATGGCGTGGTGACGGTGATGGTGAAGTGATCCGCGCAGGGCTTCGCCTAAGCACTACGTGAATATGACCGGAGGTGTAAACTATGGAGGGGGGCACCGCACACGGCTAACAATGTTTGTTCTGTGTTCTAGCGGTGCCCCCCTCATATATATAGGTTGGAGGGGAGGAGAGGTAACTAAGGGGGCGCCCCAAGTAGGAGGAATCCTACTTGGGTTCCTCCCAATTCGGCCTCCCCCCTTTCCTATTCCTATTCAGAGTAGGAAGGGAAGAGGAGGAAGGGGGAATCCTATTCCCTTTTTCTTTCCTCCTTCCCCTTTTCCACTCCAATTTTGCCAGCCCATATGGGGGGGACCAGCCCCTTAGGGGCTGGTCTGTCCCTCTCTTGGCCCATTAGGCCCATATAGTTTGCCGGGGGTTGCCCGGAACCCCTTTCGATGACCCGACACGTACCCGGTACCCGCGGAACACTTCCGGTATCCGAATACTATCGTCCTATATAAGGATCTTTACATCTCGACCATTTCGAGACTCCTCGTCATGTCCGTGATCTCATCCGGGACCCTGAACAACATTCGGTCACCAAATCACATAACCATATAATACAAAATCGTCATCGAACGTTAAGCGTGCGGACCCTACGGGTTCGAGAACTATGTAGACATGAACGAGACACCTCTCCGGTCAATAACCAACAGTGGAACCTGGGTGCTCATATTGGTTCCCACATATTCTATGAAGATCTTTATCGGTCGTACCGTAATGACAACACACGTTATTCCCTTTGTCATCGGTGTGTTAGTTGCCCGAGATTTGATCGTCGGTATCTTCATACCTAGTTCAATCTCGTTACCGGTAAGTCTCTTTACTCGTTCCGTAATACATCATCCTGTAATAACTCAATAGTTACTTTGCTTGCAAGGCTTCTTATGATGTGCATTACCGAGAGGGCCCAGAGATACCTCTCTGATACTCGGAGTGACAAATCCTAATCTTGATCAGTGTCAACCAAACAAACACCTTCGGAGATACTTGTAGAGCATCTTTATAATCACCCAGTTATGTTGTGACATTTGATAGCACACAAGGTATTCCTCCGGTATCCGGGAGTTGCATAATCTCATAGTCAAAGAAATATGTATATGACATGAAGAAAGCTATAGCAATAAAACTGAACGATCAATATGCTAAGCTAACGAATGGGTCTTCACTGGTAGAGAATAAGCCTTTAGTCCCGGTTCGCAAAGGCCATTAATACCGGCTGTGCAACCGGGACTAAATATGTGCGACTAAAGGCCCCCCCCCTTTAGTCGCGCCTCTTACGAACCGCGACTAAAGGCCCGTCCACGTGGGCGCCAGGAGTCCGTCGGGGCGGAGGACCTTTAGTCCCGGTTCTCGTGGCTAACCGGGACTAAAGGCCTCCTCCGCAGGTTTAGGGTTTTAGCCCCCCTAAACCTGGTTTCTTTTTAATTTCTAGTGTTTTATTTCTTTTATATTTTATTTTGTGTTTTATTTTAATTTTGATGAAGTTTCAGTACACATATTCTACGCTACTATATACATGCATATGAAATTTCAAACAAGAAGAATTCAAGAGGAATATATAATATATATATTCAATCTCGGGTGACCATATACAACTTCGAACAAGTTTCCATACACAATTAGGATGGATGACCATATACAACTTCGGACAAGTTTCAATCTCGGGTATGCATATAAATTTCTTCGTCCTCGGTATAGTGTTCTCCTTTAGGATTGATGACTTCCCTCATGAAAAATCTTGCTAATTCATCTTGAATTGGTCGGAAGCGAGCTTCTGGACTAAGCCTCCTCGACAAGTTATCCGTCGCCTTCCGCACGCTATCCGATGCCTTCCGCTCAGAGGTGTGTCTCCGGATGTTCTCACAAACATAGTATCCACATAGATTGGTCCCCGGTGGCTGCTTATCCACATTAACTAACCTTCTAAAATCTAGCTCATGTTTGAATTCACCGAAAATTTCTTCTGAGAACCGTCTCCAAACCCTACAGGGCAAAGAAAATTAAATGAACAAGGGAGTTATTAGTTACTTGATATTAGGAAATGAACGAAAGAGACCGATCGATATAGAGCTCAAATGATTGAAAATAATTACTTTTGCAGCATTTTTCTCATGTCGGCCCAATGCTTTGAATCCGAATCCATAGAGTCCATGATTAGAACTCTGGAGGTGTGAAGTTCAATATTTAGCAGAATCCAGTGGAACCTGCGGACACGTTACATGCACAGTCATGCATAACTCATCGATTAGACATACCATGCATGGAGTAAACAAAAGAGAATGGGCACAAGAGAGAAACACTCACCCAAAATGGTAAGGAAATAGAATATGACTTTTGAGTTGATGCTTTCTAAGAAACTTGTACAAGTCTTTCTCCACGTCTTCGGGGTGATTTTGTAACACATGTCCATTAACGATATGTGGGTCAATGAACCCAACATCATGGATGTTTCTTATTTTGCATTCCCAAATCTTCAATCTGCATAATAGCGTACGCAACAATATAGTTAGGACAATATATATATATATAGTGCAGGCAATGAAGAACGAGATGAGGTAGAAATAAATCACTTACAGAACGTAGCAACTCAGGATAGATTTGTCGAGCTCGCGCAGATTGAACAGCTGGAACAATTCACTCATATGAACTTGTACAGAGTACCGTTTGGTGTGATGCTCCTCTGTAACATCCGCATAAACATATTCTTTGTCGGCCCATGTTATGAATGCTTGTACCAACGTAGCAGATTTCGCATTTGTGGTGGTAGACTCTTTTCCCGCGCAGGCTCGACGAGAGGCCCATTCCGCACATATTGTAATGCTATCTCACATACTGGCGCATCCTCAAGGCCTAAGAAGGCACGAAGAGTCAAACCCATCTCGGACGCTTGTTTCATGGCACTCGCTACAGTCAATCCAAGTGCTGCCGCAGCTGCTATGATCTCGGGGTCCTCTTCCGGACCGGCTTTCACTATGAGCGGGGGGATCGATTGTTTATTCTGCATCCCGAGCTGGTCAACTTGTTTCCCGCTTTTTTTACTTTCTTCTTTCTCCTCCTTCAATATTTTTGCTTGCCTACGAAGTTCATGTCCACAGTCGTCAGGCATATTCAGCTCGGCTTGGGACGGTGTCGTCAAAAAATCCTTAGCCCACTTCTTTTGCTTCTCAGTGAATACTTGCTTGGGCTCAGGCTCTTTTATCGCCTTCATATCCGCCTTCCATTTCTCATAATGAGCAGACGCGGCCAATTTGGTTTCAGCTTCACTAAGTTCCCAAGGCCTTGGGAGGAGAGGCTTCAGTGATGGCTCCGGTACCCTTGTGGTCTTAGGTACATAAGGGTCCGGGTTAATAGTCCAGGAGCGGGTTTCCTTGCTGTCCGCCTGCTTCTGCTTCTTCGCCGGAGGTGGATTGGGGGGCGTCGTACCCGCCGGAGGAGGATTGGGGGGCGTCGTACCCGCCAGAGGAGGATTGGGGGGCGGCGGCTGCTTACCCGCCGGAGGTTGTGGATCGGGGGACGGCGTCGAATGGCGTGAAGGAGGTGTAGGTGAACCACCACGACCACCACCACCGCCACCACCACCACCACCACCACCATCGGAGGGGGGTGGACTTGTTAGCCTTGACGCCTCGCCTGGAAACACTATGTACTTCTTTTTCCATAGAATGATCTGGCGCTTGACATCTCCAAGTCTTCTCTCCCCTTCGGGTGTAGCTTTGTCAATCTCCAGGTCCTCAAACTCTTGGACTATGTCTTCCACCGTGACACGAGCATAGCCATATGCAATGGGGTTGTTGTGGTGGAGTGCTCCAGGTGTACAGGGTAAAGCACTGCCGGTAGCTACCTTCGTGGAAACGTTCCCCACGGGATAATGCAGATCACATTCTTTCATCTCCTTTACATCATCCACGGGGTAGTGAGGCTCCGGTGCACGAATCTCGATCGTCGGTGCATTAGCACCAGGCGGGGCATCTGTGGAAGCCACGCTGCTTCTCCGCTGCTGGCTTCCGCGATCCGCTTCATGATCTTCATGCGGCCCTGCAGCCGATTTTTCTTTTACTAGTTCATGCACGGTCTGCTTCAACTCATGGAGTTCCGATGCAAACTTCGCCAAAAGATTTGCATCCCGGTCCGTCTTTCTCTTACGGCTTCTGTAACAGTACGGGTCATTGTCCTGGGAAAACCCTACTTTCCACGGAATTCTGCCTTTGCCTCGTACACGTCCTCCGTGTTCATCATTCCCGAGGGCTGTTGTCAGTGCGTGTTTCTCTCTGTTGAACTTGATCAAGCCCTCTTGAGCTTGGGTCGTTGCGTCAATAAGGGCTTGGGTGGGAGCAAACTTTTTCTTCCGGTGAACACACACCCCTGTCTCCGGGTCTAGCGATCCCCCATGCCCGTACCACCAGCTTTTGGCCCTTGGGTCCCATCCCTCTGTACCTAGAGGGATTCCTCGCACCCTCAGGTCCTCCTCCATCTTCTGCCACTTAGGCTCCGAAAGGCGGTATCCTCCTGGCCCCATAATATGATGGAACTTTTTCTTACTCGCGTTATCCTTATTTTTTCGATATTTCCTTGAAATGCTCCGATTTCTTTTGCCTCACAAATTCTGGCCAATCATCTTTCAGTTTCTCATGTTGTCCATTGAAATCAGGAGTCTTGCCCTTGTTGACATAGTCACGGGTTAAATTTTTCTTGAAGTTCCGGAATGCTTCGGCCATCTTCTGAAGAGCGAACTCTTTAACTAGCCTCCTCCTCTCACGTCCACCCGGAACCTCGTTACCGAATTCATCGACTTTGTTGTATTCCGGAGGTAGAATGAAATGTTCCATAAGCTTTCTCCAGCAATCCTTTTTCGTTCTCTTGTCGACAAAACTGAAACCAAGACGTGCCTTCTTTGGCTCCTTCCATTCCTGGACGGTGATCGGGACGTTGTCTCTAACAACGACTCCGCATTGGTTGATAAACTTTGAGGTGTGCTGTAGGGGCTTGCCGGTTTCACTGACAAAATCAATGGCATATGTTTCTCCTGTTTTCATCGCCTTGGATTTGCCACGCTTTGTCGTACTCGATCCGGCCGAGGGCTAAAAAAAGAAAGAGAGTCGCGCGCGTTAATACATATGTATTCACATTTCAGTAAGTTTGTATCACGAGAGGCTCAATGTATATATATACCTCGCCGGAGGTGGTTGCTACTTGCAATTCGAGATCGTCGTTTGTTGACGGTTGACCTCCGTCGACAATGTCCATTCCTTCACCTTCTTGATCATCGACAATGTCTGTTCCACCGTCAAGGTTCAGAAAAGAAGAGACTACATCCTCTTCTTGCTCATATTCTGAGCCCGGCACATAAGGAATATCGTTGTTTATGATGCCCATTAAATAAGGTTCGGCCTCCGGATCCCTAAGCGGCTCGGCTCTATCGTCCGCCATATGTCACTCCTGCATGTAGTAAAAATTAATTAAGTATAAAGGAATTAAAAAATAAGATTAAGGGGACATAGAGGAGGAGCAGCGACGGTTGAATGATTAAGAGCTATTAATTTTTGCTTTCATTTCAGCCATTTTTGGAAAACAACAAAAACAGAAATACTTTAGATGTCAAACTGCATGTATAAGGTTGAAAACATGTGCCAAATGTTTCACTGAACATTTTGAGGTATTAAACATAATTTTTGGATAATTATTTAATTAGTTATGCCATTTTCTTTTTCCTTTTCTTTTATGACCAAAACAGAAAATTGATGTTTTTCCTTTTCTTTTAATTAGTTATGCCATTTTCTTTTTCCTTTTCTTTTAATTAGGGGCGGTGGCGGCGGCAACTCGTAGGGCAGTTGCGGCGGCGGTGGCAGCGCAGGGAAGGGGCGGCAGCACGCGACGGCGCAGGGGAAGGGGAGCGGAGCTCACTGGGGGGCGGCGGCGGCAGCGCGCAGGGGCAGGGGCAGCGGTGGCGGCGGCGCGTAGGGCAGGGCAGGGGCGGCGGTGACAGTGCAGGGCAAGGGCGGCGGCGTAGGGCAGGGGAAGTGGGGGCAGAGCTCACTGGGGGCGGCGGAGCTCACTGGGGGAGCGTGCAGGCTCGGGGAAGGGCGGCGCAGCAGTAGCCTGGCGGCGTCGGGGCAGGGCGTCGGCGTCGAGAGGAGAATGGGAGGTGGGGGAAAATTTACTAAGTGTTGTATATATAGACAGAGCATTGGTCCCGGTTCGTGGCACCAACCGGGACCAATGCCCCCCTTTAGTCCCGGTTGGGGACACCAACCGCGACTAAAGGTACCCTTTAGTCGCGGTTGGTGTCCCCAACCGCGACTAAAGGTTCTTTCGTGCCGTTTTCGTTCCCGCGCGGAAAGAGCCTTTAGTCGCGGTTCGTGTCACGAACCGCGACTAAAGGTCCTTTTTCACATACTTTTCATTTTAAAATCTTAAAAATACAAATAATATATCAAAAAATTCAGAAAAATAAAACTAATTCATTTTAAAATCTTAAAAATACAAATAATATATCAAAAAATTCAGAAAAATAAAACTAATTCATTTTAAAATCTTAAAAATACAAATAATATATCAAAAAATTCAGAAAAATAAAACTAATTCATTTTAAAATCTTAAAAATAGAAATAATATATCAAAAAATTCAAAAAAATAAAACTAATTCATTTGAAAATCTTAAAAATACAAATAATATATCAAAAAATTCAAAAAAATAAAACTAATTCATTTTAAAATCTTAAAAATACAAATAATATATCAAAAAATCCAGAAAAATAAAACTAATTCATTTTAAAAATTCAGACCGATTGTTTTGTTCTACATCCTCGATCCCTTGAAGGTTTGACAAAAGGTTTGATACATCATTCAGTTCATCGACCAAATACAAATCATCCGGATTCGCCATCATACGTCCTGTCGTGCATTTGGTATGCATATATGCACTCAGTAGCCACGGCAGGGCTGTATGATGGCGATACCGATTGTTTTGTTCTACATCCTCGATCCCTTGAAGGTTTGACAAAAGGTTTGATACATCATTCAGTTCATCGACCAAATACAAATCATCCGGATTCGCCATCGTACGTTTTAATTCACATGATCCATTCAACAAAGTTTGGTACAATAAATTATTACACATCAATTCTTCCCTTGTGTCCCTGCTTGCTTACGATTGTGCCGTATCCATGGAGCATCCTCATCATTTAACTTAATGCTTGGGTCAGTGTTCACTTTGAGGGCGGAATTTCACCAAACATATTATAATCTTTTGACATGTCTGTCTTGTCCTCCACTCCCACGATGTTTCTTTTCTCTGAAAGAACAATGTGGCGCTTTGGATCATCGCATGATGTACTGATTGTTTTCTTATCTTTCCGTTTCCTCGGTTTGCTACTCATGTCCTTCAAATAAAAAACCTGAGCGACATCTTTGGCAAGGACGAATGGTTCGTCAAGGTAACCAAGATTGTTGAAATCCACCATTGTCATTCCGTATTGCTCGTCCACCTTTACCCCACCTCCTGTTAGCTTGAACCATTTGCACCGGAACAAAGGGACCTTAAAGGAGGGTCCATAGTCAAGTTCCCATATCTCCTCTATGTAACCATAATATGTGACCTTTTGCCCATTCTCGGTTGCTGCATCAAAGCGGACACCACTGTTTTGGTTGGTGCTCTTTTTATCTTGGGCGATGGTGTAAAATGTATTCCCATTTATCTCGTACCCTTGGAAAGTCGTTATAGTCGAAGATGGTGTCTTGGCCAACATGTACAGCTGATCTCCAACATCATTGCCATTCATTAAATGTTTTCGCAACCAACTGCCGAAAGTCTCCATGTGGGCCTTTCTAATACAGGATTCAGGCTTCCCCGGGTTGTCCGAGCGTAAAATATTCTTGTGTTGCTCGAAGTACAGAGCCACCAAGCTGGAATTTTGCAGAACTGTGTGGTGTGCTTCAGTCATAGAATGACCGTCCATACATATCGTTGATTTCCTTCCGATCGTGCCTTTTCCACTTAGTCTCCCCTCGTGCCGCGATTGAGGAATACCAATCGGCTTAAGGTCAGGAACATAGTCAATACAGAACTCAATTACCTCCTCATTTCCATAGCCCTTGACGATGCTTCCTTCTGGCCTAGCACGGTTACGAACATATTTCTTTAATACTCCCATGAACCTCTCAAAGGGGAACATATTGTGTAGAAATACAGGACCGAGAATGGAAATCTCTTCGACTAGGTGGAGCAGGAGGTGCGTCATAATATCGAAGAAGGATGGTGGGAACACCAACTCGAAACTGACAAGGCATTGGACCACATCGTTCTGTAACCGTGGTAGATCTTCTGGATTGATTACCTTCTGAGAGATTGCATTGAGGAATGCACATAGCTTCACAATGGCTACTCGAACATTTTCCGGTAGGAGCCCCCTCAAAGCAATCGGAAGCAATTGCGTCATAATCACGTGGCAGTCGTGAGACTTCAGGTTTTGGAACTTTTTGTCCGCCATGTTTATTATTCCCTTTATATTCGACAAGAAGCCAGACGGGACCTTCATACTGCTCAGGCATTCAAAAAAAAATGACCTTCTCTTCTTTGGTAAGAGCGTAGCTGGCACGACCTTGAAACCATTCCGGATGCCGGTCATCTGGGTCTTTCAAAAGTTGCTGGTCCTGCCGTGCTTCCTTTGTATCATTTGTCTTCCCATACACGCCCAAGAAGCTTAGCAGGTTCACGCAAATATTCTTCGTAACATGCATCACGTCGATTGCAGAGCGGACATCTAGGACTTTCCAATATTCTAGCTCCCAAAATATAGATTTCTTCTTCCACATGGGTGCGTGCCCGTCAACTCCCCGCGGAACTGATTGTCCGCCAGGACCCTTTCCAAAGATGACTTTCAAATCCTTGACCATATCAAATATCTCAGCACCAGTACGTTCCGCAGGCTTCGGCCGGTGATCTGCCTTGCCGTTGAAATGCTTGCCTTTCTTTCTTACGTTATGATTTCGGGGAAGAAATCGACGATGACCCAGGTACACGTTCTTCTTACAATCACCCAAACGTACACTTTCAGTCTCATGTAAGCAGTGCGTGCATACATTGTATCCCTTATTTGTCTGTCCCGAAAGGTTACTGAGAGCAGGCCAATCGTTGATGGTTACAAAAAGCAACGCTCGTAGGTTAAATTCCTCTTCTTTGTGCTCATCCCAGACACGTACACCAGGT
Source organism: Triticum aestivum (assembly GCF_018294505.1). Lineage (NCBI taxonomy): Eukaryota > Viridiplantae > Streptophyta > Magnoliopsida > Poales > Poaceae > Triticum > Triticum aestivum. Next base: position 425,150,917 of record NC_057802.1, on the reverse strand, counting down.
CTGCCCCACAACTGTAAAAGTTCATCAACTAATGGCCTTAGGTACACATCGATGTCGTTCCCGGGTTGCTTTGGACCTTGGATGAGCACTGGCATCATAATGAACTTCCGCTTCATGCACAACCAAGGAGGAAGGTTGTAGATGCATAGAGTCACGGGCCAGGTGCTATGGCTGGAGCTCTGCTCGCCAAAAGGATTCATGCCATCAGTACTTAGACCAAATCTTATGTTCCTTGTGTCAGCTGCAAAATCTTTGAACACTCTGTCGATCTTTCTCCATTGCGTTCCATCAGCGGGGTGTCTCAACTCCCCGTCGGACTTACGGTCCTCTTTGTGCCATCGCAACGACTTGGCATGCTTTTTGTTCCTGAACAGACGTTTCAACCGTGGTATTATAGGAGCATACCACATCACCTTGGCGGGAACCCTCTTCCTGGGTTTCTCGCCCTCAACATCGTCACCAGGGTCATCGCCTCTGATCTTATAACGCAATGCAGTGCATACAGGGCATTCATTCAAATTCTCGTATTCACCGCGGTAGAGGATGCAGTCGTTAATGCATGCATGTATCTTCAGAACCTCTAAACCTAGAGGGCAGACAATCTTCTTTGCTTCGTACGTACTGGCGGGCAACTCGTTATTCTTCGGAAACATATTCTTCAACATTTTCAGCAAATTTTCAAATGATGAGTCAGCTACCCTTCCCGTGCCTTCCATTTTAGCAAATCCAGTGTGCAGCCCAGCTTTTTCAGACTATTATCGCATCCTGGGTACAACGACTTTTTGTGATCCTCTAACATGCGATCTAAATTCTCCCTCTCCTTGTCAGTTTCGCAGCGTCTCCGTGCATCAGCAATGGTCCGACCAAGATCATCAGCGGGCTCATCATGTGCCTCTTCTTCACCTTCACCTAACCCTTCCCCACCTTCAGCATCATCCTCCATGAAAGTATCACCGAAATGATCATGATAGTTGTCATCGATATCATCCCCTTCTTCATCTTCTTCCATTCTAACCCCTCTTTCTCCATGCTTGGTCCAACAATTATAGCTTCGCATGAAACCGTGCCGAAGCAGGTGCATGTGAACGTCTCTTGAGGAGGAGTAACCCTTCCGATTCTTACAGACAGCACATGGACAGATAATAAAACCTCGCTGCTTGTTCGCATTTGCCACTACGAGGAAATCTTTCAAACCCGTAGTGAACTCGCCGGAGAGTCGGGGACCGTACATCCATTGCCGATTCATCTGCATTATTATTATATAAAGTATATAATTAACCATCATGCATTTGTTAAACTAACTAGCTAGAAATAATACAAATTAAACAATGAACTACACACATGCATATTTTATCAATGACACATGAAAGGTTCAAGTTGCTAACCGCGATCGCGGAGGAAAAATAAATGAGAAAGCTCAAGTGTGGCTCGGACACTTCATATCATGTTTGTTTCATGCTCTCGGGCATTTCATCGAACACCTTGTGTGCATAGGAGGAACCAAAAGCAAACCCACCACCCCCCTTCTGAATTGTGGCTAAGTGAAGTGAGCTGAGTCCTATATATAGGGATGGGCCTTTAGTCCCGGTTGGCCTGGCCAACTGCGACTAAAGGCCTTCGGGCCAGCCTGAGGACCTTTAGTCCCGGTTGGCCAGGCCAACCGGGACTAAAGCCCCTCCCGTCCGCGAGCTGTCGACCGAGCGCGCTGGGCCCAGATAGTTGGTCGCGGGTCTCCTCCCGAACCGCGATTAAAGACCCCTTTGGTCGCGGTTCGATTATTTTAGGGACTAATGGGGGCGTATGGAAGCCTCTTTTTCTACTAGTGCTTGTCCATCACATCATTCTCCTAATGATGTGATCCCGTTCATCAAATGACAACACATGTCTATGGTTAGGAAACTTAACCATCTTTGATTAACGAGCTAGTCTAGTAGAGGCTTACTAGGGACACGGTGTTTTGTCTATGTATCCACACATGCATCAAGTATCCGGTTAATACAATTCTAGCATGAATAATAAACATTTATCATGATATAAAAAAATATAAATAACAACTTTATTATTGCCTCTAGGGCATATTTCCTTCAAAACTCTGATATAGTGTCATCTGCCACATTGTTGTAGTAAAGAAGCCACAATGGCTTTGTTTCTCTTTAGTAAGGTCTGTGTTGTGATCATCATGTATGTCAGGTGGCACCAACCGATACCTGGGCTGGAGTGTGCGACGCTCCAATTAGAGAATTGGTGTATGACACAGATGCAGGTAGTTTGGTAGTTATGTTTGGGGCTACGAGGATCCCGCTGTTACAAGGAACACATCTCCCATAACAGTTGAATTCCGGACATGTCACCCCCCTCTGAGTGCCTACTCGGGTGCGACGTGACACAAGGCTCCGGAGTCCATATGCACTTGTGACTCAGTCCGTGGCATACCCGTACGACATCCTCCTCTGGCAAAGTATCCTTACTCACTGTTACACATCTAATTTTGGTCATATCGGCATGTCCCACTGTTACTCATATGTCTCACTGTTATTGGGTTTCAATTCTACCCCTCGTCCTTGAAAGAAGTTACAAAAGTATCCGTTGATACTTCACGACATTTATTCTCAATATGTATATCCGCGTTTCTAATAGCGCAATCATAAGGCAAATTAATAAACGATATCTTCGTTCGCAAATAAACATCTTCCTAAAAAATATCGCATCGACGCCTATATATACGCGTCGGTTGGGTTGCGTGCCCCGCCCTCGTGATTCTTTCTCTTTCGATCTGTCCCCTCCGTCGTTATTAGCTCTCCCGACGCCTTCTCCACTCCTAATCGCCATTACAATCCTCTTCCGCCGCCGCCGCTTAGACCTCGCCCCGTCGAAACCAAGCGATCCAGAACCACACCGCCGACCGTAACAAAAACAAGATCCGCCGCTAGGCCTACGGTCAACATCATCGGCGGATCTAGGCGACCCCATGGCCGGCGCCCCTGAATCGCGTGGCTCTGGCGTCCGCCGCATACCATTGAGGCGCGTTTGGGCGTCAACTTCAAGTTCTTCTTGCCCTTGCTGCTGCGACAATTCTCACTGGGGGAGGAAGGACAAAAAAGGTACAATCTCCTCGGAATCCAATAAGTTTTGAGTCGGCAGATGTAGATCAAAGTTTTTTTTTTTTTTTGAGAACTAGATGTAGATCAAAGTTTGGTAATTTGTTGAAGCGTTTGTGGAAAGTTTGGGATGGGCTTTCCCGGCGCATGGCTCAAAGCCCCCTTGGGTGTGATCTGAAAGTCCAATTTGCCCCCTCCGGCTTTCCGGCCTCCGCCTCCGGTCGGTCCCCAGAATTGCCCAGCAATCCGTGGTCCGCCCGCACGGGCGCGCCGCATCTCGGGTCAGAAAAAGAGTACCTGGCCCTTTTTTTTCTCCTCCGCTCTGGAAATTCGTACCGGACCTCTGTGAGTGTGAGGAAGAACGGGACACATCGCACGCCTCATCCCTCGTCGCCGATATATATAAATTCCCCAATCCAAATATTCTCGTCACTTTCTTTCTCTCCCTCCCTGTCTCCTGTCTGCCCATTTCGTCGCGCCGCCGCCGCCGCCGCCAGAACACTTTCTCGGCTCGCCGTTGCGGCCAGCTGACGCAGGTAAAAGCCTAGGCCGCCCCTGGAGTCCACCGGATCGGCGCCCCCCTGCCCACCGGTCGCCGGCGCGCAGCGGTAACGCTTGCGGCGGATGCCCGTGGGGACTGGGGGTTAGGGTTCGAGGGTTAGGTTCCGACCTGTTTGGTCGGCGATTGGGCGTTACAAGTCGTGAATGAATTCTCCTTGGCTGGTGGGAAGGCGTGCTAGGTTTTTTCCATCTGCTTTTAGATACGACCTGTCTATCTGTCAGTAAAATTCGGTGACAGAGTGCCCCTGAACCGGGTTAATCTGGCTTTACCAGGAGCCTTGATGGTTCAGTACACGTTCGTTTTGAGGTACTATTGGTGTTGGGTTCAGCCTAAACTCATAATTCTGTTGTTTTGTTGCACAGTTGTAGCGAAGCTGAAGCTCGACCTCTTTGTCAAATCCTTGAAGTCTGGAGCCATGTTAGGTGATGCGTTGGGGGATGATGATCAGAGTGTGTCCGGTGATTCCATGTCTGAATGGCGGTCCTGCGACCAGATCGACAATGGGAGCCCGTCGACGTCCCCTCCCTTCTGGGACACTGATGGCGAAGATGATGATCCTGGTGAGCAATAGACTTTCTTAGCCTAATATGCTTTTCATTATGTATAAGATGGGTAGGCATTTGTGATAGTAATTTGTTCGGTGGTAATGTTGGCTACGTTTTCATTTAGCTGATGTTATTATCTCAGGGCCCTGTCCTTCAAATTTATTCGGGCGACATACTTGGAGAATTCAGAACTTCTCAAAGGAGAAGAAGAGAGAAATGAAAAGTGAACCATTTGAAGCTGGTGGTTTTAAGTGGTAGGTTCCTAATGGTTAATTAAAATACTGGTGTTATTATATTTCTTTTCCCCACTTCTTTTTGGGTCTGATGATGAACCAAGGTTGAATTGTGTCTGGTTTATTATTCCTTTTTATGTCCTATCATGGATTCACAAGTATTATTGAACTTTCTTAACTTGAATGATTGTTGATTGCTAGTACAGTGCTTTCCGGCTCATGTTCTTTTCTTGACAGTGCTGTAAGTAAGAGCCTGTTGCCTGTGAAATCTTTCATAATGGTGTTTAAACTCTAGTTCCCTCGTTGTTAGTGGGCTAGTTATTATTATATTGAGCATGGTTCTAGATTCTTCATTTTGATTGTACACATGCTTAATTGTTCACCGAGTCCTGAAAAGAAAGCTTCAAGTATCTGTAAGGAACCAGCTGTATATAGTTAAAGCTTGCAATTATTGCTGATGTCTGATACAAAGGAGGTTGATCTATAGCTTGAATATCTCCGTTATGTTGAAAAGCTTTCTGTGTCTCAAATGGTTTCTGTTTGTTAAATTTCTTATGGTTGTGGTGCATCTTTGCTAGCATTAGGCATGGCACTGATTGATGTATAACATACTACCTTCCAGTGCGGCTATTCTAAAAGTGTTTTTCATTGTGTTTCACCTCTTCCCAACATTGAACTAAAACCAAGACAAGTATTATGGAACGGAGGGAGTAGTAGACAATTTTTGCACTCCAAATTTTCTTCTTCTTTATTCTTGTAATTTTCATACTTGCAAGACCCTTGAGCCAGTTAGTGATGCAAATTTTAAACTAGCTTTATTCCCTTATGGCATGCTATATCATTATCATATGTTGATACCTTAGTATGCGATCTTTATTTTTTGTAGGTATATTCTAGTTTACCCTCAAGGGTGTGATGTCTCCAATCACTTGTCACTGTTTCTATGTGTTGCTGATCATGACAAACTCCTTCCAGGTTTGGTGTTATTGTTTTACCATGTTGCCTAAGTAATATTTTGTCCCCAAACTTATTTTTCGGTCACTGGCTTGATACTTTCAGGATGGAGCCAGTTTGCACAGTTCACCATAGCTGTGGGCAATCTTGATCCTAAGAAAGTTAAATATTCTGGTAAAGATTGATTGGTGGTTTTTTCTCCATGGGGCTAAATAACCAATTAGAGGTTAACTAAGTAATTTTGCAGACACCTTGCACAAATTCTGGAAGAAGGAGCATGATTGGGGATGGAAGAAGTTCATGGAGTTGTCAAAGATCCAAGATGGTTTTCTTGTTAATGATGTTCTCGAAATCATAGCCCAAGTTCAAGTTATTAGGTAGTATTGAATTTCAGGATTGATGCTTCAAACAGTTTTTCTTACTTTGGCAGTACTGAAAGTCTTTAATTTGATTGTTCACACTGCACACTTGAGTTTAGTTGTTTTTGTTAGCATTTGATGCTTTCCTAGATAATTAAACTTTTAATGTTATGTTGTGATCTTGTATGTCCTAATTTTATCCTGGTCCTGTTAGAGGCTGTAGTTGCATATTGCTCATGCATGCATGTAGATACCTTGTTGAGACTGTTTCTGATTGCAGTATCCAGAGTTACTTCTTATGTTCAGTCTGTCAAGTCACTTCTGTATTGTTTAATACATGCCTACTATTATGTGGTCGGCCATTTGGATATACTGAGAATCGTACTCTAGCTACTGTCTCTAATTTTCTTAGCACTTAATTCTTATTAATTGATCGCAAAACATTATGTAACTCCTTTTCTCTGTCTTTTTTATCAAATGGAGGGAGAAAGTGGACCGCCCGTTTCGTTGCCTTGAGCGTCCTTATCGACGAGAATTACTCCGTGTCTATATGACAAATATAGAGCAAATTTATCGTCGCTTTGTTGAAGAACACAGAAGTAAACTTAGCAACCTCATTGAGGACAAAATGAGATGGTCCGGGTTAGTCAGTTACTTCTAGAATTTTATACGTTGTCATCTTGTGAATAGTTAAATATTTATAACTTTAATTGCAATGCATTCTTCCTTGGTGTTGCAGTTTTTGTGCTTTCTGGCTTGCAATTGACACAAGCACAAGATATCGCATGTCCAGAGAGAAGAGCGACGTCATATTGAAAATAATTGTGAAGCATTTCTTTGTAGAGAAAGAGGTCACTTCAACACTAGTTATGGACTCCCTGCATACGGGGCTGAAGGCACTTGAGCACCAGTGCAGGGGAAAGAAAGGTAGAGGAAAATTAATGGACTTGGAGGAGTTATCTGCGCCTATGGTCCATGTTGACATGGACACATTTGCTTTAGCTGGTGATGTCCTAGCTTTGCTTGAGAGGGCAGCTTTAGAACCCTTGCCTTGTCAACCTCTATCTCCAAAGGATGACAAATGTTCCCAGAGCCGCACTAAGGTAGTATTGGTGTATTGATTTATTAGTGCAATTTTTAGGCTTTTACGGTAATTTAGGCCCCCCCCCCCCCCCAACCTCCAACAATGAATTCTACCATGACGCCATTTTCCTATCCTTGGTATTTCTATTATTTGGCCGCAATGACATGGAATTAGCTTCTTTTAGCTCAGAATTTGTCTGCTTTATCCTATGATGTGATTCTTCCCTTGTTTCCCAGTCAACATGATTGTTTTTGTTAATTTTCAGACATCTTTTTGCATAATGAAGTTTCCCGTCCATCCGGAGTTTATTTTCTTGAATCTTCCATTTGCAATGGAGGTTCTTGGTTGAAGCTGGCCGCATAATTTTTAGATGAGCTATATCAATTCCAATTGTTCTTATATGGTCATTTGGTTTAGCTGGCCAGATAAACTTATGCTGCAATCAGTGGAAAATGCACCACACTTTATATTGGTAGACAGTACCTAAGTGCAATTATCTAGTTAGATTATTAAGCCGCTCAACCCGGTGTATCCGAATGAATGCATTTCTAAAGACTACCCCAGTATATTCCTATTTGTTTCTAGACTAGACTCATCAGTGTGCTAATTAGTTATATTATGTTTGATGGTTGCAAGCATTACTTTTATTTTCTGCAGTATAATTATTGTCATGCTGCTAATTTTTCATTGTTATCATCTTTGTAGGCTGGTAGTTCTGGCGAAGTTAAAGTTTCAATTGAGCATGAAGAAAAGCGCCTAACTGAGTTTGGTCAGAAGATACTTGAAACATTTGCTCTATCTCATATATTTAGGTAAAAGGTTTATCTATTTTCATCTTGTAACCTCCGCCTGATTAGGTTACTTGGTAGATATCATTAATTTGGACAACAGTTTATTGCCTTTGCTATGTCTTCCTATGTGTGATTTGTTAGTACCATCATGTGTGCAGTCCTTGATCAACTCGATGATTTATGTGGTCCTGCATTAAAGTTTTTACGTTGCTGAGTAACTATTAAATTGTTCAGTGATTTCCTGCTGTTTAGCATTGAAACTGTACCTTTAAGTTATACCATTGCTGAGTAATCATGAAATGTTTTCTGCTATTTTGCATTGAGATATACCTCTAAAATCTTAGGAAAACTAAATAAATTATTTTTTACAGCAAATTTGAGCCTGTCCTTTAGTTCTGCTTAGAAATATAAGGATGTAGTCTGATATCTTTGATATTTGCACTAGACAACATTGCATGCTTTGCATCACTTCTGTTTTGTTTTTGTGTTAGTGGGATTGAGGTCGCTTATCAAGAAGCTGTCTCTTTGAAGAGGCAAGAAGAGCTTATTCGTGAAGAGGAAGAAGCTGGGCTCCTTGAAAGTGAGATGAAGGGGAAGCGCAACAATACCACTGAAAAGGAGAAGCGTGCAAAGAAAAAACAGGTCATACTCTTAATGTTGTTCAGCACACGTCCCCTCTTTTTAATTCCTTGCATTGACACTGGTTCAAAAAAAAAACTTGCATTGAATGGCCCATAGCTGGTAGCAGGTAGCAGGGTGAGATGACGACAGCTTTTCTTTGGTTTTAGTTTACTTGAACAAGTTTGAACGGGAAGAATGCCTAACCACTTGAACATATTGAAAGGAAATTTACTGTTGGATTCTTCGAATGATTATTCTTGTTTTTCACTATATTGTATCGTTTTGTTTTTGGTTGGCTTGCTGTTATGGTAATTTTCCAGTTAAGAGTTCCAATCTTTGGTTGAGCTCACATCTCTTCTCCCCTGTTATGAACGAGCGGCCAGTAGTGTTTCGTGCTGGGACTGATCCAAATTAACAAGATTTACGGGCTGGAATATGAAACAAAAACAAGTTGCCCCTATTTCTAAGTTGAAATTTGCTGCTCCCGTATGGCATTTTACTATTTTCCTTGTAAAAAGCATAAATCGTTAAATTGCCATTGTGAGCTAATGACCACATGCCTGTTGTAAGCACACACCTGAAATTCTGGCATTAATTTATGCATAATTGACGAATGTTAAACTTCTCTGTTGAGCCTAAACATGCATGGTCCAGTTTGACTAGTAACTCTTTATTTTGTTTAATTGATCATTTCATGCTAGTCTTATTTTCTTCTGAATTTACTTCCAGATTTTGTTGAGACATTCAAGCTGCAGAAGCTAATTGTTCTTGTGAATACGTTACTAGGATAAGAATTAGTTGGATTTTGCCTCATCTCTTTATCTAGTTGGATTTTTCACTTGCATAATCTTGAATTACTTTTCCAGGCCAAACAAAAAAAGAACAATCGGAAGGTTAAAGACAAGGATAGAGAGGAAAAATCTGATTCAAATTTTGCAGAGAAGGATCAAGATGAAAGCACAATTCATGATAGTGAGGATTCTAAGCAGGCAGGACAAGTAGCCATGAAAGTTGATACCTCCGAAGAAGGTGCTTCAGACATCTCAGACAATTTAGATGGATCAGCTGAGGCATGTCAAACTGATGCAGGTGACAAAATTGCACAACCTGTGAATGGGGTCAATGATGTTGGTATTGAGACGAAAAATGTGCATACTGGGAAGAACTCTACTGTGGAGCACAAGCCACTGCCGTGTTTATCGGAATCTGCTACTATGAACATTATGCAAGGCAAAAGAAATAACTTGCTAGACAGTTCTGGTCAGAAATCACTTCATAGGTTGGTTAGCACTATCTCAAGTTTTTATCGCTTCTCTTAGCATGGCATTCGCAGCGTTTTTAATTGAATCTATGTACAGAGGGAAAACTCAACGGACGAGGGTCATAAGCAGCAAGAACGTTCCCAAAGATGAGGATGATCTCCCCTCTAGCACTACAGGTGGTTCAGACCGCAATACATCTGGCTGTGGACCAGCACCAAAGCCTGATCAGGAGACTGTTCTAATCACCTTAAAAGATAAGCTTCGGAAGCTTGGGACACGCCTACATGAGGTCAGAATAGTTTTCCTTAAGCAGTATTGGGCATTACTTTCTTACCAGGTTTTTAGTAGTGATTGACTTATCCTAGTTGTGCAAATGGTCATCTTAATCATTCCATAATTATCCTTAGTTTTGTACTAAACATATGGCTTATCATTAGTTTGTACTCCCTCCGTTTCTATAAGCCCTTTTAGAGATTTCAATATGGACTATATACAGATGTATATAGACATATTTTAGAGTGTAGATTCACTCATTTTGCTCCATATGTAGTCCATATTGGAATCTCTAAAAGGTCTTACATTTAAGACCAGAGGGAGTAGTTCTTTTTTAATCTGGAGGCTATTGATAATAGCTTAATGCCTGCACGGTATGATTTTGTAAAAATTGGCAACATGTTTTGCTATAAGTATTGTGTCGGAGTTTGAATGGTTACACAATTAAATTGCAGTAACATACACCAGACAGCTATTCCTACTATATAGCTAAGCCTGTGCTTTGCTACGATTAACAAAATTAATAATGATCACACTAAAAAACTATTTTTGCTTTAGTGTCATGCTCTGCGTTTGTGCTCCCTGTCATCTCCATTTTTTAGAGATTTTCTGGGAGTTGGTTGAGTTAGTTTCTTTGGGTGCTAAATTGTATTTTAGTTAGTTAATTTGTTATCTTTTTTTAGAGATTTTTAGTAACTGGGAGGTCGAAGGCGTGGACAAACAGCATGACACCAGTTCCCATTTATAAGATACAGTAAAAATCATGGATATCTTTAGCTAGGCTTGTAGTACTCTTGGAATTTCTCCTCTTTTCTTTATACGAATGATCGCATGAACTGCGGGCATAATCTTTGAATAAAAAATATCCAGTTTGCATGTTAGTTCATGCCACCAAATAAAAATTCAAAATCTCTGAAGACAACTAATTTGCTCAACAAACTTCGTCCTCTTTCGTACTATTTACATTTGGTGGAAGTTCTGCATGTGGGAAAATGCAAACGATTTCAAAACACAAGTCATCTAATTTTGCAGTCCTTTTTGAGGGAGTACTTATCGGGATTCACTTCTTGAGTCAGAATTTTGTTTACGATCTTTCTAGTCATTTCATAGTAAAATTCCAACATATTTAACCATTGGTTCCTATGTAACACTTCAATGAGTTGTTTCTTTACTTTGTTTTTGTACTGCCAAAGGTTGATAAGCCTGTTTCCATTTATGCATGTTTCAGAAGGAAAATGAGGGCAGGAAACTAGAGGGACATTTGGAAAAGAAAGCAGCAGCTGAGGCAGTGTCCTCATCATCCTCATCCAGTTCTTTGGAAAAGACTCCTAATGTTGTGAACAGACCAGAGCAACCTTCCGTGACTAGTCCTGATGCAAGTATGTATGCACCACCTCATTCTCAACCTGTAATCACCAATGGTGCTAATGGAGCCATTCCAGCAAAGCCCAAAACCACTGTAAGCACAAAATCTGGACCTACTGTTGCTCCAAGTAAGGTCAAACCAGCTTTGAATCTGAAAATAGATAGAGCTACTTCAGTCACCCCAAGATCGCTGCCAGTTGATAAAGCTGCTACACTTCCTTCAAGCTTGTCGCTAGCAAACAAAGCTATTCCAGTTCCCCCCCAATCGTCTGCACCATGGGTTGCTAAGGCCGCAAAAGGTATTCCAGCCCCCCCAAAACCGTCTGCACAGGCTAATAAGGTTACTAAAGCTGCTCCAGTTCCCCTGAAGTCACCTACACCACAGGTTGAAAAAGTTGCTAAAGCTATTCCAGCTCTGTCTAATTCACCTGCACCTCAGGTTAATAAGGTCGCGCCACCTAATGCAGCGCTACGGCAGTTGCCTTTGGTGTCTTATTCAGAAGCTCGAAAAAGTGCAGTTCCTAAAAAGATTGTTGGCACTTCTGTTCCGCGAACTTCTACTGCAGTATCAAGGCCTTCAAGTGCTCCTCTGTTCCAGGTACCAAGGTCAACTTTGCCACCCATACCCGGAGCTCAAGTTCCCCCATCACAGTCACGTTCGTTGACTGCATCTAGACGATCCAGCAATGAGCCCTCTGCTCCTGTGCCAAGTTATGTACCGCAGTCCTACCGAAATGCCATCATCGGTAAGGGTAGTCTTGATACTACCTTGTCAAGTTCTGATAAGGTAACCTCTACAGGCCAAAGCGATGCGATTTCTCAGCCACTATCAGCATATGCATTGGGAACATCTGCCATGTTGCCTCCTGTTGGAAGGAATGGCCAGTTACCCGGTAATCAAGGATTCATATCTGGGCAGGGCAAGTTGGATACCCTTGATAGCTGGCACCCATGGAAAGGTATTAGTGATGCTAAAGAACACATGCCGAGGGATGATACTACATACCAACAGATGACCAATGGTGATGCGCGCATACGCCCATGGAGTGACAATTCTTATCAGCAAGCAAGCAACAGTGGAACAGAAGAACAAGGCAGATTTGGGGGAATTCAACATAGGCAGTTCCAGAGTGAGATTCCTACAAATTTTGACTCACACCAGCTGCAGGGTTCAGTGGGGGAGGAATTCCCGCATCTTGGCATCATCAATGACTTACTTGAGGAGGAACAAAGCAATGTGAGCATGGAAGAGCCTCCTATCCATGAATACCATCCATTTGGCTTGCCATTTTCTCCCGGAGGCAACTTCGCAGAGGCTGACATGACTTCGTCAAGTAGTTCTGGCCAGTTGAACTTGAACGGCCATTACTATGACAGGCTGAATGCTCTACACAGGCTGGGAGAGGGGCAATTTTCCACATTGGGTGCTTATTCCAATGGAATGGCGGACTCTTTTTCATCCAAGCCTTGGCTGTATAGCTATCCTAATCCAATGGTGAATCCTGGAGTTAACGGGTTTTCACAGCAGATGGGGGACTACACCAATTATGCAAGTGGGAGAGCGAATGAGGAATACATGTATCGCCGTGCCAACGGTCAATGGTGATGCTTGTATTACACCAATTTCCATAATGAATGCTGCTTGTAAGTTGTAACCGAACATGGTGCAAGTCCAAGGTTCGCTCAACCGTAACTTCTCATTCCAAAAGGAGAGAAGAAAAAAGGATACATTATGTAAAGTGTTGCAGTCTAGTCAATTAACTGCTTGTCAGAGTGCTTATATGTTTCTTTCCTTTTTCTCTGTTTTGCTTTGTTCTGTCTTACTGTTATATGACTGCAGCTAACAAATGGAACCTGGGGTTTTGTCGCCGACAGAGAGCTGTTAGGAACCAAGGTAATAAGTGATGTGATTTTGCAGCATCTGCACTTCTTTGGTAGGATGCCAGGATCATGGAACTTAGACAGAATTGTAGATACTATAGAAGTCACAAGTCTCAACCAGGCTACATGCGCGCGCGCGCGCACACACATACACGCACTTCCTGTTGAGTCCCAAGTACTGATCACTTGTTTATAACAAAATCTATAGGCCACTTGGTATGTTGTTACCCACTTACTATGTTCACATCCAAGACAAACTGACTCGTCTCACAAAGAAAAGAAAACAAACACATGCCAGTATACTTGCCAAGTTCTTTTGTGTAAAATCTCCCTCAATAGCCAAAAACAAAATTCCTAGATGTAGCGACCTAACAACAATTTCTTTCCTTTTGGGGCACAAAAATATACAATGTACAAGTTGGGTGGGAATCTGGTGCACGAAGAGGTTTTGTGTGAAGAGCTAAAATCCACAATGCTATTTGCTCTCAATGGCAATAGCTCGGAGTTCTCTGAGGTTGCAGGCAATTTCCCTTATGAATTGTGCGCCTTCTTTTCCATTCTTAAGGGAGTTTATGCTGTGCTCGAGGAAATCGCGGTCTCCTTCTAGAGTCTTCAATCTTTTATTCAAGCTCGAGATTTCCTCTTGAAATGTGGATAGGTCAGCCTCCCCCTTAGCCAAGAGAATGGACTCTTGTGTCCCCTCTATAGCATCTGAATTTGATAAATCTGTAGAAGTATTGTTGTTGGAGTACAAGTGAAGCTTCTTCTCCAGCTTCCTCAAACTTTCTGATATGTATGCCCTCTCATCTTCAAGCAAAGCTGCAGTGCTATGTTGTTCTTCAAAGGGGAGCTGATTGTCTTCTTTCTCTGTTGGCCCTCCGCCTCCAGACTGTGTCCAGCACTTTTCAAGCTCGGCTTCCAATTCCTGTATTTGATCTTCTCTTTGAGCAAGTAGCTCGTTAGCTTCAGCGAGCGCTTCGCCATCGTACTCTGCTTGCTCCTCCATCATCCTCTGGTAATGAGACGCTTCCATCTGCATTGCAGCCTTCTCATCCTGCAGCCTGGTGATCATGGCCAGTGCTTGGTTTGCAGCGATCGCCGCAGCATTCCTCTCTTCTTCCAGCTCCCTGCAGAGGAGGTGTATCGACTTCCGGTCTAGATCAATCTGTCGTCTCAGCCGGTCGATGGTGCTCTCACCTTCCATTTCGCTGATAATGCTTCCGTCCAGTGATTCCAGACCAGAAACATTTCTCTCGAGCGAGATTCTTCTTGTTATGTTCTGCACTATCAAATCATCACCACGCCCATATGTGCGTGGGCTAGGGCCTGGATCAAGCCAAGTTGCCTCGAGCCCCCTGGAAGCCGAGAGTTGTGAAAGCAGTAGCCTTAGTTCTCCATTTACACTAGCCGAAGAGCCTTTTCCAAGAATCACATCAGTCAAGGTTGGGGATGGGAAACCACTCATGCCAATGGCAAGATTGTAGGCTTCGTTCATGCTAATCTGAGTGCTAAGAGATGGTCTCCTTTCAGCAACCGTTTCAATTGTTTGGGGATGTTCCTCAATGGCATCAAGACCCTGAGATACCTCACCATTTGATCTGGCAGCAACTGGTGGTATATGAGGCTCTTTCGCATCTGATCAAAATGGTTAAATATAAGGACCACATTTAAAATACTGTGCTGGATGGAAGGTACAGACTAACAAACCTTTTGCTGGCAAATCTTTGGAAGTTGAACTGGAAGGATCATGTGATGTCAGTCCATTTATTCCGGTATCACCAGTCCATTCAGCTTTTTTAGGATTATCTTCAACTTCAGCAGGAGTTTCTGAATCGACACCAACCTGTGAAACGGGGATATCCCCGAAATTATCTGAAAGAGAGTAGAAATGAATCCCGAGATTCAGTTAAGATAGATAAGCGAATGCTACAGTGGAGAAAGAGAGGCAAAACTAAGAAACCTTTCGGATATGTTTCTTCTGAAGCAACATAGTGATAGTCCTTGGGTACTTGTTCACTTGTAACTGGATCATTAGCCAATGTGCTTCTCTGGTGAAACATGCCACTTGATATAGCAGTGATTTCTCCCCCCTGAGCTTCTTCTGGATCATATTAACAATTATTTGCTGTGTCATGATGGTTTGATGATAAGAAATAAAATGTCATTCATTTGGTATGAGTTATTATCAGGATACCATACCTTTTATATTTTTGTCCGCTGCAACAGCATAGTGTTGTTCGAGTATTGTGAATTGAGATGTATATGGATCGACGATGCTGTCATTCGTCCTCTGACATGATTCAGTTTCACCAATAATCTTAGGTAACTCATCAACTGGTGCAACTGGAATTTGGGGAACAGTGGCATCTGCACAATTATCCATGCAATTATAGGATCTGTCAACACAAAAACAAAAGTGGAAATAGTGGAAGTTATCCAGGTTGGGAAATATGATTTTACCTTCTAAAGATAACTCTTCAATGGCAATTAGAGGGTCATGCTGTGATGCTCGTCTTCTGGACGAGATGTCCTCTGCTTCCATCTGGCTCCCACTAATCACACTGTCAGGGTCATAATTGGGAACATGATCTGCCGAACATGCATCACCGGAGTCAGTCACTTTTTGTTCTTCCTGAACATTCATTTCAGATGGCTTGGCCACCTCAGGGTGTGGAACACCTGGTATCTCAAAAACTGCATCTTCCTGAAAGTCTCTCTTTTCCATATCATAGGCTTCATGAGGGGGAGAATCTCTGCCATCATCAGCACAAGGAACCTCAACCTCGGAGTCAGATGTCATCTGTAGAGCACTGTATCTCTCATGAGATGTATGATCACTCTGGTGGTAAATGTCTTTGGTTTCAAATGATTCGTCCAGTTGCCATGATACAGGATAATCCGTGCAAATCTTTGGTGACTTAGCATATTGGATCTCTCCACTCTTCTGAGAGAACAGCGATACGCTCCGTTGTTCAAAATGTTGTGCACAACATGAACAAATTCTTGTAAGAGGAGAATGTAACACATCATCACCCCCCTGAGTAGTATTGAGTACATCGACATCCACGGCGGGCTCATCTGTGTTGTCATTGTTGTTTTGTTTCACTTTTGGAGCAAGTGAGCTACTGCTGCATCCATCGCACATACTTTCCGCGCCCACAAGTTTCTGGTGTAGGCGGCAGAAGGCCAAGGATGAGAGCTCTGACTTGTGAGTTTTGCAGATCAGTTCCCTGTAGAAGCATGGTTCCTCATTGCCGAGGACATGATCTAGCCTTGAGCAGAACGGACAAGGTACCGGTAGTTTGCAGAGACGGGCAAATCTGGTGATGAGGAAGGAGTAAACTGCGTCGATGAATAGCAGAAGCATCAAGATCCACTCGAGCAATGCCGATGACAGTGCGATGGGCAATCGTCGCAGGACTGTCATCCTTGTTCCCATTGTCCAACAGTATACTCGAATCTTCACGACAGTCGCTCCAACGCGCTGTTTAGATGGTCAGAGGTGGTTGGTGTTGAAGCAGGACCTCTACAAGAAGTCAAAGCAAAGTTAATAATCAGCAAAGTGTCTTACAGTTAATCAGCTTGGTGATAGAATTAACAAGATTTCACTGGAGCTGTAGGCTAGAGACATCAGGATTCGGTACGATTAAAGCCTTTATCCTATCATTGAGAAGGTGAATGGTAGTGTCATTGCAGCGATATAGGTAGGTTTGGTGAAGCATAAAGCCAGTCTTAGCTGGAGTGAGAGACCGAATGCCAGGTTGGAAAAGCAATTGATAGCAGCAAGTGTCGGGCACCAACTACAGTGGCTAATTGGCAATCGCAGATACACGGGACCAAGAGAATGCTGGAAGATTTTAGCCTAAAGCCATCTCACATGAACAGGAATAAAAGAAAAGGTTTTTTCGGAGGAAAATAATAGCTGGAGAAGCACGGACATAAATTATGCAGGACAGATGATCCCCAGAGTAAGCCGAAACCTGTTCAGAGCTAAGCAGCTAATGTCCACTAAGCATCGTCCCAAATTCCACATAGAATTAGCACCGTATCCCCAAGAAATCATCAGGATGAGTACAGAATCAAGCAAAAGCAGCCATGGAATCAAAGCTAATAAGGAAAGAAACAGGGTAAGCATAGTTGATTCCTTGCAAGTTGAAAGACACTGTCCCGAAAGCAAACTAAGCTCAAATCACGGGTCAGCCACGGAACAAAATCACAGGCCGAGCGGAGATAGAATTAGTAGAACCTCGCCTTTCGATCCAAGCCGATAATCAGCACGCCGCGAGGGATCCCGATCTGCGGCGGTGGTCGGAGCAGACGCCAAAAAGGAAGGGGGTGGCGGGCTTAAGGCTGAGCAGAGCAGCATGAGGAGGAGGAGCAAAATGATGAGGCGGAAAGGTGGCAGGGAAATATATTCTCCCCACCGCCGGAACGAGCCAAAACCGAAAGCGGGGGCAAGTGGCCGGTGGCCGGTGGCGAGGCCACGACGGGGCGGCGTACCGAAAGGGAGAAAGCCGGCCTCCGCGGGCCGGGCCGGACAGCGACGCGGGGCGGTCAGACGAGGGCCGCCCAGCCGAAAGGCGTGCGGTGGTTGAGCTCCTCCGTCTCTTGGTTTTAGTTGGTCTAGTGGTCACTCACTGCTGCTGAGTAGACTAGCGCTAACGGGGTTGTTTAGGCTGCCCCGCGGAGAATGACGTCTCGATGTGAATGGAGGAATCATATCAATAATGGAGGACTTGAATGGATGATGGCGGTATTAATTGGGAGTCTGACTCTTCACGCCTTGGGGGAGTTTGGCCCGGTCTTCAGGCTATCAAGCTAGAGAAGAATGAAATTCGCACGGCCACGCGGGGCAGGCGCGTGCATCCAAGAAACATCTGCAGAGCGATCGATTTGCTTCGTGATCTAAACGTATGTTTTCATGGAAATTGGCTGAAAAATGGATGAAAATTCTTAATATTTAGCCTGTACAAATACTTTCACGGTCCGTTATCATACGTCTTTCTACCCACTGGCAAATCTAGGACGAAAATATATTAATTTTTGAACAAATTTTTAAACCTGCTTAGCTAAATAGCCATAATTTCCTAGTCCATTTGTCAACCTTCCGAGAATACTACTAGAAACATGTAGTATTTACTGGGTTTTTTGAACCAAATTTTGTTTCTGCTTAGAGCATCTTCAGCCGGCTAAGGCAAATTCGGGCCCTCAACCGCCCTCGGACGCAAGTATCTCATATCCGATCATATATCCATACTAAACCATGCAACATTGATGGAAACTACATAGATCATAGCCGGACGTAGAAACGGACATACAAATGCACAATCCGTTCACCAAAAGATCACAATCGGGTTTGCGCACGGGCCGGGAGGGGCCAGCGCTGGCGGGGGAGAGGCGAGGAGGCAGATCCGGAACCGTCCCCTCCCCCCTCCCGTGTCCACCTTGGATCTCTCGGGGGCAATGCGGAGGGCCAGCTCCTCGTCGATGTCGAGGTCAGAGCCGGAGCGGCTGCCAGAGCTCGACATGCTCGCCGGAGTCGTCGGATCAAATCGAAGAAATCGGAGTAGGGGAAGATGAGACGGAGCGAGAGCGGAGTGAGGTAGGGTTACCGGATTGGGGATATTTGTGGGGATGGAGTGGGCTCGGGGTGGGCTGGGCTAACGTGGCGGACGTGCCCGGGCTGCCCCATGTCCGCGCTATATTTGGACTTGATATGAGGGGCGCCGGACGGCCCAGGCGTTTGAGGTCCGTTTGAGGCACCTGTCTGGATCGAAATTTCGTGACCAGTCAGTGACCAGACCGTCCGCCCCGGGCGTTTGAGGCGGATTTGAGGCGTCCGGCTGTAGATGTTCTTAGCTAAATAGCCATAGGCCCTGTTTGGTTCAGAAGTCCTAGGACTTTTTCTAGTCCCAACTAAAAAGTCTCTAGGCCCTAAAAAGTCCCTCCCTGTTTCAGGGACTAAAAAGTCCTTAGTCCCTCCCTAGAGGTTATTAAATGACATGTAAAAGACCATGTTACCCCTACTATACAGAAAAATATCAACCAAACAACACCATGGGGCGGCGGGGCAATGAGTGCAGGGAGAGGCATTGTTGGAAAAGTCCCAAAAAGTCCCAAAAAGACTCTCCTTAAGAGTCTTCTTCATTTAGTCCCCAAAAGCAACTTTTAGTCCCTAGTAGTCCCTCCGGTTTGGTTAAAAAGTCTCTAAGAGAAACTTTTTCTAGTCATACACCAAAAAGTCTCTGAAAACAAACACCCCCATAATCTCCTAGCCCATTTGTCCAAATGCCCTCAAAGTTTTTCCATAATACTATTGAAAACATGTACTCCCTCCGTCTCATAATGTAAGACGCTTTTTGACACTAGTGTAGTGTCAAAAAGCGTCTTACGTTATGGGACGGAGGGAGTAGTATTTACTATATTATTTTCGGATTTTTTAAGCGAGTGTAGCCATCTTTTGTGATAAAATGGATTGCACTTGTGTTCGCTCAGGAAGATATGCTGCACTACTACTGTTCGCAATGACTATGGGCATTTAGCAGTTAGCAGTTGGCTGTTGCTATATGTACTGTTCATCTATAAAGTCCGTGATTTTTTTTTACAACTCACAATTCAAGGTATCTCATCTTGAAATTTTTCACACATACACTTTACATCTTTGCATACATGTATTTGTTTTCAGAATTTTTTTAAACTGAAATTTATGAATTTTTAATTATTCAAAATAAAGGGCTCCATGGAGTTTGGTCTTCAAAATGCCCTACTCATGTAGTAGTAAAAATAAAACGTGTTTTTGAGAGTAGGCTAGAGCCTGTTTAAGCCTAGGTACTGGACTCGCCACTGTTTCTACATGTGCGCATGTTACATCACAGATTCCGTTACATACCTGTCCGACGAGTTCCTTACACCGTTCATCATCTTCTTTCTTCTTTCTTATTCTGTTTCCTCTTAGCTTCCTGTTCTATTTCCTCCTCTTTTTCCATATTTATTTTTCTTGTGCAATTACTTTCCTTTACGTGATGTGGACCCATCCCTTCATCCTGTCCTACCTTTTCGCAAATTCATGTCATTGTTCTTCCCCTGAAAATTTGCTACTTTTTTTGCCAACTTTCGATTTTCTCCTCTTAAATATTAATCCTTCTATTCTTTACAGTTGCATGCTTATATTGTGAAATATTAATTTGTTGAAAGACTTCGTTGCCTTCCTCATGAAATTTCCCCTACCAGATATCATTTCCATTTCGTCCTTCAAAGTGCACTGTTTTTTCTATGATTTGATTTCATTTCTAGTCCTAACATTTTGATTCTTGTTCTACGAAGTTATAGTCTACGAAACAGACTTTTCTTTTTTCGAACCAACCTGTGGTTGGATGGTTAGACGGACTGTGGTATCCCCAGCCCACCAGGGTTCAAATCCTGTGCTCGCATTTATTCCTGGATTTATTCCAGGATTTCCGGCAATGCACATTCAGTGGGAGGAGACGTTCCCGTTGACGACGAGATGCCTACGGTAACTTCGTAAATTTCAAGATGATATACCGGCTCAGTCTTTCGGAGGTGCTCATGGGTAGGGTGTGCGTATGTGTTCATATGGGTGAGTGTATGCGTGTGTATATAAGCGCTTGCATCTGTACCGTGTTAAAAAAAAAGCAGACTTTTTTTCTTCTGGAACTTACCTAGTAGCTTCAGTTTTGTAGTACGTAGCAACTTGTGCCCATTCTGCTGCTTAAATTTCTAAAAACTTATTACTGCAAATAGCCAACAAGTCGTGCAGCCGAGGTACCTAAAATTAATTTTTGTGGTCTGTAGTTCGCAGACGCCTCAACTTCTTTCTCGCTCTTCTTTTCCCCTCATCTTATTTCTTTCTACTATTATTCTGTAGATCTACTCTCTTCATACTTCTACTGGACGTTGCTGCCATTGCTTGTCGGATGTCGATGATGACAATCATCGACGAGCACTGCAACTACTGCCGGTGGTACGTCCCCCTTGCAAGTCGCGCTACAGAAGAAAACCCCAATGGACCTCAATGCAAATCATGAAATGGAGGTAAATCTCCATGTATCCTTAATCTCGTTCAAATCAGGTCCGAGTACTTTTCTTTTACTAAACCGGTTGTTGGCACTTTTCTAATGCCCAATTTCTAACGACTTCAGCGGCTTGTGCGACGAGGACAACATTCTGAAGAACAACTACCTTTCCCTCTTTTTTCCACCAAACTGTAAAGAAAGAAAGGCAAGTTTGAAATATTTATTCGAATCTTGTTCATCAGATGTCTAATTTATTAGTTAGTTAATTATATTTTTTTCATAACTATGTGCTCCCTTATTGACTGGACACGATGTATATCCAATATTCTTTCAATTGCCTCTAATTATTTCATTATGTTTCCAAAGTTTTGCCTTTTAGACCAACCCACATGTCCTTTTAGTATGTCCTGATTTCATACAGACTTCAACATAGAACTCGTACCAACATTTTACGGACCAATACCTAGGGATACATAAATTCTGTTTGGATACCAATTTCATATTCATGTCTACCTATTTGTAATTTTCATGTTTTGTCACATGACACATTGTTATCTGAAGTATAGTCTTTTAGAAAATAATATCACGAACATACAATCTTCTTTCTGTAAGAATATTCAGTTCATAATTCTCTGTAAGAATACTTGGCTTTTTCTTCCATTTTTCTCAGGCTATCCCCTGCTTTGCAAGAAATGATTTCTTAAAACACATCAACATTATGAGATATGTTTTAACTCAAGTTACATCTTTGCTTGAGACAAAAGAAGGATTCGATTTTGTTGTCGATGTCACCAATAATCAAGAAAAAACATATTTCATCGGCAACTCTTGGAGAGAGTTCTTATATGTGTACAACCTGAACCTGGGATTTCATAAGGAGATGGACCTCACTTTGTGTGTTAAAAATGATGTCAGTTCTGTATATTATTTTGTTTGTGCGTTTATTTGCACTGATGGCGACTTTTGATGCCTAGTGTATGTAATCTGCTGTCTGGTTGTGCTTTATTATCATGGGTGGCGAACTTTGATGTCCAATGGATGTACTATGCCGTAATTTCTTTATCGTATAGTCTAGATTTATTCTTAGGACATGTACAAAGGTTCTATCTTAGCAATGCCACATAGGATAAATGATGAGGTGGAGGAGAGAGAAGTCATAAGAAAAGGTTTGTCTTCTCTTATTTAAGAGAAGACAAGAGATGATTTATTAGCACAATATGTCTCACCACGTTTTTAGGAATAACTAGTTATTGAAGATAAGGCTAAGAGATAACCCATTATAGACATTTTTTTTGTCATCTCCAAATTACATACAAGACTTAAGATAAGACTATTTTATCAACCATTGTACATGACCTTAGTTACTACTCCCTCCGTTCCTAAATACTTGTCTTTCTAGGCATTTCAACAAGTGACTACATACGAAGTAAAATGAGTGAATTTACACTCTAAAATATGTCTACATACATCCGTATGTGATAGTCATTTGAAATACCTAGAAAAACAAGTATTTAGGAACGGAGGGAGTATAATCTTCGGCGGAGGCCAACGGGTCAGAACATTATCTGTTTGTCATCAGTATAAAAAAAAGAGAAACAAAACGAGCAACCAATATCTTGCTATATATGGGCCGAAATGAGTATTGGGCCCATATTGGACTTCATGGGCCCAGGTATGGCCTCCTCCGCTAAAACCCTAACAAACCCCTCACCCCTCGTCGCCGAAACCCTTCCTCGCCCCCGCCCCCGCCCCCAAACACCCATCGCCATGCGGCCACCGAGAGGCGGCGGAGGTTTCCGCGGACGCGGCGGCGACCGAGGTGGCCGCTTCGGTGGAGGCGGCCGCGGCGGCGGCGGTAGGGGCCGCTTCGGTGGAGGCGGCGGCGGGTTCCGCGACGAGGGCCCTCCAGCCGAGGTCGTCGGTGCGTGGTTTCTTTCAAGTCCTAACTGTCCGAGCCCTCTTCTTTTCGAGACTCCGGTGAGTTTGATGTCTCTTGTTTTTTTGTTTGTTTATTATGCAGAGGTGTCGACGTTCCTGCACGCCTGCGAGGGGGACGCGGTAACGAAGCTGACGAACGAGAAAGTGCCCTACTTCAACGCGCCCATATACCTCCAGAACAAGACCCAGATCGGCAAAGTCGACGAGATCTTCGGCCCCATCAACGAATCAGTAAGCGCTTCCTTCCCCTCATCATCAATATAGTGCCTGCAAAGTTTTGACCAACTGGTCCATCTGTTGTTAGGCAGGATTTTTTGCTCGGTTGGAGCTAGCAGTTTACCACTTCAAATTTAGAGTCTTGAATCTCAAGGCATGTGAGAACTGAGTTTGGTTCTCCATTTAGTACAGTTGAAAATGTTTGTTTTGGCTGTGTGGCAATGCCGTAGCGTGTTTAATAATTAGGTGCAACTTTTAAGATGACTGAATGCCTTACCTGATTGTTTTTTTACCTCTGTTGTTACCATTGCTCTAAATTTTAGGTCTGCTCATGCTGCATATCTTATAAGTTTGTATCGTCTGTAGTATCATGCTGCATATCTTATAAGTTTTGTATTGCCTGTAGTATTTCTCGGTCAAGATGTTCGAGGGAGTCATTGCAACATCTTACAACGAAGGTGACAAGTTCTTCATTGACCCCATGAAGCTGCTGCCCCTCTCACGCTTCCTGCCGCAGCCAAAGTAATGATCTGTTTACCTGTCATTTCTTTTGCATTATTTACTCTTCAGTCTTGAATATGGAACTTAGCAACATGTCTTTTCATGGCTAACTCTTATTCAGTTCGTAGTGTATTGATAAGTTTGAACTGACTACGTTCTTCAAACTTGAAACCATCAGTGTCAAAACTCTTGCAGACAGTCTGTGTGAAAGAGGTTATAGGATTTTCCTAAGTCAAAACTTTGCTAAGTTTGACCAAGTCTGTATAAAAATATCAGCAGCATTCTTAGCATTAGTATGAAACGAAGGGAGTACCATTAGTGTACATGTGGAAAATGCATATGAGAAACCAAATAAAGTGTTCAGCATTTGTCTAGTTACAGCTTGATAACTTGTTAGTTGTTTGATAGTCTTTTGCTTTGCTTGTTGTATATGCAGGGGCTCGACTCCAAGAGGTGGTGGTCGCGGTGGAAGAGGTGGTGGTCGCGGTGGATTTGGTGGCCGTGGTGGATTCCGTGGAAGAGGTGCACCAAGGGGTCGTGGACCTCCCAGGGGTGGAGGGCGTGGTTTCAGAGGACGAGGCAGATTCTAGGATGTAGTTTTTAGTTTGCTGTTTGTTGAAACATGATGCTCTACATTATCTGTTCAGCTGGAAACATTATGCTAAGTCAGCTGCGAGCGCACTTTGTGTGGAAGTTGATTCAAAGTGCACTCCCAGGGGTGGAGGGCGTGGTTTCAGAGGACGAGGCAGATTCTAAGATGTAGTTTTAAGTTTGCTGTTTGTTGAAACATGATGCTCTACATTATCTGTTCAGCTGGAAACATTATGCTAAGTCAGCTGCGAGCGCACTCTGTGTGGAAGTTGATTCAATATTTGTATGAATGAAATGTTGTCAAGTGTTGAGTTAATGTTGGTGTATCATAATTACTTGTAAAGGTGCTTATATAGTGATAACATTCTCGATATTGGTATATTATCCGATTAGTATGCCGCAATTTGGTGATGCGATATCAGTGTGTGTGTACAAGTAGTTTTACATGCTGTCCTGATGCGCCGGCCTGGTTGCTTTCTGTGCAATCATCATCAACGGAGCCGTCGTCATCATCTAAATGTGGCGCGTAATTTTAAGACAGCAACAATTTTATGAGTGACATCTAATATTGTGATCCACCACAAAGACAGCAACAATCCGGACTGGTATTCTGTGACATCTAATATCAGGGCCTTCAATTTGTTTTCCCGTGGCGCGTAAAACTACTGTCCTAATGGAGCCGTCGTCTATCATCTAATTTTTCTTCGGGGAAAGCACCAGTGTCCAGTCCTTGCGATTGAACTGCCATCTTCAGTGTGTGTACAAGTAGTTTTACATTGCATAATACAGTACACTAGAGGACTGCGGTGGAGGATGCGCCAGCTCGGTGCCGTGCAGGCAGCGGCGGACCCAGGAATTGAAGTTAGCCGGGGCGAACATTTAACGTCTAATTTTTTTGGCACAAATGCAACTCTATTCAACCAAAACTCATACTCCCTCCGTTCCTAAATACAAGTCTTTTTAGAGATTCCTATACGGACTGCATACGAAGCAAAATGAGTGAATCCACATTCGAAAACATGTCTATACATTCGTATGTATTTTGTATTGAAATCCCTAAAAAAAGATTTATATTTGGGAATGGAGCAAGTATCATTCAACAACAAAAGAATAAAAAAGATTTTAAAAACTAGTAAACTGCTAACGTGGATTCTTGTTGCTTGAAATGCTCACTTATTCACAATATGATCCCATTTCAATTTCCAAACGAGCTACAAAATTGATTGGGGAACGGCTGGGTCTGGCTAGGTCGAGGGGAACGGCTGGAAGCGATTTCTCTATCGATTGGGAATTTCCTTCTCTGTCGTTCATCAATTGCAGTACAGATCGATTGGGCACTTGGGCCTGTACAGTGGGCTGTAGTAACTATAAAATGTAGCCCAGTCCACTAGCGGACCAGCCCAAATCTCTGAAACAGAGAAACAGCGCCACCGGAGGAAAGATAAGTAGATGGGGTTCGATACTCCGCTGCCGGCGACCCGGGGCGGCCGCCCCAGCTCGCCCCAATGGTGGGTCCGCCACTGCGTGCAGGCGCTCCTCGAGGTGTCTTGCTGCTCGGCAGCCCCCTCGCAATCCCACGACTCGTCAGTATGCTCAGCTGCCATTGCATCTGGGAAGTTACATCCTTGTCATGTTTAGACAAAAATGAGCCTGATATCGACAAATATATTTCCATTCATTAAAACGAGTCTAGTAAATTGATTCTTCCGTTGAAAGAGCTACACGATAATTGTTTGCAGGATCAACGAGGAGCCAGCGGCAGATTCATCTTAGGTGATATCTTCTTATATGTGGATCCACCAGACACAGTTTGTCAGCACCTTTATGATTGACAAAACCTTCTGGTTGCATCATATACAACTCTTCTTTAATAAATCCATTAATGAATGCAGTTTTGACGTCCATTTGCCAGATTTCATAATCATAAAATGCTGCAATTGCTAACATGATTCGGACAGACTTAAGTATCGCTACGGGTGAGAAAGTCTCATCGTAGTCAACCCCTTGAATTTGTCGAAAACCTTTTTACGACAAGTCGAGCTTTGTAAATAGTGACATTACCATCAGCGTCCGTCTTCTTCTTGAAGATCCATTTATTCTCAATGGCTTGCCGATCATCGGGCAAGTCCACCAAAGTCCACACATTGTTCTCATACATGGATCCTATCTCAGATTTCATGGCCTCAAGCCATTTATCGGATAGCTTCTTCATAGTTCGAAGGTTCGTCGTGGTCTAATAACATGACTTCCACGACATGATTACCGTACTACTCTGGTGCGGAACGTGTTCTGGTTGACCTACAAAGTTCAGTAGTAACTTGATCTGAAGTTTCATGACCATCATCATTAGCTCCCTCTCTAGTTGGTGTAGGCATCAAGAAAACGGTTTTTTCTGATGTGCTACTTTTCAATTCGAGAGAAGGTACAATTACCTCATCAAGTTCTACTTTCCTCCCACTCACTTCTTTCGAGAGAAACAACTTCTCTAGAAAGGACCCATTCTTGGCAACAAAGATCTTGCCTTCGGATCTGTGGTAGAAGGTGTACCCAATAGTTTTCTTAGGGTATCCTATGAAGACACACTTTCCGATTTGGGTTCGAGCTTATCAGGCTGAAGCCTTTTGACATATGCATAGCATCCCCAAACTTTAAGAAATGACAGCTTAGGTTTCTTGCCAAACCATAGTTCATACGGTGTCGTCTCAACAGATTTAGATGGTGCCCTATTTAACGTGAATGCGGTTGTCTCTAATGCATATCCCCAAAATGATAAAGGCAAATCGGTAAGAGACATCATATAACGCACCATATCTAATAAAGTACGGTTACGACGTTCGAATACACCATTACGCTATGGTGTTCCAGGTGGCTTGAGTTGTGAAACAATTCCACATTGTTTTAAATGAAGGCCAAACTCGTAACTCAAATATTCACCTCCACGATCAGATCGTAGAAACTTTATTTTCTTGTTACGATGATTCTCTACTTCATTCTGAAATTCTTTGAACTTTTCAAATGTTTCAGATTTCTGTTTCATTAAGTAGATATACCCATATGACCTAAACATCATGCAGAGACACCAATATGACCTACCTCTCAATTCGAAGTTTGGTATGCTACATCCTAAGTGCGAAGGGGTCATGGGCCAATCGCCCTAAGCACTCCTGCATGTTGCGTGGACGACCAGGATCAATCCTGGCTACCTCTTTATACAAAGCAGGTGCTTACGCGGACCACCCTGGCGCGTGCCGCTCAATTGTGACGTGTGTAGAGCTTTCGGAAGAATCGTACGATGCCGAGGGCCCATACTTATTCCCGCGTGGTGGTTAGTACGAAAAGGCCAGAGGCCTACAGATCACATATCCAAACCCGTTAATGTCTTGGGAGCACGGGGAGACGATCAGTGATCCTGTCGCCTTGTCTCGAGGACTTACGACAAGGGTTAGGCCCGTCCCTCTCTAAGCGATCTGCCTGCCTGGCTGTGCCTCATAATTATCTCGTAGGTACCCTCCAGGTCAACCCGACTCACAAGAAACCATCGGGAACTCAGGTCCACCTCTGCCGGGGGTGGTACCACCTGTCCCTTTAGTCGCGCGGAAATAGTAGACAGGGAACGGGTAAGGGTAAAAGTGTGTCCGTGTTCTTCAAAAGTGTGTCCATGTTCTTCAGAAATTATCTCATGTGCAGCCTTCTTAGTTATGTCTTTATAATAGCATACCAAACTTCTGTGGATCGTCATTAATGAATGTGAATAAGATTGGACTGCATACATCAACTTACAATATGATGCGCACATCGTTCTTGTTTACATAAATAAGCTTAAGTAGCACCTAGGTTTTTAGCAAAGATCATGATAAGTTTCTCTAGAAAGAAGTGAGTGGGAGGAAAGCAGAACTTGATTAGGTAATTGTACCTTCTCTCGAATTGGAAAGTAGCACATCAGAGAAAACCGTTCGCGTGATGCCTACACCAACTAGAGAGGAAGTTAATGATGATGATCATGAAACTTCAGATCAAGTTACTAATGAACTTCGCAGGTCAACCAGAACACATTCCACACCAGAGTGGTACGGTAATCCTGTCCTGGAAGTCATGTTATTAGACCACAACGAACCTTCGAACTATGAAGAAGCTATGATGAGCCCAGATTCCAATAAATGGCTTGAGGCCATGAAATCTGAGATAGGATCCATGTATGAGAACAAAGTGTAGACTTTGGTGGACTTGCCCGATGATCGGCAAGCCACTAAGAATAAATGGATCTTCAAAAAGAAGACGAACGCTGATGGTAATGTCACTATCTACAAAGCTCGACTTATCGCAAAAGGTTTTCGACAAATTCAAGGGGTTGACTACGATGAGAATTTCTCACCTGTAGCGATGCTTAAGTCTGTCCGAATCATGTTAGCAACTGCAGCATTTTATGATTATGAAGTCTGGCAAATGGACGTCAAAACTGCATTCGTTAATGGATTTCTTAAAGAAGAGTTGTATATGATGCAACCAGAAGGTTTTATCGATCCTAAATGTGCTGACAAAGTGTGCAAGCTCCAGCGATCCATCTATGGACTGGTGCAAGCATCTCGGAGTTGGAATATACACTTTGATGAGGTGATCAAAGCATATGGTTTTCTACAGACTTACGGTGAAGCCTATATTTACAAGAAAGTGAGAGGGAGCTCTCTAGCATATTGTTGATTGGAAATGATATAGAATTTCTGGATAGCATAAAAGGATACTTGAATAAGAATTTTTCAATGAAAGACCTCGGTGAAGCTGTTTATATATTGGGCATCGACATCTATAGGGATAGATCAAGACGCTTAATAGGACTTTCACAAAGCACATACCTTGACAAAGTTCTGAAGAAGTTCAAAATGGACCAGTCAAAGAAAGGGTTCTTGCTTGTGTTGCAAGGTGTGAAATTGAGTCAGACCCAAAGCCCGACCAGGGCAGAAGATAGAGAGAAAATGAAAGGCATTCCGCATGCCTCAGCCATAGGTTCTATCATGTATGCTATGCTGTGTACCAGACCTGATGTGTGCCTTACCATAAGTTTGGCAGGGAGGTACCAAAGTAATCCAGGAGTGGATCACTGGACAACAGTGAAGAACATCCTGAAGTACCTAAAAAGGATAAAGGATATGTTTCTCGTTTATGGAGGTGACGAAGAGCTCGTCGTGAATGGTTACGTCGATGCTAGTTTTGACACTGATCCAGATGACTCTAAGTCACAAACCGGACACGTATTTATATTGAATGGTGGAGCTATCAGTTGGTGCAGTTCCAAGCAGAGCATCGTGACAGGATCTATGTGTGAAGCGGAGTACATAGATGCTTCAGAAGCAGCACATGAAGGAGTCTGGATGAAGGAGTTCATATCCGATCTGGGTGTAATACCCAGTGCATCGGGTCCAATGAAATCTTTTGTGATAACACAGGAGAAATTGCCTTAGCGAAGGAATCCAGGTTTCACAAGAGAACCAAACACATCAAGAGACGCCTCAACTCCATTCGTGAAAAGGTCAAGGATGGAGACATAAAAATTTGCAAAAATACATACGGATCTGAATGTAGCAGACCCATTGACTAAATCTCTTCCGCGTGCAAAACATGATCAGCACGAAGACTCCACGGGTGTTAGATTCATTACTATGTAATCTAGATTATTGACTCTAGTGCAAGTAAGAGACTGATGGAAATATGACCTGGAGGCAATAATAAAGTTGTTGTTATTATATTTCATTATTCATAATAAAGGTTTATTATTCATGCTAGAATTGTATTGACCGGAAACTTAAATACATGTGTGGATACATAAACAAATACCGTGTCCCTAGTGAGCCTCTACTAGACTAGCTCGTTGATCAAAAGATGGTTAAGGTTTCCTAACCATAGACATGAGTTGTCATTTGATAATGGGATCACATCATTAGGAGAATGATGTGATGGACAAGACCCACCCATTAGCTTAGGATATGACCGTTCAGTTTATTACTACTGCTTTCTTAATGTCAAATACATGTTCCTTCGACCATGAGATCATGCAACTCCCGGATACCGGAGGAATTCCTTGTGTGCTATCAAATGTCACAACGTAACTGGGTGGTCATAAAGATGCTCTAAAGGTATCTCCCAAGGTGTCTGTTGAGTTGGCATGAATCGAGATTGGGATTTGTCACTCCAAGTATCGGGGAGGCATCTCTGTGCCCTCTCGGTAATACACATCACAAGAAGCTTGCAAGCAAAGTGACTAAGGAGTTAGTTACGAGATGATGTATTACAGAACGAGTAAAGAGACTTGCCGGTAATGAGATTGAACTAGGTATGAAGATACCAACGATCGAATCTCGGGCAAGTAACATACCGACAGACAAAGGGAATTACATATGTTGTCATAAGGTTCCACCGATAAAAGATCTTCGTAGAATATGTAGGAACCAATATGGACATCCAGGTCCTGCTATTGGTTATTGACTGGAGAGGTGTCTCGGTCATGTCTACATCATTCTCGAACCCTAAGGTCCGCACGCTTAACGTTCATTGACGATATAGTATTATATGAGTTATGTGATTTGGTGATCGAATGTTGTTCGGAGTCCCGGATGAGATCACAGACATGACGAGGAGCTCTGGAATGCTCTAGAGGTAAAGATCGATATATAGGACGATAGCATTTGGTCTCCGAAAAGGTTTCGAAATGCACCGAGTATTCATCGCGTCAACGGAAAGGGTTCCGAGAGACCTACGGGGAGTATATTGACCTAATGGGCCAAGGGGATAAACACAGCAGCCCACAAGGGGCTGGCGCGCCCTCTCCCTAGCCGCCGGCCCTATAGGAAAGGAAAGGGGCGGCGGCTAAGGCAAGGAGCAGCCCCCCTCCTACCTTCTCCTCCACCCCCTAGGAAGAAAAGGGGGGCGTCATAGGGCAAGCGCCCAAGAGGGGCGGCCGGCCTCCTTAGGCGTGCCTTGCTGCCTCCCCTTTCCCATCTATATATATAACAGAGCTATTCTGTTACTATGGTGTCTATAGGGCCCGATCTGCACAAACCTCCCCACGCCCCGATCAAAAACTAAGAAAACAGACAAAGCCCACCCAGAACCCACGCACATCCACTCCTTTCTCGCACAGCACCGCCCGCCCCTCCCTACCCACGCGCTGCCGCTGCCGGCCGCTAGCCCCTCCCTACCCACGCGCTGCCGCCATCGGCCGCCCTCCCCTCCCTACCGACGCGCTGCCGCCGCCGGCCGCCCTCCCCTCCCTACCGACGCGCTGCCGCCGCCGGCCGCCCTCCCCCATACCCACACGCCGCAGCCAGCGCCGGCCGCCCATCCCTACCCACGCTCCGTCGTTCTCCATAGCCCAGCCAGCCTCCTCCCCCCGCCGTCACGCACCTCCTGGCCGGAGCTCCCCACTGCACGGCGCGCCGCCGCGCCCTGCGCACCACCACCCATCCCTCACCGTTGTTGCCCGCCAAGATCCAAGGCAGGGGATCTGGCCAGTCTCTCCTGCTCCCTTTGTCAGCCCCCCAAGCTCGTTGCTCGTCGGCCACCAGCTCCATCCAGGGACCCCCAGAGTTCCTACTGCGACGCCTCAACCTCCTGCTCTTCCATGGATTATTGCCATCCACCACGCCATCAGGAACACGATTGGTGAGAAAACACCTTCGTGCTTCTCCCCTCCCACTCTCTAGTTCACATACTGCCATCCATGGAGGCCATTTTTCTTGTAATCTAGATTTTTGATCCAACAGAAAGTTCAGGAGTTCTTCAGGGGACTGCTCATAGATGCAAACTACAATTCACTTGGGGGATGCTTTGTTGTGATGAGTATAACAAGTGTGATAGTGACAATTTTCAAAAACTTTAATAGTTCAAGTACATAAGAAAACATAAGTCCACTCTATAAAAACGACAATAGACGCAGAAAGTTCAGTTTTGCTATATACGATTGGTAATTCAGATGTGTTTTTTTGTGGTTTAGATGTCGGCAGTAAACTATGCAAACAATTTAAAAGTACTCAAGTCCAACTTGCAAACCAGTAGCAGTCCTATAGTGCAACATGCATCAAATTCAAAAAAATAGCAAACCTGACTTGAAGCAAATTGGCATCTGGTTGTTTATTTTGTAGCTCATCGTTTCTAATGTAAGCAAATGCTTCTATTCTAATCCAGTTGTCTTTTTAGCTCGCTTTTT
Source organism: Triticum aestivum (assembly GCF_018294505.1). Classification (NCBI taxonomy): domain Eukaryota; kingdom Viridiplantae; phylum Streptophyta; class Magnoliopsida; order Poales; family Poaceae; genus Triticum; species Triticum aestivum. Next base: position 425,118,413 of record NC_057802.1, on the reverse strand, counting down.
CTAATATAATGTTAAAAGTCCACTAGATGAAAAATTCTGTGTGTTAGCTAGATCAGTACTAGTGCTCATCAGTACGACAAGCAGCAGTACTGATCAATACAATTTACACAAATACTAGTACTGATCAGTACTATTCTTAATGTTAAGAGTAACATCCATATAGGAAAAATGCTTCTATTATAACACACAATTTTTTGGAAAAAAGAGCACTAGTACTGTTGCGTCGTACTGACAAGGATGCCGTCTACAATTTTGAACTTATTGTTGAGTCGTACTAGTACTGATGAAAATGGGAAGCAAGTGTCACATGAATCCTCAATTAAATGGGAAGCAGGGCTGCAATGAGACCCTGGAAAATCACTATTTATTCTATCCTTTGTTCTTAGAAAAACATGGAAACATTTCTCTGTGTGTTAGAATATCAGTTCATGTAGAGAAGAATATGTTTCCTATTTGAAAAATTAATACATTATTATCAGTTCAATGTGTATTTTGTCTTTAGTTCATACAGAACAACCGTAAAAAATATTTTGATGTGTGTTAGAGTTTGACTTTATATTATATGGCAGCCCACTCCCTCCGTGATTGCACAATAGTTTGGCAAGAAAATTCACATCAGTTCAGGGACGCCCGCATCATGGCCTCACCGTGCCACCGCAATCTCTCCTTGATAACGCCACCGGACGAGTGCCTCCTCACTTAAAAGATGCATAGCTACTAGCCATAGGAACTTAATTCTTCAATGGTTGCAAACTGGTAATGTTCTTCTCCTTAAAAAATTTCTTTTGATTTTTCTATAGGTCTTCCCCTGTGGCTCCTGCCCTTCCTCCGACGTCATCCACTTTGAAGACACCGACGCACCCCATCAGGTGGTGGAGCAAGCATGGGGGAAAAAAGGACTCGCATCCCGCCGTCGCGCAAGCCCTACTTCCCGCTGGTGGCCATCTCCACGTAAGTTCGATCTGGGCACTGCCCTGCTCATGCAACCCATTGTCGCCGGCAGCCGCTGCGGTCCCGTGCCTGGCACTCTCTGTGCGCACTGCCCAGGCCATTCACTGCCTCCACACAAGGCCGTTTGACGACGCAACTCTCAAGCAGATCACCCTTACCAGCACAAAGCCGTTCACCTCCGCCACAAAGGGAGTTGCTATTTCTTTTTGCTGATGCTCATGCAAATCTCATGCTACTTATGTGCTAAATTTGATGCTCTATAGTTGCTAGTCGAAATGCCTACGAGAACCAAACTATTTTGATAAAATTTGATGTTGTTGTTCCTATATTCTAGATGAATTTTGACCATACAATTTTGCTACAGCGGGGGATGCTTAGTTCAGTTCAAAGACATTATCATGTGATCATGGATGAGAGTCAGAGTCATCACGCATCCAATTTCTTTTGTTCAGTTCAAAAGCTAAAAATTATTTCAGTTCAATTCTTGATGTCGTCTTCCTGGTTACTTCAAACGTATTCCTTGCTTTAATAGTTTTTGCACTTTCCTCCATTTTCATGTGACACTTGTTAGATTGCTCTCAGTATTTGATGTATTTCATGCAACACTTATTTGATTGCTCAAGAGAAGTGTTATTTATTAGTGAATTTTCTTTTAGTGTAGATGTTCAATATGTATTTATATCAACAGCCCGTAATGAACAGTACAATCTATGTGTTAAAACATAACAGATCAGTTCATTGTCAGTACAGGCTCTGAAACTGCTCAGTACAGGTTGGGGAACATTTTTGGAATCACATATATATAGCGGTTGCTTCCAAATGAATTTGTCGTTGCTAGTACATTTTTGGTAGCAGATGCTTCCAAGTGAATTGCCGTTACTACTATCTACGATGTTGCTGCCATGTTTTGTTTTTCTTTGAATTTACTATGTAACCACTACTCATGGTAACATCAAACAACAAATTTTATATGCCTGGCATGTTTGATCTGATTTGACTCCATGACCGTAGTGCAAAACAAAAAACTACAGTATCCTTGCTAGCTTGCAGCTGTAATTTTGATTGCACAGCAGTTTAATTGCATCGCCATCTCCTGGTGGGGCTTTGCTGCCGGAGCACCCTGGCCGTTCACAGCCACCACTCCAGGCCATTCAACGCCACCACCCCTGGCCGTTCATTGCCAGCAGCACCCTGGATCCCACCCCTCACCCTAGTTGTTTCAGTTATCGAGTGAGTTTCAGTCCAACTTGAGCTCCTTGAGATGATCATATAATTAACTTCAAAATTATTACATGGTCCATGTATTTTACAGAAAGTCCATGTAGTACTACATGGGAAGTACAAAAATTACTTCTAGTGAGAGTTCATTTAAATCTACAGGGTCCAGTCCCATATATCTTTTAACCAGGTTCATGGTGAAGCCCAGGGTGCTCGTCGGCGTTCACAAGAAGCAGGCCATCGAGAAGGAGCTGGGCGACATGGTGCAGCGGTGTGGCCAGTTCAACCACCTAGCTAATAGATCATGATTTTCTCTCTTTTGCCTATGTCTCTTAGTGTGTTACCCCTTCCTCTTTTCATATAGCGTATTCTGAACATCAGATGCTTTAAAAAATGTGTCGCGCAAGTTCAAGTATAGCTGCCGCAGGAGTTCAAAAATCTGAACAGTTTAAGCTCAACCCAATTTCAAGAACTGTTTCCTTTATAAATTGTTTGAAGTTTGTGATTTTGGCTCATGGCAGGAGCTCGTTGACGATGAAGGATGTGAAGCTTCACCACCATTCACAACTCCAGTATGGTCCAGTTCGTCATGAGGATTTGGAGCTTCAACTTTTCCAGTTCATCTTTCATATGCTTTTTAGTACATCTACTTCCTCATTGTAAGTCCAATTTCCCTTTTATGTTTCCAGCTTCCTATAGAACAAACGTGTGCTTGTGGTTAAGCATGAGAAATGAGCATCTGTACTGTCTCTTGGTTTATCAATTTGTAGAGCAAAACATGTACCAAAGTCATATTCTCAAAAAAGGCTCTTCTTTGCATCTTTCAGTGCTCACTTAGGTTGGCATCAAATTATTTGTTTCTTCCGATGCTGTAAAACTAGAATTTTGGGTATATCTTTTGGTGCATATTTCTGTCTGTATAAAACTTATATGTTACATTTTCTTGAGGGTGCATATTTCTGTCTGTATAAAACTTATATGTTACATTTTCTTGAGAAAAATGGATGCAACATTCACAACCGTTTTGGATAACTAAGTAGAATGACTAGTACTGAGAGCAAGTATTCTACAAATGTACATAGTATGATTTTATTAATGGATAAGGACATGAAATCATATCTTACTTCAAGTTTGAGCACACGACTATTTTGTATCTTTACTGTTTCTAATAGCAAGTTCTGCAATTGATCCGTCCAGATGGAAGAAGGAAATCAGTCCAACAGGTGCATCTAAAGTGACATGTCGTGCACCACCCACTCGTCCTCAAGCTGCTCGTCGTGTCATGCCGGCTTGCCATCAACCACAGTTGTGGCTCAACTCCCACGGTGCTTCCACGACCACCACACGCAGCCTCCCTCTATTGTTGCCCTCACCATGCTCTCCTGCGTATTGGCGGCCTCAACGAGCTGACTATGGTTGCCGCTCCTGCGTGCTGCAGTACGCCGTCGAGCTGGTCACCATTTATATTTTTGTTTTAAGTTCATTTGTGTTCTTGTTGTCAGGTCGCCTACAAATTTGTTATCGTTGTTAGTTCATGTGTGTTCTTGTTGTTAGGTCCTGTGCAAGTTTGTTATCAGTTCATGTGTATTGTGTTTCTTTTGTCGCTTCATTAGTACATATCCACCTACAGCCCGTTCAATGATGTAAGCCACACAAGTTCGAAAAGAAATGGATAAAACAATGGTGGTGGTGAAAAGAATACAACCCATTCAATGATGTAAGCCATGCAAGTTTGAAAGGATTCACATCAGTACAAACTCTAGAGGGCATGTATATTATTTGCCCCACGGAAATTCAAAATGGTAAAAGTTTAAGATGTAAAATGAGAGAAGTCCAGACCATCGTTGAAGTTGAAAAAAAAGAAACACACAAAACATTTTCTTTGTTTTAAGAAAATGTTGAAGTTGAAAAAAATGAAACACACAAAACATTTTCTTTGTTTTAAGAAAATTTCATTCAGTTCAACGATATAAACCAGGCAAGTTCGGGGATGATGATACCACTTTGATCAATGAATAAAGGAGGAGATATTTGTCAAAAAAGGGTATGTTGCTACTCTTTTGAAAGAAAAAAAAGCAATTCTCGTGAAAACACGCTCAGTACAAAACCATACGGACATCAGTGCAAATACTCTTTTTTTGGAATCTTTCTAAATTACTCTATGAAAAATACATCAGTACAAACACACACACATATCATTACAAGTACTCAGTTTTTTTGACAGGAAAACAACACGACGCGTCTCACCGTATTCGAAATTACTCATCAACGATTGCGAATTTGAGAAAACGTTCAACATGACTAAGTTTCGCATTTTCGATAGCCATCCAACGGTATATTATTTGCCCCATTTTGACAAAATTTTTAAAAAAATCGCATTCAAAATCAAATTTGACCGTATTCGATTTTTTTAAACCATAAGGAATTAGAAAAACATTTCAATACAAAAAAGTTGCCCATTTTCCATAGCTTTCCAATGCCGTATCATTTGCATCAATCCAACAAACCGTTTGAAAAAAACGCGAAAATACGTTTCGTCCAGAATTTCACCATTTTTCAAATTACTTTTAAATTGTGTATAATTTGAAAAAACTGTAGGTACATGGAAGATGTGGATTTTTACCAGCTTTCCAACGTCATCTTATTTGCTCAATTCTGACAAACCGTTTGAAAATTGAGTCCAAAATACGATTCGCGTTTTCGGTCTTAAAAAACATTTTTTTTTTAAAATTGCTCTTAAACCATGATGATTTTGCAAAAAATTCCTATATGACTGTAATGTAGATGTCAAGAGCTTTCCAACAATATATTACACGCCCCATTCCGACGAAAAGACGATCAATTCGAAGAGATGAAAATCATCAGTACAACTATGTGAAACCATCAGTTCAAGTAGGGTAACAGAATAATATGCTGTTAGGCGAAACAGAATAGCCCAGATATATGAGAGGGAGGGGGCGCCACACAACCCACGACAATCCCTGAGCCTTGTGCGGCGCCCCTCTCCACAGTTTCATCCTCCGTCTAGTTTTCTGTAGTGCACGGCGGAGCCCTGCAGGAACAAGTTCACCATCACCGTCACCACGCCGTCGTGCTGTCGGAACTCATCTACTACTTCGCCCGTCTTGCTTGATCAAGAAGGCAAGGACATCATCGAGCTGAATGTGTGCTGAACACAGAGGTGCCGTACGTTCGGTACTTGGTCAGTTGGATCGTGAAGGTGTTCGACTACATAAACCGTGTTGATAAACGCTCCCGCTTAACGGTCTACAAGGATACGTAGACACACTCTCCTCTCTCGTAGCTTTGCATCTCCATGGATAGATCTTGTGTGTGCGTAGAATTTTTTGTTTTCCATGCAACGTTCCCCATCAGTGGCAGCATGAGCCAGGTGTATGCATAGATGATATGCACGAGTAGAGCACAAAGAAGTTGAGGGCGGTGAAGGTCATACTTCTTACCGCTGACGTCTTATTTTGATTCGGCGATATTGTGGGATGAAGCGGCCCGGACCAACCTTACATGTCCACGCACATGAGACCGGTTCCACGGACTGACATGCAACTTGTTTTGCATAAACGTGGCTGGCAGGTGTGTGTTTCTCCCACTTTAGTTGAATCGAATTTGACTACGGCCAATCCTTGAAGAAGGTTAAAACAACAAACTTTATAATCACCGTTGTGGTTTTGCGTAGTTAAGAGCGGTTCTGGCTAGTTGCCCGTAGCAGCCACGTAAAACTTGCAACAACAAAGTAGAGGACGTCTAACTTGTTTTTGCAGGGTATGTTGTGATGTGATATGGTCAAGACGTGATGTGATATACGTTGTTGTATGAGATGATCATGTTTTGTAATATCGACAACCGGCAGGAGCCTTAGGGTTGTCTCTTAATTATTGTATGAAATGCAAGCGCCATGTAATTGCTTTTACTTTATCGCTATGCATTAGCAATAGTAGTAGAAGCAATAGTAGGCGAGACGACCCCGACACAATGATGGAGATCAAGGTGTCGAGCCGGTGACGATGGACATCATGAGAATGCTTTGGAGATGGAGATCAAAAGCACAAGATGATGATGGCCATATCATGTCACATATTTTAATTGCATGTGATGTTTATCCTTTATGCATCTTATTTTGCTTAGAACGACGGTAGCATTATAAGATGATCCCTCCACTAACTTTCAAGATAAAAGTGTTCTCCCCAAGTATGCACCCGTTGCTAAAGTTCATCGTTTCGAATCACCTCGTGATGATCGGGTGTGATAGACTCTACGTTCACATACAGCGGGTGTAAGCTAGTTTTGCACAAGCAGAATACTTGGGTTAAACTTGACGAGCCTAGCATGTACAGACATGGTCTCAAGACACTGGAGATCGAAAGGTCGAACATGAGTCATATAGTAGATATGATCAACATAGAGATGTTCACCGTTGATGACTACCCCATCTCACGTGTTGATCGGACATGGGTTAGTTGATTTGGATCATGTTTCACTTAGATAACTTGAGGGATGTTAATTTAAGTGGGAGTTTATTAGTAATTTGATTAATTGAACTTAATTTATCATGAACTTAGTCTTAATAGTTTTTGCATATCTATGTTGTAGATCAATGGCCCGTGCTACCGTTCCCCTGAATTTTAATGCGCTCCTAGAGAAAGCTAAGTTGAAAGATGATGGTAGCAACTACACGGACTGGGTCCGTAACTTGAGGATTATCCTCATTGCTGCACAGAAGAATTATGTCCTTGATGCACCGCTAGGTGACATACCTGCTGCAGGAGCTACTGCAGATGTTATGAACGTCTGGCAGACTCGATCTGATGACTACTCAATAGTTCAGTGTGCCATGCTTTATGACTTAGAACCGAGACTTCAAAGACATTTTGAACGTCACGTAGCATATGAGATGTTCCAAGAGTTCAAGTTGATATTTCAAGCTAATGCCCGGGTTGAGAGATATGAAGCCTTCAACAAGTTCTATAGCTGCAAGATGGAGGAAAATAGTTCTATCAGTGAACACATACTCAAAATGTCTGGGTATCATAACCACTTGACTCAGCTGGGAATTGATCTTCCAGTTGAGAGTGTTATTGACAGAGTTCTTCAGTCACTGCCACCAAGCTACAAAGGCTTCGTGATGACCTACAATATGCAAGGGATGACGAAAATGATTCCCGAGCTCTTCACAATGCTTAAGGCCGCGAAGGTAGAAATCAAGAAGGAGCATCAAGTGTTGATGGTTAACAAGACCACCAGTTTCAACAAAAAGGGCAAAGGAAAGAAAGGGAACTTAAAGAAGAACGACAAGCAAGTTGCCGCTCTCGTGAAGAAGCCCAAAGCTGGACCCAAGCCTGAGACTGAGTGCTTCTACTGCAAGGGGTAATGGTCACTGGAAACGGAATTGCCCCAAGTATTTGGTGGATAAGAAGGATGGCAAAGTGAACAAAGATATATTTGATATACATGTTATTGATGTGTTCCTTACTAATTCTCGTAGTAGCGCCTGGGTATTTGATACTGGTTCGATTGCTCATATTTGTAACTCGAAACAGGAGCTGCGGAATAAACGAAGATTGGCTAGGGGCGAGGCGACGATGCACGTCGGGAATGGTTCCAAGGTCGATGTGATCGCCGTCGGCACGCTATCTCTACATCTACCTTCAGGATTAGTTGAGCTCAATAATTGTTATTTGGTGCCAGCATTGAGCATGAACATTATATCTGGATCTTGTTTATTGCGTGACGGTTATTCATTTAAGTCTGAGAATAATGGTTGTTCTATTTATATGAATAATATCTTTTATGGTCATGCACCTTTGATGAATGGTCTATTCTTGTTGAATCTTGATCGTAGTGATACACATATTCATAATATTGATGCCCAAAGATGCAAAGTTGATAATGATAGTGCAACATACTTGTGCCACTGCCGTTCAGGTCATATTGGTGTAAAGCGCATGAAGAAACTCCATACATATGGACTTTTGGAATCACTTGATTATGAATCATTTGATACTTGTGAACCATGCCTCATGGGCAAGATGACTAAAACTCCATTCTCCAGAATAATGGAGTGAGCTAATGACTTATTGGAAATAATACATACCGATGTATGCAATCCGATGCGTGTTGATGCACGCGGCGGGTATCATTATTTTCTAATCTTTATAGATCATTTGAGTAGGTATGGGTATATCTACTTAATGAAACACAAATCTGAAACATTTGAAAAGTTCAAAGAATTTCAGAGTGAAGTAGAGAATCATCGTAACAAGAAATAAAGTTTCTACGATCTGATCATGGAGGTGAATATTTGAGTTACGAGTTTGGCCTTCATTTAAAACAATGTGGAATTGTTTCACAACTCACTCCACCTGGAACACCACAGCGTAATGGTGTGTCCGAACGTCGTAACTGTACTTTATTAGATATGGTGCGTTCTATGATATCTCTTACCGATTTGCCTTTATCATTTTGGGGCTATGCATTAGAGACAACTGCATTCACGTTAAATAGGGCACCATCTAAATCCGTTGAGACGACACCGTATGAACTATGGTTTGGCAAGAAACCTAAGCTGTCGTTTCTTAAAGTTTAGGGATGCGATGCTTTTGTCAAAAGGCTTCAGCCTGATAAGCCAAATCAGAAAGTGCGTTTCATAGGATACCCTAAGGAAACTATTGGGTACACCTTCTACCACAGATCCGAAGAATGGGTCCTTTCTAGAGAAGTTGTTTCTCTCGAAAGAAGTGAGTGGGAGGAAAGTAGAACTTGATGAGGTAATTGTACCTTCCCTCGAATTGGAAAGTAGCACATCAGAGAAAACCGTTCCCGTGATGCCTACACCAACTAGAGAGGAAGCTAATGATGATGATCATGAAACTTCAGATCAAGTTACTACTGAACTTCGTAGGTCAACTAGAACATGTTCCACACCAGAGTGGTACGGTAATCATGTCTTGGAAGTCATGTTATTAGACCACTGCGAACCTTCTAACTATGAAGAAGCTATGATGAGCCCAGATTCCGATAAATGGCTTGAGGCCATGAAATCTGAGATAGGATCCATGTATGAGAACAACGTGTGGACTTTGGTGGACTTGCCCAATTGTCGGCAAGCCATTGAGAATAAATGGATCTTCAAGAAGAAGACAAACGCTGATGGTAATGTCACTATCTACAAAGCTCGACTTGTCGCAAAAGGTTTTCGACCAATTCAAGGGGTTGACTACGATGAGACTTTCTCACCTGTAGCGATGCTTAAGTCTGTCCTAATCATGTTAGCAATTGCAGCATTTTATGATTATGAAATCTGGCAAATGGATGTCAAAACTGCATTCCTTAATGGATTTATTATAGAAGAGCCGTATATGATGCAACCAGAAGGTTTTGTCGATCCTAAAGGTGCTGACAAAGTGTGCAATCTCCAGCGATCCATCTATGGACTGGTGCAAGCATCTTAGAGTTGGAACATATGCTTTGATGAGGTGATCAAAGCATATGGTTTTATACAGACTTATGGTGAAGCCTGTATTTACAAGAAAGTGAGTGGGAGCTCTGTAGCATTTCTGATTTTATATGTGGATGACATATTGTTGATTGGAAATGATATAGAATTTCTAGATATCATAAAAGGATACTTGAATAATTTTTCAATGAAAGACCTCGGTGAAGCTGCTTATATATTGGGCATCGACATCTATAGGGATAGATCAAGACGCTTAATAGGACTTTCACAAAGCACATACCTTGACAAAGTTCTGAAGAAGTTCAAAATGGACCAGTCAAAGAAAGGGTTCTTGCTTGTGTTGCAAGGTGTGAAATTGAGTCAGACTCAAAGCCCGACCAGGGCAGAAGATAAAGAGAAAATGAAAGGCATTCCGTATGCCTCAGCCATAGGTTCTATCATCTATGCTATGTTGTGTACCAGACCTGATGTGTGTCTTGCCATAAGTTTGGCATGGAGGTACCAAAGTAATCCAGGAGTGGATCACTGGACAGCTGAAAGTGCAACTAATCCCCGGGTGGTTTTGGTAATTCATAACAACATATAGCTCATTAAACTAATATCCTTTCAAGTTAAATATTTGAGAGAGTTTAATGAATGGCATGGCATGGACTAGGAATGTGGACCCCTCAAAATGCTAAGGACAAAGATTGGCAAAAGCTCAAGACTCTTCATCTTTGTCTTAGTGATCCAAGATCACATTGATTCCATAGGAAAGCCAATACTATTAAAAAGGGATGAGGTGTTGCTTAATGGCTTTCTTGCTCAAAAGCTTAGTGATATTGCTCCAAAGCCCTGAATCACTTTCTCATTCCAAATATGTCCAAAACCTAAAGTCAAACTCGGCCCCACTGATTCTTTCTATACGGCGCCACCGAGTTCATATGACATAGCCACAGCCAAAAACCCTAACAGTTCGGTCACACCGATACAGATCTCGGTCTCACCGAGATGGCCTTGCCAGCGTGCTGTGGCTTGTTGCATTCTTTCGGTCCCACCGAGTTAATGCAATCGGTCTCACCGAGTTGGCTTGACATTTGCTCTGTTGCCTATTGTTTCACTTTGGTCTCACCAAGTTGATGCAATCGGCGCCACCAAGCTAATGTTTGCCCTAAGCCCTAGCACATCAGTCACATCGAGTTGTTCCAGTTGGTCCCACCAAGATTCCTAACATTCACATTTTGAACTAATCGGTCTCACCGAGTTCATCTATTCGGTCTGACTGAGTTGGGTCAAATGTGTATAATGGTTGGATTTTGTGTGGAGGCTGTATATACCCCTCCACCCCCATCTCCATTTGTGAGAGAGCCATCAGAACGTGCCTACACTTCCACTACTCATTTTCTGAGAGAGAACCACCTACTCATGTGTTGAGATCAAGACATTCCAATCCTACCACAAGAATCTTGATTTCTAGCCTTCCCCAAGTTGCTTTCCACTCAAATCATCTTTCCACCATAGCCAAATCGGTGAGAGAGAGTTGAGTGTTCGGGAGACTATCATTTTAAGCACAAGAGCAAGGAGTTCATCATCAACACACCTCTATTACCTTTTGGAGAGTGGTGTCTCCTAGATTGGTTAGGTGTCGCTTGGGAGCCTCCGACATGTTGTGGAGTTGAACCAAGAAGTTCGTAAGGGCAAGGAGATCGCCTACTTCATGAAGATCTACCCGAGTGAGGCAACTCCTTCATGGGCGATGGCCATGGTGGGATAGACAAGGTTGCTTCTTCGTGGGTGGATCTCTCCGTGGACTCGCACAGCCGTTACCCTTTGTGGGTTGAAGTCTCCATCAACGTGGGCGTACGATAGCACCACCTATCGAAACTACACCAAAAATCTCCATGTCCACATTGCGTTTGCCTTCTCCAAACCCTTCCCTTTACCTTCATATGCAATGTGTTACATTCTGCTGCTATACTCTTAGAATTGCATCTGTAGGTTGATTGCTTGACTTGTGTAAATAGATAAAATCTGCCCACAACTAAAATTGGGAAAATGACAGATTTTTAATTGATCAATTGTCTAATCACCCCCCTCTAGACCTACTTTCGGTCCTACAAGTGGCATCAGAGCTTTGGTCTCCATTAGCCTTGATTTCCATAGCTTTGGTGATCATAGCCTTGGTTTTACAACCTAGGAGAGTATGGCGTCTAGCGAGGGAAATTACGACCATAGAGGTCCTTACTTTGATGGTACTAATTTTGCTAGTTGGAAGCATAAAATGAAAAATGCATATTCTTGGCATAACCCCACCGTTTGGGTTGTTGTTCGTATTGGCTTGCAAGGTGAATACTTCGAGGATGGAAAAGAACCGGATCAGGAAGCCATCGTGGATGAATGGAAGATGTTGCAATACAATGCTCAAGCTTGTGATATTCTCTTCAATGGATTGTGCCCTGAAGAATTCAACAAAATCAGCCGCCTTGAGAATGCAAAGGAAATTTGGGATACTTTGGTTGATTTGCACGAAGGTACCGAGTTCGTCAAGGAATCCAAGTTGGATGTGCTCCAAAGTCAACTTGACAAGTTCAAAATCAAGGATGGTGAAGGAGTTGCCGAAATGTACTCTAGGCTTGCTCTTATCACAAATGAGATTGCCGGCTTAGGAAGTGAAGGGATGACCGACAAATTGATCATCAAGAAGATCCTTAGAGCCTTGGATGGAAAATATGACACCGTGTCCACATTGATCCAAATGATGCCCAACTACAAAGATCTCAAGCCAACGGAAGTCATTAGTAGAAGTTTTGCTCATGAGATGTCACTCAAGGATAAGGATGAGCTCCACAACAAGTCAAGTTTTGCTTACAAAGCTTCAAGTGATGCTCCTACAGCATCAAGTGACAAGCTAGTCTCCAATGAAGAATTGAGCTTAATGGTGAAGAACTTTAACAAATTCTACAAGAATAGAAGCAAAGAGAGAAGTTGCAAGTCAAGGTCCTACAATGACAAAAGATCTTCTAGTCGTGATCGAAATTGCTACAATTGTGGAAGACCCAGACACTACTCCAATGAGTGTACGACTCCCTACAAGAAAAGAGAAGACTCGCCTAAAAGGAGGAGTAGAAGAGATGAATCACCTCCAAGAGAGAGAAGGAGTAGAGATGATAGTTATGAACGAAGACCCTCTCGTAGAAGCAAGGATTCGGAAAGGAAGGACAAGTCATCAAAGAGCTACAGAAGACGAAGACATCAAGCTCATGTTGGTGAATGGGTGTCCGGTTCAGACTCCGACAACCACCCTGAGAGAAGTTATCACTCCGACTCCGAATATACTCAAGATGAAGGTGTTGCCGGTCTTGCACTTGTGTCATCCAACTCCTATGACATATTTGACTCATCAAATGAAGGAATTGGAATATGCTTCATGGCTAAAGGCCCAAAGGCATCACACCCCGAGTATGTTGATTTCAATAGTGATGAAGATGATTTGGTAGGTGATAATGATTTACTTGTTGACAACATTAGTGATGAAACCTATGATGAAATTGCTATTAATCATGCTAATCAAGATGAAACGAATGATAATTGTCGTGGTATTCTCACGGGGGGGGGGGGGTGCGAGGCGACAGATGCCACAAGGGCTTAGTGTGAGGGTAAGACTGCTGCTGATAGGCCCGGGAGCGGGTATGCGAGTAGTACGCGCTAGTTTACCCAGGTTCGGGGCTCTCCGGAGAGATAACACCCCTACTCCTGCATGTCTGTGCATATATATCTGGGGTGTACATCGGGCAGTACAAAGCGCTCCTAGAGCTGTATCTGGGGGCAGTGCCATGGGCATCTACCTCCATATATGTGTGCACAAGGCACACTTTAGTGGCCGGCCATGAGCATGGCCGTATGTGTGCTTGGGCATGCTTGCCCGTGGGAATGGACGGATGGATGGCTAGCTAGCTCTCTTGCTAGCTAGCTTGCTTGTTGTGTGTACGTGAGTCCCTCCATGGATGGATGGATGTGTGTCTCCTTTTATAGGAGAGGGTAGCTTAGCATGTAAGCTAGCTAGTGGGCATGGGTAAGGCATGGTGCATGTCATGCTTGTCCCCTGGGTCACTTCATAAATAGTGCCAGGGGACAAGTGACACTATACATGATGGCGGGGATGACACGTGAATAGTGCTCGGGTATGACCATCTCGTCGGTGTCTTGTCGATGCCGGGTCGGACTGCAGTCGGCAGCCGGCTAGTCGATGCAGTCGGTCAGCTGGCAGCCGGCCGGGTGGAGCAGTCGGACGGGGAGCCGGCAGGAGCGGCCGGGCAGTCGGACTGAGGGGCTTTGAGCCCTGATGTCTTGAAATATTGTCTCGCCGTCTTCGGGATACCCGTGTCCAATTACTCCGACAATAATGATAAGAATGAGATTGAGCGTCTAACTAAGGAACTAAACACTCTTAAGTTAGCTCATGAAACTACCTTAGAGGATCATCGAGAGCTTTTAAAAACTCATGAGAAGCTACGCTTTGAGAATCTCAATTTAGAGCAAGAGCATGGGTTCTTAAAAGCAATCAATGATGATCTTCGAAAGAAAAGTTCTTCTTACATTGCCTAGCGTTTACTCTTGTCTACTTACATGCCACAAGTAAATCTAGCAACAAGAACAAGAAAGATTCGTCTTCTAGTAGTAACAATAATCATGCTAAATCCAATATTGTTGCTTCTAGTAGTTCTCTTGATTCCACTAATGATTCTCTTAGCCAAGTTACACTTGAGCAATAAAATAGCTTATTGAAGGGAATTATAGAGAAAGGCGTTTACAAGAGCCTTGCCGGAAGTAAGCAATTTGAAGAAATTGTACGGAAGCAAGGAAGGCACCGGAAGAATCAAGGTGTTGGTTTTGAATGAAAGTTCAATGCCAATGGAGTTGAGTGGGAAGAAGATCAATACCCCAAGACGAATTTTGTTCCTCAACAAGAGAAGTATGACCCCACTTCCTTCAAAGGAACACAAGCTCAAGATGATCTTCCACCACAAGACCACAAGCTAAAAGGCAAGGACAAGCTTCAAGAAGAGATTGATGCATTTGAAGAAGCTCCCAAGGCCTTGGTCAAGTGGGTTCCCAAGACTACATCAAGTTCTACTTCATAAAGTACGACTACAACTCCAAGGATTCCCATCAAGTTGATGTGGATCCCAAAGAAGAAGAACTAGAGAGTTCTTGAGGGTGACTCCGCCAACATACCTCACTCATATTCATTTTGGCAAGGACAAGTGCAATCAACTTCCATATCTTGCACTAGTTCAAGGAGTCACAAACCCTCTTGTTGGTAAGACAAGGGACAAGGTAACCTAATGCTTTCATGGACATCATCATATGTGTATTTCACTCTATGTCTATGGATATCCTTGTGTGTTCCTTGTGGGACTAACCCATGTAGATATTGAAAGTGCAACTCACTCCAAAGGATTGCTCCAAATGATCTACATCAACATTGAGCATCCACATCTTCAACATCTACATGAAGTCATCATCGACAAAACCCAAGGTTAGTTCATCCCTCTAAGGGAGGATATCACATCTAGGGGGAGCTTTACTAAAAAAATTGAGCTAAAGCAACTCTAATGGTGTGAACAAAACAATGCTTTATGTAAAAGTGGCAACCCCACTTGTGCTTAAACGATGAGTATGACCTATGATCAAATGTTCTCATTTGACTCCTAAGTCAATATACTCATATATAGATGACCTAGTCATCGCCAATTGCTTGATAGATGCTAGAGTGTTTGTGCATGCTTTGCCACATATTTCATTTGGTATCTTATTGTGTGAGCATGTTGGTTGCATAATTTTCTCCATTTGATGACATCCATTTGTTGCTTTGATTGTTTGGTTTTTCTTTTTGCCAAATGGATGGACAAGAATGCCTAAGTACTCCCTCTAGCTATCTATGCTTTTCTCGTCTCAAACTCTATTCATGCTACATCACAAAGTTTGAACAAGTTGAATTCGGACCCTCCGGGTGAGGAGCACTCGGAGCCACCGATCCGTCAAGGGCTTAAACTTCAAAAACCTCTTAATGCATCTCGGTCAGACCAACTTTTCCCACTCGGTCTCACCGAATTCATTAAGTTGATCTAGGTTTTCATCTCGGTGCAACCGATTAGAACCATTCGGTCACACCGAGTTGCAGTAACTATTAGCAGTTTTGCATCTCGGTGCCACCGAGTCATTCCACTCGGTCACACCGACAGTGACTGGGTATATACACCGTGGTTGAAATTCAGAAATTGCTTCAAACACTCAACCAGGCATTCCCAGCTCTGCCGCCCCCCTTTGGTCTCCGGATCGTCACCGTCGTCGCCAGTGCCTCCTGCCGCTTGTCTCTGTCGCTGTCAACGGGAATCTCACCGTCGTTGTCGCCGTAGCGAGTTCGTCGCCAAGTTAGGTGATGTCTACTATGCAGCTTTATTCTTGTAGACACGTGTTGGGTCTCCAAGCGTAGAGTTTTGTAGGACAGTAGCAATTTTCCCTCAAGTGGATGACCTAAGGTTTATCAATCCGTGGGAGGCGTAGGATGAAGATGTTCTCTCTCAAACAACCCTGCAACCAAATAACAAAGAGTCTCTTGTGTCCCCAACACATCAAATACAATGGTAATTTGTATAGGTGCACTAGTTCGGCGAAGAGATGGTGATACAATTTTAGTAATGATAGTAGATATTGATTTTTGTAATAAGAACAATAAAGAACAGCAAGGTATCAAGTAACAAAAGTGAGCACAAACGGTATTGCAATGCTTGAAAATGAGGCCTAGGGTCCATACTTTCGCTAGTGCAATCTCCCCACAATGCTAATATAATTGGATCACATAACCATCCCTCAACGTGCAACGAAGAATCACTCCAAAGTTCTTATCTAGCGGAGAACATAAGAAGAAATTGTTTGAAGGGTTGAAGGGTACGAAACCACCTCGAAGCTATTCTTTCCGATCGATCTATCCAAGAGTTCATACTAAAATAACACCAAATAATATCAGATTCAAAATACTCAAACCAACACAAAGAACCTCAAAGAGTGCCCCAAGATTTCTACCGGAGAAACAAAGACAAGAACGTGCATCAACCCCTATGCATAGATTACCCCAATGTCACCTCGGGAATCCACGAGTTGAGTGCCAAAACATATATCAAGTAAAACGAAATCTCAAAGGGAAAACTCAGTTCATCACAACAAGAAAGAGAGGGGGAAACACCATATGATCCAACTATATTAACAAAGCCCGCGATACATAAAGGTCGTGCCATCTGAAGAACACGAGAGAGAGATTAAACACATAGCTACTGGTACAAACCCACAGCCCCGAGGGTGGACTACTCCCTCCTCATCATGGTGGCCGTCGGGATGATGAAGATGGCCACCGGTGATGATTCCCCCTTCGGTGGAGTGCCGGAATGGGGTCTAGATTAGTTTCTCGTGGCTACAGAGCCTTGCGGCGGTGGAACTTCTGATCAACAATCCGACCAAAAGCGGAAGCGTTAGCACAACGCGGTTGATGTAGTCGTACGTCTTCACGATCCGACCGATCAAGTACCGAACGTACGACACCTCCGAGTTCAGCACACGTTCAACTCGATGATGTCCCTCGAACTCCGATCTAGCCGAGCTTTGAGGGAGAGTTCCGTCAGCACGATGGCGTGGTGACGATGATGATGTTCTACCGACGCAGGGCTTCGCCTAAGCACTGCTACGATATTATCGAGGTGGATTATGGTGGAGGGGGGCACCGCACACGGCTAAGAGATCCAAGGGATCAATTGTTGTGTCTCCAAGGGGTGCCTACCTCCCCATATATAAAGGAGTGGAGGAGGGGGAGGGGGCCGGCCACCCTAGGCGCGCCCCATGCGGAGTCCTACTCCCACCGGGAGTAGGACTCCCCCCTTCCATGTGGGAGTAGGAGAGGAGAGGGAAGGAGAGAGGGGGAAAAGGAAAGGGGGGGCGCCCCCCTCCTTGTCCAATTCGGACTGGGGGGGAGGGGGCGCGCGGCTGCCCCTTGGCCGCCCCTCCTCTTCTCCACTAGGGCCCAATAGGCCCATTAGTCTCCCCGGGGGGTTCCGGTAACCTCCCGGTACTCCGGTATATGCCCGATACTCCCCGAAACCATTCCGGTGTCCGAACATAGTCGTCCAATATATCAATCTTTATGTCTCGACCATTTCGAGACTCCTCGTCATGTCCGTGATACATCCGGGACTTCGAACTACCTTCGGTACATCAAAACACATAAAACTCATAATATAACCGTCATCAAACTTTAAGCGTGCGAACCCTACGGGTTCGAGAACTACGTAGACATGGCCGAGACACGTCTCCGGTCAATAACCAATAGCGGAACCTGGATGCTCATATTGGCTTCCACATATTCTACGAAGATCTTTATCGGTCAAACCGCATAACAACATACGTTGTTCCCTTTGTCATCGGTATGTTACTTGCCCAAGATTCGATCGTCGGTATCTCAATACCTAGTTCAATCTCGTTACCGGCAAGTCTCTTTACTCGTTCCGTAATACATCATCCCGCAACTAACTCATTAGTTGCAATGCTTGCAAGGCTTAAGTGATGTGCATTACCGAGTGGGCCTAGAGATACCTCTCCGACAATCAGAGTGACAAATCCTAATCTCGAAATACGCCAACCCAACAAGTACCTTCGGAGACACCTGTAGAGCACCTTTATAATCACCCAGTTACGTTGTGACATTTGGTAGCACACAAAGTGTTCCTCTGGTAAACGGGAGTTGCATAATCTCATAGTCATAGGAACATGTATAAGTCACGAAGAAAGCAATAGCAACATACTAAACGATCAAGTGCTAAGCTAACGGAATGGGTCAAGTCAATCACATCATTCTCCTAATGATGTGATCCCGTTAATCAAATGACAACTCTTTGTCTATGGCTAGGAAACATAACCATCTTTGGTCAACGAGCTAGTCAAGTAGAGGCATACTAGTGACACTCTGTTTGTCTATGTATTCACACATGTATCATGTTTCCGGTTAATACAATTCTAGCATGAATAATAAACATTTATCATGATATAAGGAAATAAATAATAACTTTATTATTGCCTCTAGGGCATATTTCCTTCAACTAGCAACATTGCAATCATGCTCATCATTCATGGATTCTATGCCAAACATTTTATAGCATTCTTCTTCTAACAATTGGGCACAATTTTCCTTTCCATCATTTTCACGAAAGACATTATAAAGATGAATAATATGATGCAACCTCAATTCCATTTTTTTGTAGTTTTCTTTTTATAAACCAAACTAGTGATAAAACAAGAAACTAGAAGATTCTATTGCAAGATCTAAAGACATACCTTCATGCACTCACCTCCCCTGCAACGGCACCAGAAAAGAGCTTCGTTGACAGGATGTGAGTGCCGCTTACCTAACCTCCCCGGCAACGGCGTCAGAAAAGAGGTTGATGTCTACTACGCAACTTTATTCTTGTAGACACGTGTTGGGAGTCCAAGCGTAGAGTTTTGTAGGATAGTAGCAATTTTCCCTCAAGTGGATGACCTAAGGTTTATCAATCTGTGGGAGGTGTAGGATGAAGATTGTCTCTCTCAAACAACCCTGCAACCAAATAACAAAGAGTCTCTTGTGTCCCCAACACACCAAATACAATGGTAATTTGTATAGGTGCACTAGTTCGGCGAAGAGATGGTGATACAAGTGTAGTAATGATAGTAGATATTGATTTTTTTAATAAGAACAATAAAAAAGAGCAAGGTAGCAAGTAACAAAAGTGAGCACAAACGGTATTTCAATGCTTGAAAATGAGGCCTAGGGTTTGTAATTTTGCTAGTGCAATCTCTCAACAATGCTAATATAATTGGATCACATAACCATCCCTCAATGTGCAACGAAGAATCACTCCAAAGTTCTTATCTAGCGGAGAACATAAGAAGAAATCGTTTGAAGGGTACGAAACCACCTCGAAGCTATTCTTTCCGATTGATCTATCCAAGAGTTCGTACTAACATAACACCAAATAATTTAAGATTCATAATACTCAATCCAACACAAAGAACCTCAAAGAGTGCCCCAAGATTTCTACCAGAGAAACAAAGACAAGAACATGCATCAACCCCTATGCATAGATTACCCCAATGTCACCTCGGGAATCCGCGAGTTGAGTGCCAAAACATATATCAAGTAAAACGAAATCTCAAAGGGAAAACTCAATTCATCACAACAAGAAAGAGAGGGGAAAACACCATATGATCCAACTATATTAACAAACCCCGCGATACATAAAGGTCGTGCCATCTCAAGAACACGAGAGAGAGATTAAACACATAGCTACTGGTACAAACCCTCAGCCCCGAGGGTGGACTACTCCCTCCTCATCATGGTGGCCGCCGGGATGATGAAGATGGACATCGGTGATGATTCCCCCTCCGGCGGAGTGCCTGAACGGGGTCTAGATTGGTTTCTCGTGGCTACAGAGTCTTGTGGCGACGGAACTTATGATCTAGGGTCTCCGTGAGGGTTTTCGGAATATTTGGGAATTTATAGGGCGAAGAGGCGGCAGAGGCGGCGCGTGAGGCCATCGAGGTGGGCACAACCCACCGGGGCGCGCCTGGGTGCCCCCCTCGGGGCACCCCCAGGTGTTGCTCTGGCCCATTGGATGTCTTCTGGTCCATAAAAACGCCACAAAAAGTTTCACGGTGTTTGGACTCCGTTTGATATTGATTTCCTGCGATGTAAAAAACAAGCAAAAACAGCAACTAACACTGGGCACTATGTCAATAGGTTAGTCCCCAAAAATGATATAAAGTTGCTATAAAATGATTGTAAAACATCCAAGAATGATAATATAATAGCATGAATACTTCATAAATTATAGATACGTTGGAGACGTATCATTAGGGTACGAACTCGACCTCTTTGTGCGTTCTCTTATTCCGATTCTTGCACAAAGATCATTGCCATTATTCTTACCACAAATGAGATCAATCTATCCACCACAATCTCCATTAGAATAGATTTGATGCAAAAACTTAGGGTTAGTTTCTGCCGAACTCATCTCGGACCGACCGATCTGAGTATCTCGGTCTCACCGATTTGGCTCAGGCCATTGCACAAGTACAACTCGGTCCTACTGAAGTGTACTAATCGGTGTGACCGAAATCTTTTACTATTTTAAACCCTAGCATCTCGGAGTCACCGAAATGCGTTTCGATCTGACCGAAACTGTATGTTTAGACTCTTTTTGTGCTTCGGTGTCACCGAGTTTGTCATATCGGTAGCTGATGACTCCCTAGCAGTGGTGCTAGAAAGTTCCTGTCTGCTAGAACTACGTCGGTATTTCCCCAAAGAGGAAGGGATGATGCAGCACAACGACGGTAGGTATTTCCCTCAGTGATGAAACCAAGGTTATCGAACCAGTAGGAGAACCAAGCAACACAACGTAAACAGCCCCTGCACACAGATAACAAATCCTCGCAACCCGACGTGTTAAAGGGGTTGTCAACCCCTTCCGGGTAATGGGGCCTCAAGATAGGCAAACGGACGTGAGATAAATTTGTAGTAGATTGAAAGATAGATCGCAAATAAAATAAATAGAAATAAAACGCAGCAAGGTATTTTTGTATTTTTGGTTTAATAGATCTGAAAATAAATGCAAGGGAAAAGAGTAGATCGCAAAGGCAAATATATGAGAAAGAAGACCCGGGGGCCGTAGGTTTCACTAGCGGCTTCTCTCGAGAAAAATAGCAAACTGTGGGTAAACAAATTACTCTTGGGCAATTGATAGAACTTCAAATAATTATGACGATATCCAGGCAATGATTATTATATAGGCATCACGTCCAAGATTAGTAGACCGACTCCTGCCTGCATCTACTACTATTACTCCACACATCGACCGCTATCCAACATGCATCTAGTGTATTAAGTTCATGGAAAAATAGAGTAATGCAATAAGAACGATGACATGATGTAGACAAGATCTATCTATGTAGAGATAGACCCCATCGTTTTATCCTTAGTAGCAACGATACATACGTGTTGGTTCCCCTTCTGTCACTGGGATCAAGCACCGTAAGATCGAACCCACTACAAAGCACCTCTTCCCATTGCAAGATAAATAGATCAAGTTGGCCAAACAAAACCCAAATATCAGAGAAGAAATACGAGGCTATAAGCAATCATGCATATAAGATATCAAAGAAACTCAAATAACTTCCATGGATATAAAAAGATAGATCTGATCATAAACTCAAAGTTCATCGGATCCCAACAAACACACCGCAAAAAGAGTTACATCATATGGATCTCCAAGAGACCATTGTATTGAGAATCCAGCGAGATAGAGAAAGCCATCTAGCTACTAACTACGGACCCAAAGGTCTACAAAGAACTACTCACGCATCATCGGAGAGGCGCCAATGGAGGTGGTGAACCCCATCCGAGATGGTGTCTAGATTGAATCAGGTGGTTCTGGACTCTGCGGCGGCTGGATGAATATTTTGTCGATGCCTCTAGGGTTTCTGGAATATTGGGGTATTTATAGAGCAAAGAGGCGGTCCGGGGGCACCCGAGGTGGGCACAACCCACCAGGGCGCGCCTGTGCCTCCTGGCGCGCCCTGGTGGGTTGTGCCCCCCTCAGGGCACCCCCGAGGCGTAGCCAGGGCCCATTACATTCCTTCTGGTCCATAAAAATTCTTCGTGGAGTTTCGTTGCATTTGGACTCCGTCTGATATTGATTTCCCGCGATGTAAAAAATGCAGAAAACAACAACTGGCACTTGGCACTATGTCAATGGGTTAGTACCAAAAAATGATATAAAATGATTATAAAACATCCAAGATTGATAATATAACAGCATGGAACAATAAAAAATTATAGATACATTGGAGACGTATCGGTAGCTCCGAAATGCCTTCTGCAGAAAACTAAAGTTAAGTTTTTGTCTCTATGTTTTTGCAAAATAGCTGTGCTTTGTGATGCTCATCCACTCTATATATATCCATCTATTCACAGGGCCAGTTTCAGAGATGTCAAAGGGCAGTGACAGTCAGAATGGGCATGAAGATCAAGTGAATCTCAGTGAGTGCACTAGTCCCTCCAACAATAGTTATGAAGATGGAAGCAGAAGCACACCAAGCAACTTGCCTAAGGCTGCTACTAGGCAAAGAAAGAAGAAACCATCTGAGTCTGAGGATGAAGAATTTGTTGCTGAGGAGGAGGTGACCTCCAAGAAATGGTTGCTCAAGAAAGGGCAAGCTGCTGCTGCTGCCACCAAGCCTGGTATGAAGAAGAAAGCTCCTGCTAAGAGGAAGCCTATGTCAAAGGCCAGAGCATCAACTTAAGCTGATGCTGCACCAAGTGGTGCTGAGAAGGAGAAGAAGGAAAGAAAAACAGGAAGATGGTGCAAACTTGTAGATCCTATGGCTTAGTTTGAAAAGCACTCTTCTGATGAGGAAGAAGAGGAGGAAGAGCCAGCTGCACCATCTCCAAAGACACAAAAGCTCATGGGGGATGCTATAAGTTCAGGGGCTGCTCCATCTAAGCCCAAGTCTGCCCCCAAGCCTACAACTCAAGCTCAAGCTTCAAAACCTTCTACACCCAAGAGATCCACCAGAAACATTTCTGCTGCGAAGAAGAACAAGGCCCCAGTGCCTGAAGTTCAAGAAGAGGATGAAGAGCCACAAGTGCTCAGAAAGTTGAAGCCAAAGATTCCAGATCATAGTGTGATGATCATCCTGTTGCTGAAAACATGAAGGAAAGGAAGGATGCAGGTCTGAGACTCTGGAGACAGACTGATCCTTATGCCACCAGGAGAAGGACTGCTGTAGATTATTGTTTCCAGACCAAGGAACAACATGACTTCTATGAGACAGTCTTGCTAGATAAGAAGCCCATTTTCAGTGACATGAGATGGGTTGACTAGACATACATTGATGAAAATGAGGACTACTTCCCAGGTGTGCATGAGAGCTTCAGAATGAATGAAGTGGATAAGTTTGTTGGTTAAAAGATGACAAAATGGAATGATGAAATGATAATGCAATTCTACTCAACCGCTCATTTCTATCCAGATGGCAAGATAGTCTAAATGACTGAAGGAACTAGATATCAATCAACTATCTCTGAGTGGGCCAAGTTGATCAATGCCCCAAAGGAAGATGAAAATGACATTGATGTATATGCCAAGCCAAGGAAGGATCACAACTCCATGGCAAATATGTACAAGACTATTCCTGATGATGCCTTGAAGACTCACAAGCTTGGGTCCATATACTATCTGTTGTCAGGTCTGACCACACTCTGTTTCCCAAGTCAGGAGATCATAGGATGATCCATGGTCACTCAATCAACTTGCTCCACATGTTTGATGTGCCATAGAAATTCAAAGTGATGACTTTGATTGTTGAGACAGTGAAGAGGACTGCTGCTGATCAGAAAAGATCATGTGGATATGCCCCTTATATACAAATGTTGATCAACTCCAAGATGGGGACAGGGACATATCTTCTAGACAAATAGCATCTTCCCCTGAGGCCAGAATTTGAGGACAATGAGATTGTCATGGATGCATCTCATCCAACATGTGCTGAAGCTCACGAGAAGAGAGAGAGAGAGAGAGAGCAAAGGCTGCAAAAGCAGCAAGGGCAGCCAGTACACCAGATGCTTCACAAGTGATGCTCAAGACCAAGCAAGATCAACTCAGTTATCTGCTTGAGGCTACTGTGAGGTTGAGAAGGGCTTGGCCACCCTGACTCAGAATCAAGAGAGTCTTGAGAGGATCATTGAGACCAAATTCCATGATCTAGATGTGAAGGTCATAGAGATCCAGACTACTGTGGAGAAGCTCCAGGAAGAAATTGAAGACATGAATGATAGACCCACTACAGACACTTTTCAGCGAGTGCCTAGGGCACAAAGATCTTCAGCAGTGCCAGTTGTTAGTGATACCAGGACTACACTCTCAGCACCTGCAGCAACTACCACTATTGCACCTCTAGTTTCAACTCCTCCAGCTCCACAGACGTCAGCTGAAGCATTTGCCGATGGACTCCTCTCGACGCCGTCTACGCACACCGGAGCAACCAGCCAGAAGACCACTTCAGGAGCTCCCGGAGATCGTGCCTACAGTGCCGCATAGCACTATGCATTTTCAAGCTTTTTGGTAACTTGTTTCCAAAGGGGGAGAAAGTGTATAGATCATTAGGCTTCGAGAGAGAGAGAGAGAGTTTTGCCTTTTGTTGCCTCTCTTGCTACTTTGATCTTTTGCTTGTTTGATTCCTATGCTACAATATTTGTGCTTGTTTGTGAGATACTCCTGTGATCATGTGTTATCCTAATCGATTGTACATTTGCATTCAAAAGCAAATCCAAATGATGCACAAATTTAGGGGGAGCTCTTGCTTATCACATACTTCTCAAAGCGACGATGTATTTCATTCATATTATCATTTGTCGAAGCATGGATCTATATGTTGCCATCAATTACCAAAAAGGGGTAGATTGAAAGTGCAACTAATCCCCGGGTGGTTTTGGTAAGTCATAACAACATATAGCTCATTGAACTAATATCCATTTAAGTTAAATATTTCAGAAAGTTCAACGATTGGCATGGCATGGACTAGAGATGTGGGCACCTCAAAATGCTAAGGACAAAGATTGGCAAAAGCTCAAGACTCTTCATTTTGATTTTAGTGATCCAAGATCACATTGAGTCCATAGGAAAGCCAATACTATTAAAAGGGGATGAGGTGTTGCTTAATGGTCTACTTGCTCAAAGTTCTTAGTGATATTGCTCCAAAACCCTCAACCACTTTCTCATTTCCACATTTGTCCAAAACTCAAAGTCAAACTCGGACCCACCGATTTGATCTATCCGGCGCCACCGAGTTCATTTGACATAGCCACTGCCAGAAACCCTAGATAATTCGGTCTCACCGATACGGATCTCGGTCTCACCGAGATGGCATTGCAATCTCTCTATTTCCCTTCGTAACATTTCGGTCTCACCGAAGTGAGCGATCGGTCCCACCGAGTTTGCATGATAAACTCTCTGTTTCCCTTCGTAACATTTCGGTCTCACCAAAATGAGTGATCGGTCCCACCGAGTTTGCATGACAAACTTCTGTTTCCTTTCATAACATTTCGGTCTCACCGAAATGAGTGATCGGTCCCACCGAGTCTGCCTGACCAACTCTCTATTTGCTCGTTGTTGAAATCGGTCTCACCGAGTTCATGCAATCGGTCTCACCGGGATGAGGTTTTGCCCTAACCCTAGCACATCGGTCCCACCGAGTTGATCATGTCGGTCCCACCGAGATTCCTAACATTCACATTTTGAACTGAATCGGTCTCACCGAGTCCTTCTATTCGGTTTGACCGAGTTGGGTCAAATGTGTGTAGCGGTTGGATTTTGTGTGGAGGCTATATATACCCCTCCACCCCCATTTCCATTTGTGAGAGAGCCATCAGAACATGCCTACACTTCCACTACTCATTTTCTGAGAGAGAACCACCTACTCATGTGTTGAGACCAAGACATTCCAATCCAACCACGAGAATCTTGATCTCTAGCCTTCCCCAAGTTGCTTTCCACTCAAATCATCTTTCCGCCATAGCCAAATATGTGAGAGAGAGTTGAGTGTTGGGGATACTATCATTTGAAGCACAAGAGCAAGGAGTTCATCATCAACACACCATCTATTACCTTGGAGAGTGGTGTCTCCTAGATTGGTTAGGTGTCACTTGGGAGCCTCCGGTAAGATTGTGGAGTTGAACCAAGGAGTTTGTAAGGGCAAGGAGATCGCCTACTTCGTGAGGATCTACCCGAGTGAGGCAAGTCCTTTGTGGGTGATGGCCATGGTGGGATAGACAAGGTTGCTTATTCGTGGACCCTTCGTGGATGAAGCCCTCCGTGGACTCGCGCAACCGTTACCCTTCGTGGGTTGAAGTCTCCATCAACGTGGATGTACGATAGCACCACTTATTGGAACCACGCCAAAAATCACCGTGTCTACATTGCGTTTGCCTTCTCCAAACCCTTCCCTTTACCTTCATATGCAATGTTTTACTTTCTGCTGCTACACTCTTAGAATTGCATGTGTAGGTTGATTGCTTGACTTGTGTTAATTGCTAAAATCTGCCAACACTTAAAATTGGGAAAAGGCTAGATTTTTATTTGGCCAAGTATTCTAATCACCCCCCTCTAGACCTACATTTGATCCTACACCTGTTGACAACAGTAGTGATGAAAACTATGATGAACTTGCTAATAATCATGCTAATCAAGATGAAACGAATGACAATGATAAGAAGGAGATTGAACATCTAACTAAATAACAAAACACTCTTAAGTTAGCTCATGAAACAACCCTAGAGGATCATAGAGAGCTCCTAAGAACTCATGAGAAGCTACGCTTCGAGAAGCTAAATATAGAGCAAGAGCATGTGTTTCCAAAAGCTATCAATGATGATCTTCGAAAGAAGAGTTCTTCTTAGATTTCCAAGCGTTTACTCTTGTCTACTTATATGCCACAAGTAAAATCTAGCAATAAGAGCAAGAAAGATTCTTCCTCTAGTAGTAACAATAACCATGCTAAATCCAATATTGTTGCTGCTAGTAGTTCTCTTTATTCCACTAATGATTCTCTTAGCCAAGTTACACTTGAGCAAGAAAATAGTTTATTGAAGGGAATTATAGAGAAAGGTGTTTACAAGAGCCTTGTCGGGAGTAAGCAATTTGAGGAAATTGTACGCAAGCAAGGAAGGCACCGGAAGAATCAAGGTGTTAGTTTTGAACGAAAGTTCAATGCCAATGGAGTTGAGTGGGATGAAGATCAATACCCCAAGACGAAGTTTGTTCCTCAACAAGAGAAGTATGACCCCCTTCTTTCAAGGGAACACAAGCTCAAGATGATCCTCCACCACAAGATCACAAGCAAAAAGGCAAGGACAAGCTTCAAGAAGAGATTGACTCATTTGAAGAAGCTCCTAAGGCCATGGTCAAGTGGGTTCCCAAGACTACATCAAGCTCTACTTCATTAAATTTGACTACAACTCCAAGTATTCCCATCAAGTTGATGTGGGTCCCAAAGAAGAAGAACTAGAGTGGGTGTCTGGTTCAGACTCCGACAACTACCCTGAGAGAAGTTATCACTCCGACTCTGAATATACTCAAGATGAAGGTGTTGCCGGTCTTGCACTTGTGTCATCCAACTCCTATGACATATTTGACTCATCAAATGAAGGAATTGGAATATGCTTCATGGCTAAAGGCCCAAAGGCATCACACCCCGAGTATGTTGATTTCAATAGTGATGAAGATGATTTGCTAGGTGATAATGATTTACTTGTTGACAACACTAGTGATGAAACCTATGATGAAATTGCTATTAATCATGTTAATCAAGATGAAACGAATGATAATGATAAGAATGAGATTGAGTGTCTAACTAAGGAACTAAACACTCTTAAGTTAGCTCATGAAACTACCTTAGAGGATCATCGAGATCTTTTAAAAACTCATGAGAAGCTACGCTTTGAGAAGCTCAATTTAGAGCAAGAGCATGGGTTCTTAAAAGCAATCAATGATGATCTTCGAAACAAAAGTTCTTCTTACATTGCCTAGCGTTTACTCTTGTCTACTTACATGCCACAAGTAAATCTAGCAACAAGAACAAGAAAGATTCGTCTTCTAGTAGTAACAATAATCATGCTAAATCCAATATTGTTGCTTCTAGTAGTTCTCTTGATTCCACTAATGATTCTCTTAGCCAAGTTACACTTGAGCAATAAAATAGATTATTGAAGGGAATTATAGAGAAAGGCGTTTACAAGAGCCTTGCCGGAAGTAAGCAATTTGAAGAAATTGTACGGAAGCAAGGAAGGCACCGGAAGAATCAAGGTGTTGGTTTTGAATGAAAGTTCAATGCCAATGGAGTTGAGTGGGAAGAAGATCAATACCCCAAGACGAATTTTGTTCCTCAACAAGATAAGTATGACCCAACTTCCTTCAAAGGAACACAAGCTCAAGATGATCTTCCACCACAAGACCACAAGCTAAAAGGCAAGGACAAGCTTCAAGAAGAGATTGATGCATTTGAAGAAGCTCCCAAGGCCTTGGTCAAGTGGGTTCCCAAGACTACATCAAGTTCTACTTCATAAAGTACGACTACAACTCCAAGGATTCCCATCAAGTTGATGTGGATCCCAAAGAAGAAGAACTAGAGAGTTCTTGAGGGTGACTCCACCAACATACTTCACTCATATTCATATTGGCAAGGACATGTGCAATCAACTTTCATATCTTGCACTAGTTCATGGAGTCACAAACCCTCTTGTTGGTAAGACAAGGGACAAGGTAACCTAATGTTTTCATGGACATCATCATTTGTGCAATTCTATGGATATCCTTGTATGTTCCTTGTGGGACTAACCCATGTAGGTATTGAAAGTGCAACATTCCAATGGATTGCTCCGAATGATCTACATCAACATTGAGCATCCACATCTTCACTATCTACATGAAGTCATCATCGACGAAACCCAAGGTTAGTTCATCCCTCTTAGGGGGGATATCACATCTAGGGGGAGCTTTGCTCTAAGAATTGAGGCAAAGCAACTCTAATGTTATGAACACATTAATGCTTTATGTAAAAGTGGTAACCCCACTTGTGCTTAAATGATGAGTATGACCTATGATCAAATGTTCTCATTTGACTCCTAAGTCAATATACTCATATATAGACGATCTAGTCATCGCCAATTGCTTGATAGATGCTAGAAGTGTTTGTGCATGCTTTGACACATATTTCATTTGCTATATTATTGTGTGAGCATGTTGGTTGCATGATTTCTCGATTCGATCCATTTGTGGTTTTGATTGTTTGGTTTTTTATTGGCCAAATGGATGGACAATAATACCTAAGAACCTTCTCTAGCTACCTATGATTTTCTTGTCTCAAACTCTATTCATGCTATATCACAAAAATTTGAACAGGTCTTTTTCGGACCCTCCGGGTAAGGAGCACTCGGAGCCACCGATTCGTCAGGCTAACCTCCAAAACCTTCCAATGTAGTTCGGTCTGACCAATCATTCCAACTCGTTCACATCGAATGCAATGGATTGATCTAGGTTTTTACCTTGGTGTCACCGATTAGAACGAGTCGGTCTCACCGAGTTGCAGTAAATGCAAGCAATTTTGCATCTCGGTGCCACCGAGATGTTCCACTCGGCGCCACGGTCAACGTATGGGTATAAATACCGCGGCCCGTTTGATTGAAAATTTCTTCAAACACTCAAGCCCACACCCCCATTGATGCCGCCCTTGGTCTCCGGATCGTCGGTGACTGCACCTGTGCGCCATCGTCGCAGGTCTCCGCCGTCGTCAACGGGAATCCTCTCCGTCGTTGCTGCCGTAGCGAGCCATCACCAAGTTAGGGCATGGTTCGACCCCTTTGTGTTGTTTCCCCATCCAGTGCAATGCACAAAGCTTTTGCCTAGTCTCTCTCCACGTAAGAAATCATTCTATCCAGCAAAGAACTCCTTGGATTAGTTTTGATGATGAATCTTAGGGTTTGGTTTCCGCCGAGCTCATCTCGGACTGACCGAAATGGATCTTTTGGTCCCACCGATTGGCCCTGGCCATTGCACTAAGTACAACTCGGTCTGACTGAAGTGTACTGATCAATGAGACCGAAAGCGATTTCTCTGTGAAACCCTAGCATCTCAGAGTCACCGAATTACAAATCGGTCTGACCGATGCTATAAGTTTAGACTCTGTCATTGCTTCGGTGTCACCGAGATTTCCATATCGGTAGCTCCGAAATGCTTTTTGCAGAAAACTGAAACTAAGTTTTTGACTCAATGTTTTACAAAACAAGTTGTATTTTTGTGATGCTCATCTACTCTGCCCATACCCATCTATTCACAGGGTCTACTTGCAAAGATGTCAAAGGCTAGTGATAGCCAGAACAGGTCAGAGGAGCAGGTTAACCTTAGTGAGGACTCTAGCCCAAGTAGTAGCTATGATGATGGTAGTAGAAGCACCCCCAGCAACCTGCCCAAAGCTTCTACTAGACAGAGAAAGAAGAGGAATTCTGATAGTGAGGATGAAGACTTTGTTGCAGATGAGGCTACCTCAAAGAAGAGAGTGATGAAGAAAGAGTATGTTGCTGCTGCTAACAAGCCTGGTCTCAAGCAAAAACAACATGCCAGGAGAATTTCCAATGTCAAAGCCTAGAAAAGTTCCTACTCAAGAGACAATGCAATTCACCCTTGAACAATCTGATGATGATGATGCTGACAAAGGGAAGAAGAAGAGAGCTAGAACAACAACTGCTAGAGTGCTTGGAAAGCCTTGTATGAGGAGAAGTGATGATGAGGAGGAGGAAGAGCAAGCAAAAGCACCCCTGCCAAGTCTCAGAAGCTAATGGCAGATGCCATTAGTGAAGGAAATATGCCCTAGAGGCAATAATAAAGTTGTTATTTTATATTTACTTATATCGTGATAAATGTTTATTATTCATGCTAGAATTGTATTACCTGAAACTTGATACATAGTGTGGATACATAGACAAAACACCGTGTCCTTAGTAAGCCTCTACTAGACTAGCTCGTTAATCAAAGATGGTTAAGTTTCCTAACCATAGACATGTGTTGTCATTTGATGAACGGGATCACATCATTAGGAGAATGATGTGATGGACAAGACCCATCCATTAGCTTAGCATAACGATCGTTCAGTTTTATTACTATAGCTTTCTTCATGTCATATACATATTCCTTTGACTATGAGATTATGCAACTCCCGGATACCGGAGGAATGCCTTGTGTGCTATCAAACGTCACAACATAACTGGCTGATTATAAAGATGCTCTATAGTTATCTTTGAAGGTGTTTGTTGGGTTGGCATAGATCGAGATTATGATTTGTCACTCCGAGTATCGGAAAGGTATCTCTGGGCCCTCTCGGTAATGCACATCATAATAAGCCTTGCAAGCAATGAGACTAATGAGTTAGTTGCGGGATGATGCATCACGGAACGAGTAAAGAGACTTGCCGGTAACGAGATTGAACTAGGTATGAAGATACCGACGATCGAATCTCGGGCAAGTAACATACCGATAACAAAGGGAATAATGTATGTTGTCATTACGGTACGACCGATAAATATCTTCGTAGAATATGTGGTAACCAATATGAGCATCCAGGTTCCGCTGTTGGTTATTGACCGAAGAGGTGTCTCGGTCATGTCTACATAGTTCTCGAACCCATAGAGTCCGCACGCTTAACGTTCGATGACAATTTTGTATTATATGAGTTATGTGATTTGGTGACCGAATGTTGTTTGGAGTCCCGGATGAGATCACGGACATGAAAAGGAGTCTCGAAATGGTCGAGAGGTAAAGATTCATATATAGGACGATAGTATTCAGACACCGGAAGTGTTCCGGGGGTACCGGGTACGTATCGGGTCACCGGAAGGAGTTCCGGGCACCCCCCAGCAAAGAAATGGGCCTTATTGGGCCTAGGGCGGGACAGACTGTTGGGGAACGTAGTAATAATTCAAAAAAATTCCTATGTGTCACCAAGATCAATCTAGGAGATGCTAGCAACAAGAGAGAGGGAGTGCATCTTCATACCCTTGAAGATCGCTAAGCGGAAGCGTTACAAGGAACGCAGATGATGGAGTCGTACTTGCGGCGATTCAAATCGCGGAAGATCCGATCTAGCGTCGAATGGACGACGCCTCCGTGTTCAACACACGTACAGCCTGGGGACTTCTCCTCCTTCTTGATCCAGCAAGGGGAGAGGAGAAGTTGAGGGAGAGCTCCGGCAGGACGACGGCGTGGTGGTGGAGCTTGCAGTTCTCCAGCAAGGCTTCGCCAAGCTCTACGGAGGAGGAGGAGGTGTTGGAGAGGGGGAGGGCTGCGCCAGGGGAAGGGGTGCTTCTGCCCTCCCACCCCGCCTCTATTTATAGGGTGAAGGGGAGAGGGGGCCGGCCCCCTTAGATCCCATCTAGAGGGGGGGCGGCGGCCAAGGGGGGAAACTTGCCCCCCAAGTTTGGTGGGGGGCGCCCCCACCGCCTAGGGTTTCTAACCCTAGGCACCTTGGGCCCTTGGGGGGCGCACCAGCCCACTAGGGTGCTGGTTCCCACCCTTGTTCAGCCCATTAAGTCCCCCGAGGTAGGTGGCCCCACCCGGTGGACCCACGGACACCTTTCGTTGGTCCCGGTACAATACCGATAACCCCCGAAACAATTCCGGTGACTGAAACTGGATTTCCCATATATAAATCTTCACCTCTGGACCATTGTGGAACTCCTCGTGATGTCCGGGATCTCATCCGGGACTCTGAACAACCTTCGGTAACCACATACCATTTCCCATAACAACTCTAGTGTCACCGAACCTTAAGTGTGTAGACCCTACGGCTTCGGGAACCATGCAGACATGACCGAGACATCTCTCCGGCCAATAACCAACAGCGGGATCTGGATACCCATGTTGGCTCCCACATGTACCACTATGATCTCATCGGATGAACCACGATGTCAGGGATTCAATCAATCCCGTATACAATTCCCTTTGTCCATCGGTATGTTACTTGCCCGAGATTCGATCGTCGGTATCCTCATACCTCATTCAATCTCGTTACCGGCAAGTCTCTTTACTCATTCCGTAACGCATGATCCCATGGATAACCCCTTAGTCACATTGAGCTCATTATGATGATGCATTACCGAGTGGGCCCAGAGATACCTCTCCGTCATACAGAGTGATAAATCCCAGTCTCGATTCGTTCCAACCCAACAAACACTTTCGGTGATACCTGTAGTGCACCTTTATAGTCACCCAGTTACGTTGGGACGTTTGGTACACCCAAAGCATTCCTATGGTATCTGGGAGTTGCACAATCTCATGGTCTAAGGAAGTGATACTTGACATTAGAAAAGCTCTAGCAAAATGAACTACACGATCTTGTGCTATGCTTAGGATTGGGTCTTGTCCATCACATCATTCTCCTAATGATGTGATCCCGTTATCAATGACATCCAATGCCATGGTCAGGAAACCACGGCCATCTATTGATCAACGAGGTAGTTTACTAGAGGCTCACTAGGGACATATTACAATCTATGTATTCACACATGTATTACAGTTTCCGGTTAATACAATTATAGCATGAACAATAGACAATTATCATGAACAAGGAAATATAATAATAACCAATTTATTATTGCCTCTAGGGCATATTTCCAACAGTCTCCCACTTGCACTAGAGTCAATAATCTAGTTACATTGTGATGAATCGAACACCCATAGAGTTCTGGTGTTGATCATGTTTTGCTCGTGGAAGAGGTTTAGTCAACGGATCTGCGACATTCAGATCCGTTTGCTCTTTACAAATATCTATGTCTCCATCTTGAATATATTCACGAATGGAGTTGAAGCGACGCTTGATATGCCTAGTCTTCTTGTGAAATCTGGACTCCTTGGCAAGGGCCGCTCTAGTGTTGTTACAGAAGAGAGTCATCGGGCCTGACGCATTGGGAATAACTCCTAGGTCGGTGATGAACTCCTTCATCCAGACTGCTTCCTGTGCTGCCTCCGAGGCTGCTATGTACTCCGCTTCACATGTAGATCCCGCCACGACGCTTTGCTTGCAACTGCACCAGCTGACTGCCCCACCATTCAAAATGTACACGTATCCGGTGTGTGACTTAGATTCATCCAGATCCGTGTCGAAGCTAGCATCGATGTAACCCTTTGCGACGAGCTCTTCGTCACCTCCATAAACGAGAAACATATCCTTAGTCCTTTTCAGGTACTTTAGGATATTCTTGACCGCTGTCTAGTGTTCCATGCTGGGATTACTTTGGTACCTTCCTACCAAACTTACGGCAAGGTTCACATCAGGTCTGGTACACAGCATGGCATACATAATAGACCCTATGGCTGAGGCATAGGGGATGACACTCATCTTTTCACTATCTTCTGCCGAGGTCGGGCATTGAGCCGTGCTCAATCTCACACCTTGCAATACAGGCAAGAACCCCTTCTTGGACTGATCCATATTGAACTTCTTCAATATCTTGTCAAGGTATGTGCTTTGTGAAAGACCAACGAGGCGTCTCGATCTATCTCTATAGATCTTGATGCCTAATATGTAAGCAGCTTCTCCAAGGTCCTTCATTGAAAAACACTTATTCAAGTAGGCCTTTATGCTTTCCAAAAGTTCTATATCATTTCCCATCAATAGTATGTCATCCACATATAATATGAGAAATGCTACAGAGCTCCCACTCACTTTCTTGTAAACACATGCTTCTCCATAAGTCTGCATAAACCCAAACGCTTTGATCATTTCATTAAAGCGAATGTTCCAACTCCGAGATGCTTGCACTAGCCCATAGATGGAGCACTGGAGCTTGCATACCTTGTCAGCATTCTTAGGATCGACAAAACCTTCCGGCTGCATCATATACAATTCTTTCTTAAGGAAACCATTAAGGAATGCCGTTTTGACGTCCATTTGCCATATCTCATAATCATAGAATGCGGCAATTGCTAACATGATTCGGACGGACTTCAGCTTCGCTACGGGTGAGAAGGTCTCATCGTAGTCAACCACTTGAACTTGTCGATAACCCTTAGCGACAAGCCGAGCTTTATAGACGGTCACATTACCATCCGTGTCAGTCTTCTTCTTAAAGATCCACTTGTTTTCAATGGCTTGCCGATCATCGAGCAAGTCTGTCAAAGTCCATACTTTGTTTTCATACATGGATCCTATCTCGGATTTCATGGCTTCAAGCCATTTGTTGGAATCCGGGCCCGCCATTGCTTCTTCATAGTTCGAAGGTTCACCGTTGTCTAACAACATGATTTCCAGGACAGGGGTGCCATACCACTCTAGTGCGGAACGTGTCCTTGTGGACCTACGAAGTTCAGTAGCAACTTGATCCTAAGTTTCATGATCATCATCATTAACTTCCTCTTCAGTCGGTGCAGGCACCACAGAAACATCTTCCTGAGCTGCGCTACTCTCCGGTTCAAGAGGCAGTACTTCATCAAGTTCTACTTTCCTCCCACTTACTTCTTTCGAGAGAAACTCTTTCTCCAGAAAGGATCCATTCTTGGCAACAAAGATCTTGCCTTCGGATTTGAGGTAGAAGGTATACCCAATAGTTTCCTTAGGGTATCCTATGAAGACGCATTTTTCCGACTTGGGTTCGAGCTTCTCAGGTTGAAGTTTCTTGACATAAGCATCGCATCCCCAAACTTTCAGAAACGACAACTTAGGTTTCTTTCCAAACCATAATTCATACGGTGTCGTCTCAACGGATTTCGACAGAGCCCTATTTAAAGTGAATGCGGCAGTCTCTAAAGCATAACCCCAAAATGATAGCGGTAGATTGGTAAGAGACATCATAGATCGGACCATATCCAATAGAGTGCGATTACGACGTTCGGACACACCATTTCGCTGAGGTGCTCCAGGCGGCGTGAGTAGTGAAACAATTCCACATTTCCTTAGGTGCGTGCCAAACTCATGACTCAAGTATTCTACCCCACGATTTGATCGTAAGAACTTTATTTTCCTGTCACGTTGATTTTCTACCTCACTCTAAAATTCCTTGAACTTTTCAAAGGTCTCAGACTTGTGTTTCATTAAGTAGACATACCCATATCTACTTAAGTCATCAGTGAGGGTGAGAAGATAAGGATAGCCACCGCGAGCCTCAACGCTCATTGGACCGCACACATCAGTATGTATGATTTCCAATAAGTTGGTTGCTCGCTCCATTGTTCCGGAGAACGGAGTCTTGGTCATTTTTCCCATGAGGCATGGTTCGCATGTGTCAAATGATTCATAATCAAGAGACTCCAAAAGTCCATCTGCATGGAGTTTCTTCATGCGTTTGACACCAATGTGACCAAGGCGGCAGTGCCACAAGTATGTGGGACTATCATTATCAACCTTACATCTTTTGGCATTTACACTATGAATATGTGTAGCATCACATTCGAGATTAAACAAAAATAAACCATTGACTAGCGGGGCATGATCATAAAACATATCTCTCATATAAATGGAACAACCATTATTCTTGGATTTAAATGAGTAGCCATCTCGCATTAAACGAGATCCAGATACAATGTTCATGCTCAAAGCTGGCACTAAATAACAATTATTGAAGTTTAAAACTAATCCGGTAGGTAGATGTAGAGGTAGCGTGCCGACGGCGATCACATCGACCTTGGAACCATTCCCGACGCGCATCGTCACCTCATCCTTCGCCAGTCTCCGCTTATTTCGCAGCTCCTATTTTGAGTTACAAATATGAGCAACCGCACCGGTATCAAATACCCAGGAGCTACTACGAGCGCTGGTAAGGTATACATCAATAACAGGTATATCACATATACCTTTGGCGTTGCCGGCCTTCTTATCCGCTAAGTTCTTGGGGTAGTTCCGCTTCCAGTGACCATTTCCCTTGCAATAAAAACACTGAGTCTCGGGCTTGGGTCCATTCTTTGGCTTCTTCCCGGCAACTGACTTACCGGGCACGGCAACCCCCTTGTCGTCCTTCTTGAAGTTCTTCTTACCCTTGCCTTTCTTGAAACTAGTGGTCTTATTCACTATCAACACTTGATGTTCCTTTTTGATCTCCACCTCCGCTGATTTCAGCATTGAATATAACTCAGGAATGGACTTCTCCATCCCTTGCATATTGTAGTTCATTACAAAGCTCTTATAGCTAGGTGGAAGCGACTGGAGGATCCTGTCAATGACCGAGTCATCTGGAAGATTAACTCCCAGCTGAGACAAGCGGTTGTGCAACCCAGACATTTTGAGTATGTGCTCGTTGACAGAACTGTTTTCCTCCATCTTACAACTGTAGAACTTGTCAGAGAGTTCATGTCTCTCGACCCGGGCATGAGCTTGGAAAACTATTTTCAGCTCTTGGAACATCTCATATGCTCCGTGCTGCTCAAAACGCTTTTGGAGCCCCGGTTCTAAGTTGTAAAGCATGCCGCACTGAACCAGGGAGTAATCATCACTACGCGACTGCCAGGCGTTCATAACATCTTGAGTTGCTGGGAAAATGGGTGCGTCACCTAGCGGTGCTTCTAGGACATATGCCTTCTTGGCAGCCATGAGGATGACCCTCAAGTTTCGGACCCAGTCCGTATAGTTGCTACCATCATCTTTCAGCTTTGTTTTCTCTAGGAACGCGTTGAAGTTGAGGGCAACATTAGCGTGCGCCATTTGATCTACAAGACATATTGTAAAGATATTTTAGACTAAGTTCATGATAATTAAGTTCATCTAATCAAATTATTTAATGAACTCCCACTCAGATAGACATCCCTCTAGTCATCTAAGTGATACATGATCCGAATCGACTAGGCCGTGTCCGATCATCACGTGAGATGGACTAGTCATCAACGGTGAACATCTCCATGTTGATCGTATCTACTATACGACTCATGTTCGACCTTTCGGTCTCTCGCGTTCCGAGGCCATGTCTGTACATGCTAGGCTCGTCAAGTCAACCTAAGTGTTTCACATGTGTAAATCTGGCTTACACCCGTTGTATGCAAATGTTAGTGTAGCGATCCGACCTCAAACGGTCAAATCTCTGTGCATAAGTGTCATCCCTGGATCGGTAATGCTGACACACACAGTACTTGAAGGATTTATAACAAAGTGCAATCACACACTTATTAAATCGAATGTCTCAAAAGAGAACTTATTACATTAATATGGCTAAAGGCCATCTAAATAAGATAACTGCGGAAGTGTCAGGACCCCGATCCTAAGCCACATCGATCTAGCATGTAACACATCATATCACTTTGCGGCCTCACACACGGTATTCCCACGGGTGGCACCTTACCTGGCCCGGGACCGTTTGCGCCTTTTGGCTCACGTATATGATAGTGTTGCTAGCATCCATATGACAGAGAACCCGGGCCGACATGACTTGTCGTGAACCCAAAGTGTCACTAACTTACAGGGATAGGCATACATGACCGAGCAACGAACGTGTCGGTCATCATCGAGTGAATTTGGGCTGTAGCAATTGGGCTAACAGGACTCCGGGAATCCGGGCTGTAGCAAGCTAACAGGACTCCGAAAGACACCGCGTGACATTTCCCCGAAGGGACAGACACAGGATCGAAGGACACATGCCGGCCAGTCTAAGTGTTCCGGAGCAGTAGCAACTGGGCTAACAGGACTCCGGTAAACCGGGCTGTAGCAGACTACCATGGCTCGGTGGAAGCACTAGACTACATTTCCCCATAAGAGAGGCTACCAAGGATAGACAACTAGGTTGTCGGATCCCACACATACCAAGCATTTCAATCATACACACAATATGCTCGATATGTGTAAATACAACATGGCATCACAACAAAACTCTACGACTCAAAGTATTTATTCAATAGGCTCCGAGGAGCGAGATATTACAAACATGGGTCTCAAGACCCAGCATTCAGAGCATACAAGTCAAGCACATGCGGAAGCTTAACATGTCTGAGTATAGACATCTACAAATGAAAAAGGCTGAGAAGCCTGACTATCTACCAGATCCTGCCGAGGGCACAAGATCGTAGCTGAGGTAACAAGCTAAACATCGAAGTCCACGCGGAACTACTAGTGAGACTGGAGTCTCTCTGCAAAAACATAAATTAAACAAACGAGAGTACAAATGTACCCAGCAAGACTTACATCAGAACTAACTACATATGCATCATTATCAACAAAGGGATGGTGGGGTTTAACTGCAGCAAGCCAGCTTTGACTCAGTGGCTAACATGAACTACGACTGCAAGCCACTCCTTGAGGTGGCGCACACGAGTCCACATATTCACCATATCAATACACCACTATGGATCCGCTCCCGTCTCCCTACGAGAACGCCATCCATAGCAATCACGCTTATCTTGCGTATTTTAGAGTATCCACTGTCACTTGTCTATGAACTGTACAGGCAACCCAGAAGTCCTTTACCGCGGACACGGCTATTCGAATAGATCATTTATAACCCTGCAGGGGTGTACTTCTTCACACACGCTTCCACCACTTATCGCCGTTACACGACATGTACTCGGCAACCTTCAAGCGGAAGCCCAACGAGGGTGTCGGCCACGGCCAACCTAAACACTCAAG
The DNA here is from genome assembly GCF_018294505.1 of Triticum aestivum. Lineage (NCBI taxonomy): Eukaryota > Viridiplantae > Streptophyta > Magnoliopsida > Poales > Poaceae > Triticum > Triticum aestivum. Next base: position 425,078,569 of record NC_057802.1, on the reverse strand, counting down.
TCTCCAGTCCAGGTTTATCACCTATTCAGGTTCCATCCGCAGGGATTCCCGCCGAGGTTTCCACATACGGCCCCGAACGATGTGTACAGGGTTCCGAGACACCAAACGGGCGCCCGGCATGCCCGACCACGTACCTACCGCATCACAGCCCACCCCGAGGGTCAGCGCTGCGCACGGCCTCCAGTATACTACAAACACCAGAAACTACTTGCAACTCCTGGACAGAGGACAAGGGTGGTTAAGAAGCCGAGAGAGTCAATTAAGGATCCCAATGTGTGGTAGTAGCTGATCATGGATCGCAAACACAGAACTCAGTTCCTAAGGACGGCTTCAATGAAACGACCCACTATGTACTCCTACATGGCCTCTCATCGATACCTTTACCAAATCGTGTTCACACACTTAGCTCTCAACAGTAGGACATGTTCACACACCTCCAATTCATCCCCGATGAATCAGACCTGACTCAACTCTAAGCAGTAGCAGGCATGACAAACAAGCATGAATGAGTAGGCACATCAGGGCTCAAACAACTCCTACTCATGCTAGTGGGTTTCATCTATTTACTGTGGCAATGACAGGTCATGCAGAGGAAAAGGGGTTCAACTACCGCAGCATGTAACAGTTGAATCGTTGTTGTCCTAATGTAGTAAAAGAGAGCAGGAGCGTGAGAGTGGGATTGTATCGAAATGAACAAGGGGTTTTTGCTTGCCTGGCACTTCTGAAGATAGTATAGCTCTTCAATAGTGTCATCGAACTCATCGTCGGAACCACGTCTACTGAGAGGGGTCGAATACTGGCAATAGAGAAAGAACACAATCAATGCAATGCGCAATATGATGCATGATCATGACATGTCAACATGCTGTGATTTGAGCTAATGCAACTAGAACAGAAGGGTTTGAGCTTATTTGAACCAAGGGTTCAAATTCAAACTCAAGTTATGAACTCATATAATGCATTATCATGTTTTAATCTAAACAGTAGGGTTAAGTTTCTTTATCATGCATGAAACCAGTACAGATGGATAGATTGGATTTTTCTGATAATTTTTCATTTATAAATCTTTTCATTTGGAGTTATAGTTTATTTTCTATGATTTTTAGAAGTTTAAAGCATTTTCTGGAATTAATAAACCATTTAATATTTACTTAAATTACAGAAAAGAATTACTGCGTCAGCATGATGTCACTGTGATGTCAGCGGTCAACAGGGCCGGTCCAGGTCAAACTTACCAGTGGGACCCGCGTGTCAATGTAACAGCGTCAACAACAGAGGCTGACCAGTGGGGCCCTGTCAACGCTGAGGTGGCAAGGTCAAACTGACCTGTGGGGTCACGGGAATTAGCTTAATTTAATCAAGGAATAACCCTGTGGTTAAATGAGGGGTGGGGCCTATCTGTCAAAGACCCCTGGGGTTACACTAATCGGTGGTTAGCACTAATTAATCCCGCGCCACGTCAGCTAATCGGGCGACTAACCGCTGGCGGTAAGCAAACGCGGCGGCGCTCCTCGTCCGACCATCTCCGGCATCGGCTGGACGCGCGGATGGGCGCGCTAGAAAGCCCGTGATACGGTGCATCTAGTGGTGGCCGTGGTGTGTGCTGGGGTAGCGTGTAGCGGCGGTGGCGACGAGCCGGGCGGCGGCCGGAGTACGGGCGCACTCGGGAGCGGGGCTGCGGTGTCCGTGGGGTGGCGTGCTTGGCTCCTACGGCACCTACGCGGCACAGTGAGCACGTGGGTGTGCTCGGTTGGGGGTTGCGGCGGTTGTGGCCACGGCGGCGAGAAGCTCAGCGGCGGCGCGGTTCGGTCTCCGGCGGAACGACGGCTACGGCGTGTAAACGGAGTGCAGAAGAGGGGGGTTCGGGTGAGTGGCTCACGGAGATTGCAGCAGTGCAGATGGCAAGCTCGGAGGAGGTCCGAAGCGAGCGGGGCAGTGGAGGCGATCTCGGCGACCCGAGGAAGAAGAAGGCGTTGGGGGCGGCGCTTCGAGGCGTCCGGCGTTGTGTAGCTCAGCGAGGGGTCAAGGACGAAGTGGCGGAGCTTCTGGGCGCATCGGTGAGGCGTGGGGTGGCCGGTGGCCGCGGGAACGGCAAGCGGTGCTACGGGCGTGTTCGGGCGGCTACGTGTGAGAGAGACAGAGGAGGGGAGAAGCACGGGGAGAGGTCGAGGGGATTCCGAGGGGGTGCGTGGCGTCGTCTGGAGTCGTCCAGGGCGTCGGCAGAAGCAGGAGGTGGCCGTCGGTGGCCGCACGCGTGTTAGCGCACCGCGGGCACACGCCCATGCCTACTGGCGCGAGGAGGAAGGCGATAGAGGGGGCTGCGGTGGTGGACTGGGCCAGTTGGCTGGGCTGGCCAGGTGGGCTGCACAGGTGAGGCTAGGTAAAACTCTCTCTCTCTCTTTTAGTTCATGTTTTCTATTTCTTCTGTAGCTTCAGGGCTTTATTAAAAATACCAGAGCAAACCCAAAAATCATGAAACTGCTCATGGCTACTGTTAAAATATATCCAACAGTAAACATTTTAGTTTATGATTATTTGGACATTTAAAATATTTTATAGTATTTAAATGTCCAAATGCAAATAGAGTATGATTTAGTCCAGTGACCTTATGCTATCCTAGAAAATTGTGCACCATTTTTGTCAAAGGTTCTAGACCAAGGCAAAGATGATGAACATTTTAGAAGGGCATTTCAGGTTCATTGAAAAGGATTTTAGTAAACCCTAGTTGGTTTAAGTGGTGCTGGGTGTTTCTCTCATCCCCATTTCAACTTTTTGAATAAAGTAGACATGATGCATTCACTCTAATGCATATACTGACTAGGGTTGTGACAGGAAGCATCGAAGGTAAATGAGTCCATCAAGTCCAACGGCATAGCTGAGTGCACGACAACGACCTAGCGCACCTTACTCTTCGTCTGAAAAGTCAGCAACATAATACGTTGCAGCCCGAAACGGGTCAACACATGGAATATGCTGGCAAAATAACACTGTAGAGTAATGAACAAGATAAATGCAAACACTACATGCATATATGGCTGGTGGAGGCTCTATGGTTATCATATTTTTGCGTAAAGCCAATTTTTCCCTACTGCAAAGGAATATATTTTATTTAACTAACCAATTGGTTGATAAACATTGAGAAGGTTCCTCCAACTCAATCCCAATTAAAAAATATTAATAACCCAACAAATTAATTAGGAGTAATGAGATCAAATCAATAATTCAAGAACCAGATACTCAAGATGTCCATAACCGGGGACACGGCTAACCATGATTAGTTTGTACACTCTGCAGAGGTTTGCACTTTTCCCCACAAGACTCGATCTTCTCCGTTTCATTTCTTTCACTACATGGTGTTTGAGAAACGGATGACCGAGACACAGTCTTTCAGAAGCATTAACTCTTTACTCTGGGTAGACAGTACCACCTACATCCCCTACATCTGCTAGCCTACCACTGAAAGAGGTCACACAACATACTCAACTATGCCAGAGCCCATAATGGCTTGTGGCTGCACACGGAAGTTTCTAGCATGAATAATCTTATGATCCCTTTGAGCCTGGGTGGCAACCATAGGATGATCACACGGGTACTCTGCGATATCCCAAGACAGCGCTGGATTGCTCCAGGTGCCCAAACAACCACTGGGTGCTCCAGGGTGCCTCAACCAATCCACCCAGATGTGTATTAAAGTAGCCACCTTAAGTTAACCATTAATTAACAACTCTCACATCTGTCATGGATACACTCAACCGAACCACGTCTACGAGCATAGCATAGTAGTATAAGCATAACGTAGAAGTAACTCCCAAGGTTTGAAATAAAGGGCAATAGGTTCTACCATCATTAACTACTTCCCAATACCCACATGTTAAGCAGTTCCTACTCATGCAATGTTTGAGGGTTGAAACTAATGCATAAAAACTGAGTAATAAAGGGGTATGATCAAAGTGTTACTTGCCTTGCTGACGATCTGAAAACCCTAGTGACTCGTAGTAGCACGCTTCGCACTCCGGAAATTATATAACAAACAAAAAATAGCATACATAAGCACTCAAGCATAGATGCAAGGGTAAAACTCAAATAAGAAAGTCCGAACTGAAAGTTCAACCGAAGAGCTTCGATTTGCAAAAAGAATCAATCAAATCGGAGCTACGAAACTCAAACTACGAACAAAAGAAGTTCGAATTCAATTCTGCTTAAAACGTAATTTTAATTTGTCAAAACCATGTTCAAGTTGATTAACTGGAAAGAGGGGTTCGAGAGGAAGATTTTGGCGTTGGTTTCACTGGATTTGGACGAACGGTTAAAAAGTTGCGAGCGTTTGAAAAATCAGGGGCTAATCTACGATAGAAATATAGGTCCCTGGCCGAAAATAAAATAAAAAGAAAAAGACTATCGAACGAACGTTCGCTAACAGGGACGAACAGACGAATGCGTTCGCGAATAGAGGCGTTCAGGTGAACGTTCGCCAAATAGATCCGATCTAGAAAAACCGAGAAAACAGAGAAAACCTAATCCTAAGATAAAACCGATCTAGATCGAAAACCGAAAAAAACCGGCGGCTTTTACCGGTTCTCGACGAAAACTGGCGGGTCATCGAGATCCGGCGAGGTGGCGGGCAACGGCGAGGCGGGGCGGCGTCGCGGGCGGCGGCGGTTTCGGGACGGGGTGGAGAGGCGGCAGAGCGGCGCGGCATTCAAGGAGGGGCGGGGCGGCGGCTTGGCTTGGGGAGGGGGCCGGCACGAGCGGGAGTCCTGGTCAGACTCTCCTCGGCATCCGTGCCGAGCACGGCGGCGCACGAGAGGGAGGCGGCGCGGGAGGTTGGGCCGTGGCCTGCTCGGCTGGGCCTTCGGCCCAGTCGGCGGGAAACTTTTTTAAATAAATACCGCCAAAGAAAAATCCTAAAAAATATTAAAAAATTCTAAAAATGCCAAAAATAATTTTCGCCGTCTAAATAAAATACTTAGAACAAAGTGAACATTTTTCTGGTCTAAAAATGCAACTTTCAAAAAATGCATATTTTTCATTCAAATAAAATCTCAAATAAAATCCGAATACAATATTTATTTGATTTTAAAATATTTCCTCCAATATTCCTCTCTTTTTGAAGAAGTCATATTATCTTCTCTCTTTAAATTTAATTATTGGAAATATTTGGAGAGAAAAATATTAAAAACCAATTTGATCCTCTTTTCAAATTTGAGAAAATTCAAATATGAAAATTTATGAAATCTCAACTCTCTTCTTGGGCCCTTGAGTTCTTAATATTTCTAGGATCACAACCAAAATGCAAATAAAAATATGATATGCATGTGATGACCTATGTATAACATCCAAATTGAAAATTGGGATGTTACAAACCTACCCCCCTTAAGATGAATCTCGCCCTCGAGATTCGGGTTGGCTAGAAAATAGGTGTGGGTGATCTTTCCGTAGGTCTTCTTCTCATTCCCAGGTGGCTTATCCTCGGTATGGTGGCTCCACTGAACTTTGCAAAACTTGATAACCTTATTGCGCGTAACTCGGCTGGCAAACTCGAGAATCTTGACGGGTTTCTCCTCGTAGGTTAGGTCACTGTCCAACTGAATTACTTCCAGGGGCATTGTATCTCTCAGAGGAATATCGGCCATCTCTGCATGGGACTTCTTCAACTGGGAAACGTGAAACACATCATGAACTCCTAACAATCCTTCGGGTAACTCCAACTTGTAGGCGACTTCTCCCATATGTTCCAGAACTCGGTATGGTCCTACAAGTCTTGGGGCTAACTTTCCCTTAACTCCAAAACGTTTAACTCCTCGCAGTGGTGACACACGAAGATATGCTCTGTCTCCGATCTCGTAGACTACCTCCTTGCGTTTGGAGTCTGGATAACTCTTCTGCCTGGACTGAGCTACCTTCAGTCTATCTCGAATCAACTTAACCTTCTCTTCAGACTCTTCGATCAAATCTGGTCCAAACAACTGGCGGTCTCCAACTTCATCCCACATTAACGGTGTTCTGCAGCTCCTTCCATACAAAGCTTCGAAAGGGGCCATCTTCAAACTAGCCTCATAACTGTTGTTGTATGAGAACTCCGCGTAAGGTAAATTATCATCCCCACTAGATCCATAATCTAACGGACAAGCTCTCAACATATCCACCAGAATCTGATTGACTCCCTCGGTCTGTCCATCTGTCTGCGGATGAAAGGCTGTACTGAACTCTAGCCTAGTACCCAAAGTCTGGTGTAATTGATTCCAAAACTTTGAGGTGAACTGTGTTCCTCTATCTGATACGATGGTCCTCGGAACTCCATGCAGACATACGATCCTGGTCATATATATCTTGGCCAACTTCGCACTCATATACGTGGTTTTCACTGGGATAAAGTGAGCCACTTTGCTTAAGCGATCGACTACTACCCAGATAGAATCATATCCCGATCGGGTCCTGGGTAATCCGGTGATGAAATCCATGCCAAGCTTGTCCCACTTCCATTCGGGTATCAGCATAGGCTGTAATAATCCTGCTGGCTTCTGATGCTCTGCCTTCACTCTCTGACATACATCACATACTGCTACATATTCGGCAATATCCTTCTTCATACATGTACACCAGAAACGCTCCTTTAAATCCAAATACATGTTGGTGTTTCCGGGGTGAATCGAGTACGGCGAGTCATGAGCTTCCTGAAGTATCAACTTCCTGATCTCTGCATTATTGGGCACATATACACGATCCTCAAACCATAAGGTTTCGTGCTCATCCTCTCGAAAACCTTTGGTTTTTTCCTTTGCTCATCCTCTCCTTTATCTCGACAATCTCCTTATCATCCTTCTGAGCTTCATGAATCTTTCCCAATAATGTTGACTGAACCTCCATTGCTGCAACAAAACCTCTAGGAACTATCTCCAAACGAAGCTCCCTGAGATCTTCGGCTAACTCCTTTGGTAATCCTCCGCTTACGAGGGTATTAACATAACTCTTCCGTCTCAAAGCGTCTGCTATGACATTGGCCTTTCCTGGATGATAATGCAGCTTCATATCATAATCCTTTATGAGCTCTAACCATCTCCTCTGCCTGAGATTTAGCTCCTTCTACGTGAAAATGTACTTCAAACTCTTGTGATCCGTGTACACATCACAACGGTTTCCAATAAGAAAATGTCTCCAGGTCTTGAGCGCATGCACTACGGCTGCTAACTCCAAATCATGCGTGGCATAATTCAACTCATGCAGTCGAAGCTGTCGTGAGGCATATGAAACAACTCTTCCATCCTGCATAAGTACTCCTCCAAGTCCTAAGCGAGAAGCGTCGCAATACACTTGGAAATCCTTGCGTATATCCGGAAGAATCAGCACTGGGGCTGTAACCAAACGTTTCTTCAACTCGTGAAAACTAGCCTCACATTCATCCGTCCATTTAAACTTAGTGTCCTTCTTCAACAACTCCGTCATAGGCTTCGCAATCTTGGAAACATTCTCAATGAATCTCCGGTAATATCTCGCGAGTCCTAGAAAACTGCGGATCTCTCCAACTGAGGTGGGTGCCAACCACTCGGTGACTGACTAAACCTTGGTAGGGTCTACTGCTATACCTTCTCCTGATATAACATGTCCAAGAAATCCAACTTCCTTCAACCAAAACTCACATTTGCTGAACTTGGCATATAGGTGATGTTCCCTGAGCTTCTCGAGAACTAAAGGCAAGTGCTCCTTATGCTCCTCTTCGTTCTTCGAGTATACCAAAATATCATCAATGAACACCACAACAAACTTATCCACAAACTCCATGAACACCTTATTCATCATACTCATGAAATAGGCAGGGGCATTAGTCAATCCAAATGACATGACCGTGTACTCATATAGCCCGTACCTTGTGGTGAAAGCTGTCTTTGGTATATCCTGTTCGCGGATCTTCAGCTGGTGGTATCCTAATCGCAGATCGATCTTGGAGAATACTTTAGCTCCTTGCAGCTGGTCAAACAAATCATTGATCATCGGTAGTGGGTACTTGTTCTTGATCGTCACTTCATTCAATGCACAATAATCAACAACCATCCTCAACGATCCATCCTTCTTCTCAACTAAGAGCACTGGGGCTCCCCACGGTGACAAACTTCGTCGAATGTAACCTTTCTCCAATAACTTCTTAATCTACTTCTTAATTTCCTCCAGATCATTTGCGGGCATCCCGTATGGCCTCTTTGATATTGGTCCGGTACCTGGCAATAGTTCTATCAAGAACTCTATATCTCGATCCGGCGGCATGGCTGGTAGTTCCTCTGGAAATACATCCGGGTAATCCTTCACAACTGGCACTTCCTCCTAAACAACTCCCGAGAGAGAATTTACTTGAGTCCTCCTTGGCGCATGCCTGGATACATACTTGATCCTCTTTCCCTCCGGGGTGGTGAGCAGAATTGACTTACTAGCACAATCAATGTTTCCTCCATACTTCGATAGACAATCCATGCCTAGTATTATATCCAATCCTTGTGACTCCAAAATTATTAGGTCTGAGGGGAAGACATGGCTACCAATGGTTAAGGGTAACCGATCACACCATCGGCTGGCCATATACTCTGCTCCTGGCGAGCTTACTAACATGGGTGACCTAAGGGCTAAGGTGGGTAACTTAAACTTGTGCACAAATCCCCTTCATATGTATGAATGCGATGCACCAGTGTAAAAAAGAATGAGAGCGGTAAATGACTTAATCAAAAACTTACCAATCACTGTGTCAGGCTGATCTTCAACTTCCTCCACGTTGCTGTGGTTCACCTGACCTCTGGTGAAGGGATTGGGCTTCTTCCCAGAACTTCCATTGCCATTTCCATTCTTTGCTTTAGAACACTCGGTGGCGTAGTGCCCAGTCTTTCCGCACTTGAAACAAGTAATGTGACTTAGATCCTTCTTGGTGGGTGTTGTTGGGTTGGGTCGGTTCTGGCTGCTGCTTCCTCCATTCCTATTTCCATTCTTGGGGCCACTATGGTTATGCGAACTTCCTCCATTGTGAGTGTGGCCTCTATGGTTATGGTGAGTATGTCCTCCCGAGTTTGGGGTAAAACGAGGTCTCTGCTGAGCTCCTGAATTGTACTTCCCTTGTCCATACTTCATTTTGCGGCTCTCTATCTGTTGTTGCTTCCCTTCAATCATAAGAGCCCTGTCTACCAACTCCTGGTAGTTAGCAAATGTTGCTACCATCAACTGCATACTCAGCTCATCATTCAGCCCTTCCATAAACTTCTCCTGCTTTGCGGCATCTGTGGCCACATCATCCGGGGCATAGCGTGCTAACTTACTGAACTCATCCACATACTGCCCCATAGTACAATTTCCCTGGCGTAAGTTGCGAAACTCACGCTTCTTCATGCTCATAGCTCCAGTTGAGACATGTGCGGTACGGAAAGCTTGCTGAAACTGATCCCAAGTGACATTGGCTATGGGGAAAGTGGTGGTGTAGTTCTCCCACCATGAGGCTGCGGGTCCATCTAGTTGGTGTGTGGCAAAGCACACCTTCTCAGCATCTGTGCAACCTGTGGTGGTCAACTCCCTTCCAATCCTGCGTAGCCAGTCATCAGCAACAATCAACTCGGTGCTACTGGAAAACACCGGTGGATTCAACCTTAGAAAACGGGCTAAGTTGTCAACTGGAGGTGGTGGCGGCGGGTTGTTGTTGTTGTTGTTGTTGTTGCTGCTGCTGTTGTTGTTGCCTTGGTTCTGAACTAGCAACTGCATCAAGGCATTCTGCTGTTGGATCAACTGAGTGAGCTCCGGTGGGAAGGCAAATCCGGGGTCACGTCTCGTAGGCATCTGATGGGTTTAGAGGGGAGAGATTAGAATAGAGTGAGGTCTAAGGAGAAAGCACTACCCATATGCACATGAGACAAACACACAATCATATCACACCACTCAATTCAAACAAGGGCATACAAACGATCTAACCACCGTTACAAAATACTCGGACTACTACTATATACATGGGGGTATACTAGTGATAATATGGTGGTCGACTAGAAATTTTGATCGGTGGAAGACTCCATGATATTCGCTCCAGCTTCGTCTTTGGAATCATCATCACTACTGTCGGGGTCGGAGTCGGTGTCGTCGATGATGATGTAGTCCTCGGGATGGTCGTCATCTCCTGGCGCGGGGTCTCCCATGAATACTCCTAGCTTCTTCTTCAGGTCTTCATTCTTCTCCAGTAACACTACAATTTCCTCCTCATATCTATCGCGTGTAGACTTGAGTTCCTCTTCAAGCTCCATGTTCCTGGTCATCACCTTCTTCAGATCTATCATGTTGGCGCACATATGGTTCTCCTGGCGGCGAATGTGTTGGTTTAACTCCTGGATGAAGGCTGCAATGGACTTGTCCCTCCTGGTGCTGATCATCTCCCATTGCTCATCTCGGCGCCCACATATCTGGTAGATGGTGTCCTTAAGATCCTTGTTGTAGACGTCGCCGATGCGTCCCATGGCGATGTGGGCTGCCATGCTCTTTCCTAGACTCCAGGTTGGTGCATCAAAGGAAAACTCTATGGGCTCAGTAACTGGCGTGAATGTCCTTCCTGGAACATGAACTCGAATCATCCAATGCTCCTCTTCTAGTAAAGTGGTAGTGTAGGTCCCGGTGAAGCTTGGTATTCCGATGTTCAGGTACCTAGTGACTTCTTTCAAGTGTCGTCCAAAGGGAGCGTCTTCATCCGGTTGAGCAAACTTGTTCCTTGGTCTGCCATCTATAGAGTGGAAAATGGAGAGGAGTCAGAAATGAGTAGAGAAGAGTGACCTATGGCTTATCTTAGTGGTCGCGTCCTACAGTCAGCGTGTGCTCTGATACCATCTTGTAGCGATCCGACCTCAAACGGTCAAATCTCTGTGCATAAGTGTCATCCCTGGATCGGTAATGCTGACACACACAGTACTCGAAGGATTTATAACAGAGTGCAATCACACACTTATTAAATCGAATGTCTCAAAAGAGAACTTATTACATTAATATGGCTGAAGGCCATCTAAATAAGATAACTGCGGAAGCATCGAAGGTAAATGAGTCCATCAACTCCAACAGCATAGCTGAGTGCACGACAACGACCTAGCGCACCTTACTCTTCGTCTGAAAAGTCTGCAACATAATACGTTGCAGCCCGAAATGGGTCAGCACATGGAATATGCTAGCAAAATAACACCGTAGAGCAATGAACAAGATAAATGCAAACACTACATGCATATATGGCTGGTGGAGGCTCTATGGTTATCATATTTTTACGTAAAGCCAATTTTTCCCTACTATAAAGGAATATATTTTATTTAACTAACCAGTTGGTTGATAAACATTGAGAAGGTTCCTCCAACTCAATCCCAATTAAACAATATTAATAACCCAACAAATTAATTAGGAGTGATGAGATCAAATCAATAATTCAAGAACCAGATACTCAAGATGTCCATAACCGGGGACACAACTAACCATGATTAGTTTGTACACTCTGCAGAGGTTTGCGCAATTTTCCCCACAAGACTCGATCTCCTCCGTTTGATTTCTCGCACTACATGGTGTTTGAGAAACGGATGACCGAGACACAGTCTTTCAGAAGCATTAACTCTTTACTCTGGGTAGACAGTACCACCTACATCCCCTACATCTGCTAGCCTACCACTGAAAGAGGTCACACAACATACTCAACTATGCCAGAGCCCATAATGTCTTGTGGCTGCACACGGAAGTTTCTAGCATGAATATGATCCCTTTGAGCCTGGGTGGCAAACCATAGGATGATCACACGGGTACTCCGGGATATCCCAGGACAGCGCTGGATTGCTCCAGGTGCCCAGACAACCACTGGGTGCTCCAGGGTGCCTCAATCAATCCACCCAGATGTGTATTAAAGTAGCCACCTTAAGTTAACCATTAATTAACAACTCTCACATCTGTCATGGATACACTCAACCAAACCACGTCTACGAGCATAGCATAGCAGTATAAGCATAATGTAGAAGTAACTCCCAAGGTTTGAAATAAGGGATAATTAGATGTATGCCCCTAGTTGTGTCCCACTCGTCTATTTTACCCCTAATTTCCAAAAGTCACCGGTTCTATCCAAGTCACTGTGCTCCTCTTATGCTTTTGCCCTTTGACCGTTGGACCATCAGTTTGAAAACTTCATAACTAATTCATACTAAATCAGAAAAATGCAAATAAGATACCAAAATGTTCATAAAAACATCACCTATATGTTAGTGTCATTTGCATTCATGAAAAAAGTGTTGCAAAATGCACATCCGAGTTTTAGCTCTTTTGAGACCACCATGAATAGTAAAATCTAAAAAAATTCAAAAAAAATCAAAACAAATATGGTGGCAAAGAACGACAAATGTTCTAAGTGCTTGCCAAGTTTCACCAGGGAATGACATTCGTGGAAGTCATGGCAAAAAAATAATCTGTTTTGGAGTGCTGATTGTTTTTTTGCCGGGGCACCCACGAATGTCATTCCCCGATGAAACTTGGCAAGCACTTAAAACATTTGCCATTCTTTGCCACCAAATTTTGTTTTGAATTTTTTTATATTTTACTATTCATGGTGGTAGCATAAGAGCTAAAACTCGGATGGGCACTTTCAAACACTTTTTTCATGAATGCAAATAACACTGACATATAGGTGATGTTTTTCCGAACATTTTGGTATCTTATTTGCATTTTTCTGAGTTAGTATGAATTAGTTATGAAGTTTTCAAACTGACGGTCAAATGGTCAAAGGGCAAAAGCATAAGAGGAGCGAAGTGACTTGGACAGAAGCGGTGAGTTTTTGAAATTAGGGGTAAAACAGCCGAGTGGGACACAACTAGGGGCATAAATCTAATTATCCCTTGAAATAAAGGGAAATAGGTTCTACCATCATCAACTACTTCCCAATACCCAGATGTTAAGCAATTCCTACTCATGCAATGTTTGAGGGTTGAAACTAATGCATAAAAACCGGGTAATAAAGGGGTATGATCAAAGTGTTACATGCCTTGCTGACGATCTGAAAGGCCTAGTGACTCGTAGTAGCACGCTTCGCACTCAGGAAATTCTATCGCAAACAAACAATAGCATACATAAGCAATCAAGCATAGATGCAAGGGTAAAACTCAGATAAGAAAGTCCAAACTGAAAGTTCAACTTAAGAGCTTCGATTTGCAAAAAGAATCAATCAAATCGGAGCTACGAAACTCAAACTACGAACAAAGAAGTTCGAATTCAAATCTGCTTGAAACCAAATTTTAATTTGTCAAAACCATGTTCAAGTTGATTAACTGGAAAGAGGGGTTCGAGGGGAAGATTTTGGCATTGGTTTCACTAGATTTGGACGAACAGATAAAAAGTTGCGAGCGTTTGAAAAATCAGGGGCTAACCTGCGATAGAAATAATCACGGATAGGTCCCTGGCCGAAAATAAAATAAAAAGGAAAAGACTATCAATCGAACGTTCGCTAACACGGACGAATGTGTTCGCGAACAGAGGCGTTCCGGTGAACGTTCGCCAAATAGATCCGATCGAGAAAAACCGAGAAAACCCTAACCCTAAGATAAAACCGATCTAGATTGAAAACCGGAAAAAACGGCGGCTTTTACCGGTTCTCGATGAAAACCGGCGGGTCGGCGAGATCCGGCGAAGCGGGCGGCGTCGCGGGTGGCGGCGGCTTCGGGACGGGGTGGAGAGGCGGCGGGGCGGCGCGGTATTTAAGGAGGGGCGGGGCGGCGGCTTGGCTTGAGGAGGGGGCCGGCGCGAGCAGGAGTCCGGGTCGGACTCTCCTCAGCGTCCGTGCCGAGCACGGCAGCGCGCGGGAGGGAGGCGGCGTGGGAGGCTAGGCCGCGCCCTGCTTGGCTGGGCCTTCGGCCCAGTCGGGCGGGAAACTTTTTTTAAATAAATACCGCCGAAGAAAAATCCTAATAAAAATATATATAAAAATTCTAAAAATTCCAAAAACAATTTTCACCGTCTAAATAAAATATTTAGAACAAAGTGAACATTTTTCTGGCCTAAAAATGCAATTTTCAAAAAATGCATATTTTTTCTAATTGAAATAAAATCTCAAATAAAATCCGAATAAAATATTTATTTGATTTTAAAATCTTTCCTGCAATATTCCTCTCTTTTTGAAGAAGTCATATTATCTTCTCTCTTTAAATTTAATTATTGGAAATATTTGGAGAGAAAAATATTAAAAACCAAATTGATCCTCTTTTCAAATTTGAGAAAATTCAAATATGAAAATTTATGAAATCTCCAACTCTCTCCTTGGGTCCTTGAGTTGCTTAAGATTTCTAGGATCACAACCAAAATGCAAATAAAAATATGATATGCATATGATGACCTATGCATAACATCCAAATTGAAAATTGGGATGCTATAGTTAGAATCTATCACACCCGATCATCACGTGGTGCTTCGAAACAACGAACCTTCGCAGCGGTGCATAGTTAGGGGGGACACTTTTCTTGAAATTTTAGTGAGGGATCATCTTATTTATGCTACCGTCGTTCTAAGGAAATAAGATGTAAACATGACAAACATCACATGCAAATCATAAAGTGACATGATATGGCCAATATCATCTTGCGCCTTTTGATCTCCATCTTCGAGGCGCGGCATGATCACCTTCGTCACCGGCATGACACCATGATCTCCATCATCGTGATCTCCATCATCGTGTCTTCATGAAGTTGTCTCGCCAACTTTTACTTTTACTACTATGGCTAACGGTTAGCAATAAGGTAAAGTAATTATATGGCGTTTTAAATGACACGCAGGTCATACAATAAATTAAGACAACTCCTATGGCTCCTGCCGGTTTTCATACTCATCGACATGCAAGTCGTGATTCCTATTACAAGAACATGATCAATCTCATACATCACATATATCATTCATCACATCCTTTTGGCCATATCACATCACATAGCATACCCTGCAAAAACAAGTTAGACGTCCTCTAATTGTTGTTGCATGTTTTACGTGGCGGCTATGGGTTTCTAGCAAGAACATTTCTTACCTATGAAAAAGCCACAACGGTGATAAGCCAATTGCTATTTACCCTTCATAAGGACCCTTTTCATCGAATCCGATCCGACTAAAGTGGGAGAGACAGACACCCGCTAGCCACCCTATGCATCAAGTGCATGTCAGTCGGTGCAACCGTAAGCGTACGTGTAAGGTCGGTCCGGGCCGCTTCATCCCACAATGCCGCCGAATCAAGATAATACTAGTAACGGTAAGCAAATTGAACAAATCATCACCCACAACTACTTTGTGTTCTACTCGTGCATAGAATCTACGCATAGACCTAGCTCTGATACCACTGTTGGGGAACGTAGTAATAATTCAAAAAAAAATTCCTACGTGTCACCAAGATCAATCTAGGAGATGCTAGCAACAAGAGAGAGGGAGTGCATCTTCATACCCTTGAAGATCGCTAAGCGGAAGTGTTACAAGGAACGCGGATGATGGAGTCGTACTCGTGGCGATTCAAATCGCGGAAGATCCGATCTAGCGCCGAACGGACGGCGCCTCCGCGTTCAACACACGTACAGCCCGGGGACGCCTCCTCCTTCTTGATCCGGCAAGGGGAGAGGAGAAGTTGAGGGAGAGCTCCGGCAGCACGACGGCGTGGTGGTGGAGCTTGCAGTTCTCCGGCAGGGCTTCGCCAAGCTCTACGGAGGAGGAGGAGGAGGTGTTGGAGAGGGGGAGGGCTGCGCCAGGGGAAGGGGTGTTGCTACCCTCCCACCCCCCTCTATTTATAGGGTGAAGGAGAGAGGGGGCCGGCCCCCTTAGATCCCATCTAGAGGGGGGGCGACGGCCAAGGGGGGAAACTTGCCCCCCAAGTTTGGTGGGGGGCGCCCCCACCCCCTAGGGTTTCTAACCCTAGGCGCCTTGGACTCTTGGGGGCGCACCAGCCCACTAGGGGGCTGGTTCCCACCCTTGTTCAGCCCATTAAGTCCCCCGAGGCAGGTGGCCCCACCCGGTGGACCCCCGGACACCTTTTGGTGGTCCCGGTACAATACCGATAACCCCCGAAACAATTCCGGTGACTAAAACTGGACTTCCCATATATAAATATTCACCTTCGGACCATTCCGGAACTCCTCGTGACATCTGGGATCTCATCAAGGACTCCGAACAACCTTCGGTAACCACATACTATTTCCCAACTCTAGCGTCACCGAACCTTAAGTGTGTAGACCCTACGGGTTCGGGAACCATGCAGACATGACCGAGACATCTCTCCGGCCAATAACCAACAGCGGGATATGGATACCCATGTTGGCTCCCACATGTATCACTATGATCTCATCGGATGATCCATGATGTCGGGGATTCAATCAATCCCGTATATAGTTCCCTTTGTCCATCGGTATGTTACTTGCCCGAGATTCGATCGTCGGTATCCTCACACCTCGTTCAATCTCGTTACCGGCAAGTCTCTTTACTCATTCCGTAACGCATGATCCCGTGGCTAACCCCTTAGTCACATTGAGCTCATTATGATGATGCATTACCAAGTGGGCCCAGAGATACCTCTCTGTCATACGGAGTGACAAATTCCAGTCTCGATTCGTGCCAACCCAACAAACACTTTCGGAGATACCTGTAGTGCACCTTTATAGTCACCCAATTACGTTGTGACGTTTGGTACACCCAAAGCATTCCTACGATATCCAGGAGTTGCACAATCTCATGGTCTAAGGAAACGATACTTGACATTAGAAAAGCTCTAGCAAAACGAACTACATGATCTTGTGCTATGCTTAGGATTGGGTCTTGTCCATCACACCATTATCCTAATGATGTGATCCCGTTATCAATGACATCCAATGTCCATGGTCAGGAAACCACGACCATCTATTGATCAACGAGCTAGTTAACTAGAGGCTCACTAGGGACATATTATGATCTATGTATTCACACATGTATTACGGTTTCCGGTTAATACAATTATAGCATGAACAATAGACAATTATCATTAACAAGGAAATATAATAATAACCAATTTATTATTGCCTCTTGGGCATATTTCCAACACAGACCAGCCCCTTGTGGGCTGGTGCGCCCCCATATGGGCCGATCTAAGTGGAGAAAGGAAAAGGGGAGGAGGAAAGTAAATAGAGGGAATAGGATTCCCCCTTCCTTTCCCCTCTCCCCTCTTTCCTTCCCCCCTCCTGAGATAAGGAAAGGGGGAGGCCGAATTGGAGGAGGCCCCCAAGTAGGATTCCTCCTACTTGGGGCACCCCAAGCTAGGTTGCTCCCCTCCCTCTCCCACCTATATATACATGGGGAGGAGCGCCTAGAACACACACCAACAATTGTTAGGCGTGTGCGACGCCCCCCTCCACAGTTTACGCCTCCGGTCATATTCATGTACTGCTTAAGCGAAGCCCTGCACGGATTACTTCACCATCACCGTCACCACACCGTCGTGCTGACAGAACTCCCCCTCGAAACTTTGCTGGATCAAGATTTTGAGGGACGTCATCGAGTTGAACGTGTGTAGAACTCGGAGGTGCCATACGTTCGGTACTTGATCGGTCGGAACGAGAAGAAGTTCGATTACATCAACCGCGTTGTCAAACGCTTCCGCTTTCGGTCTACGAGGGTAGTACGTGGACACACTCTCCCCCTCTCGTTGCTATGCATCTCCTAGATAGATCTTGCGTGAGCGTAGGATTTTTTTTTGAAATTGCTTGCTACGTTCCCCATCAGTGGCATCCGAGCCAGGTCTATGCGTAGATGATATGCACGAGTAGAACACAAAGAGTTGTGGGCGAGGATAGTCATACTGCTTACCACCAACGTCTTATTTTGATTCGGCGGTATTGTTGGATGAAGCGGCCTCGACCAACCTTACATGACCACGTTCATGAGACCGGTTCCACCGACAGACATGCAACTTGTTTTGCATAAAGGTGGTTGGCGGGTGTCTGTTTCTCCAACTTTAGCTGAATCAAATTTACTACGGCCGGTCCTTGTTGAAGGTTAAAATAGCAAACTTGATAAATCACCATTGTGGTTTTGATCCGTTGGTAAGAACGGTTCTTGCTAGCAGCCCGTAGCAGCCACGTAAAACTTTCAACAACAAAGTAGAGGACGTCGAACTTGTTTTTGCAGGGCATGTTGTGATGTGATATGGTCAAGACATGATGTGATATATGCTGTTGTATGAGATGATCATGTTTTGTAAAATTTATCGGCAACTGGCAGGAGCCTTATGGTTGTTGCTTTATTGTATGAAATAATGCAAACACCATGTAATTGCTTTACTTTATTACTATGCGTTAGCGATAGTTGTAGAAGCAATAGTTGGCAAGACAACCACGACGCTACGATGGAGATCAAGGTGTCAAGCCGGTGACGGGAGATCATGACGGTGCTTTGGAGATGGAGATCAAAAGCACAAGATGATGATGGCCATATCATGTCACATATTTTGATTGCATGTGATGTTTAACTTTTATATGCATCTTATATTGCTTAGTACGGTGGTAGCATTATAAGATGATCCCTTAACTAAATTTCAAGGTATAAGTGTTCTCCCTGAGTATGTACCGTTGCGAAAGTTCTTCGTGCTGAGACACCACGTGATGATCAGGTGTGATAGGCTCTACGTTCACATACAACATGTGCAAGACAGTTTTGCACATGCGGAATACTCGGGTTAAACTTGACGAGCGTATCATGTACAGACATGGCCTCGAAACACTGGAGACCAAAAGGTCAAACGTGAATCATATAGTAGATATGATCAACATAGAGATGTTCACCATTGATGACTACTCCATCTCACGTGATGATCGCACATGGTTTATTTGATTTGGATCACGTGATCATTTAGATGACTCAAGGGATGTCTATCTAAGTGGGAGTTCTTAAGTAATATGATTAATTGAACTTAATTTATCATGAACTTAGTCCTGATAGTATTTGTAAATTGTGTCATAGATCCATAGCTCGCGATATAGCTCCCCTTTTATTTTTGATATGTTCCTAGAGAAAAATGAGTTGAAATATGATAGTAGCAATGATGCGGACTGGGTCCGTGATCTGAGGATTATCCTCATTGCTGCACAGAAGAATAATGTCCTTGATGCACCACTAGGTTACAGACCTATTGCAGGAGTTGATGCAGACGTTATGAATGTTTGACAAGCTCGGTATGATGACTACTTGATAGTTTAGTGAACCATGCTTTACGGCTTAGAACTAGGACTTCAAAACATTTTGAACGCCACAGAGCATGCCCATGTCAAGAGGTATGATACCTCTGACAAGTACTTTGCCTACAAGATGGAGGAGAATGGCTCAACCAGTGAGCATGTACTCAGAATGTCTGGGTAGTACAATCGCTTGAATCAAGTATGAGTTAATCTTCCAGATAAGATAGTGATTGACAGAGTTCTCTAGTCACTATCACCAAGCTACTAGAACTTCGTGATGAACTATAATATGCAAGGGGATGACGAAAATGATTCCCGAGCTCTTCGCGATGCTGAAATCGGCGAAGGTAGAAATCAAGAAAGAGCATCAAGTGTTGATGGTCGACAAGACCACTAGTTTTTAAGTAAAAGGGCAAGGGAAAGAAAAGGGAACTTCAAAGAATAATGGCAAGCAAGTTGCCACTCCCGTGAACAAGCCCAAAGCCGGACCCAAGCCTGAAACTAAGTGCTTATACTGCAAAGGAAATGGTCACTGGAAGTGGAACTGCCCCAAACATTTGGCGAATAAGAAGGATGGCAAAGTGAACAAAGGTATATTTGGTATACAGATTATTATGTACCTTACTAGTGTTTGTAGTAGCCCCTGGGTATTTGATACTAGTTCAGTTGCTAAGATTAGTAACTCGAAACAGGAGTTACAGAATGAACAGAGACTAGTTAAGGGCGAGGTGACGATGTGTGTTGGAAGTGATTCCAAGGTTGATAAGATCACCATCGCACACTCCCTCTACCTTCGGGATTAGTTTTGAACCTAAATAAATGTTATTTGGTGTTTGCGTTGAGGATGAATATGATTAGATCATGTTAATTGCAATACGGTTATTCATTTAAGTCAGAGAATAATTGTTGTTCTATTTACATGAATAAAACTTTCTATGGTCATACACCCAATGTAAATGGTTTATCGAATCTCAATCGTAGTGATACACACATTCATAATATTGATGCCAAAAGATGCAAAGTTGACAATGATAGTGCAACATATTTGTGGCACTACCGTTTAGGTCATATTGGTGTAAAGCGCATGAAGAAACTCCATACGGATGGACTTTTGGAATCACTTGATTATGAATCATTTGATGCTTGCGAACTATGCCTCATGGGCAAGATGACTAAGACTCTGTTCTCCGGAACAATGGAGTGAGCCACTGACTTATTGGAAATAATACATACCGATGTATGCGGTCCGATGAGTGTTGAGGCTCGTGGCAGGCATCATTATTTTCTGACCTTCACAGATGATTTGAGCAGATATGGGTATATCTACTTGATGAAACACAAGTCTGAAACATTTGAAAAGTTCGAAGAATTTCAGAGTGAAGTGGAGAATCATCGTAACAAGAAAATAAAGTTTCTACGATCTGATCGCGGAGGTGAATATTTGAGTTACGAGTTTGGCCTTCATTTAAAACAATGTGGAATAGTTTCACAACTCACGCCACCTGGAACACCACAACGTAATGGTGAGTCCAAACGTCGTGACCGTACTTTATTAGATATGGTGCGATCTATGATGTCTCTTACCGATTTACCACTATCGTTTTGAGGTTATGCATTAGAGACAGCTGCATTCACTTTAAATAGGGCACCATCTAAATCCGTTGAGACGACATCGTATGAACTGTGGTTTGGCAAGAAACCTAAGCTGTCATTTCTTAAAAGTTTGGGGTTGCGATGCTTATGTGAAAAAGCTTCAGCCTGATAATCTCGAATCCAAATTGGAGAAGTGTGCCTTCATAGGTACCCAAAAGAAACTATTGGGTACACCTTCTATCACAGATCCGAAGGCAAGATCTTTGTTGCTAAGAATGGATCCTTTCTAGAGAAGGAGTTTCTCTCAAAAGAAGTGAGTGGGAGGAAAGTAGAACTTGATGAGGTAATTGTACCTTCTCTCCAATTGGAAAGTAGCTCATCAGAGAAATCCGTTCTCGTGATGCCTACACCAACTAGAGAGGAAGCTAATGATAATGATCATGAAACTTTAGATCAAGTTACTACGGAACCTTGTAGGTCAATCAGAGCACGTTCCGCACCAGAGTGGTACAGTAATCCTGTTCTGGAAGTCATGTTACTAGACCATGACGAACCTACGAACTATGAGGAAGCGATGATGAGCCTAGATTCCGCAAAATGGCTTGAGGCCATGAAATCTGAGATAGGATCCATGTATGAGAACAAAGTATGGACTTTGGTTGACTTGCTTGATGATCGGAATGCCATAGAGAATAAATGGATCTTCAAGAAGAAGACTGACGCTGATGGTAACATTACTGTCTACAAATCTTGACTTGTTGCCAAAGGTTTTCGACAACTTCAAGGTGTTGACTACAATGAGATTTTCTCACTCGTATCGATGCTTAAGTCTTTCCGAATCATGTTAGCAATTGTCGCATTTTATGAAATCTGGCAAATGGATGTCAAAACTGCATTCCTTAATGGATTTATTAAAGAAGAGTTGTATATGATGCAACCAGAATGTTTTGTCGATCCTAAAGGTGCTAACAAAGTGTGCAAGCTCCAGCGATCCATCTATGGACTGGTGCAAGCATCTCAGAGTTGGAATATACGCTTTGATGAGTTGATCAAAGCATATAGTTTTATACAGACTTGCGGTCAAGCCTGTATTTACAAGAAGGTGAGTGGGAGCACTACAACCTTTCTGATAAGTATATGTGAATGACATATTGTTGATCGGAAATGATGTAGAATTTTCTGGAAAGCATAAAGGAGTGTTTGAAAGGAGTTTTTCAAAGAAAGACCTCGGTGAACCTGCTTACGTATTGGGCATCAAGATCTATAGAGATAGATCAAGATGATTAATAAGATTTTTCAATGAGTACATACCTTGACAAGATTTTGAAGTAGTTCAAAATGGAACAGTCAAAGAAGGAGTTTTTGCCTGCATTGCAAGGTATAAAGTTGAGTAAGACTCAAAACCCGACCACGGCAGAAGATAGAAAGAGAATGAAAGTCATTCCCTATGCCTCAGCCATAGGTTCTATAAAGTATGCCATGCTATATACCGGACCTATTGTGTACCTTGCCATGAGTTTGGGGGATACAATAGTGATCCAGGAGTAGAACACTAGACAACGGTCAAAATTATCCTTAGGTACCTAAAGAGGACTAAGGAAATGTTTCTCGGTTATGGAAGTGACAAAGAGTTCATCGTAAAGGGTTACGTCGATGCAAGCTTTGACACTCAACCGGATGACTCTGAGTCTCCATCTGGATACATATTGAAAGTGGGAGCAATTAGCTAGAGTAGCTCCATGCAGAGCATCGTAGACATAGAAATCTGCAAAATACATACGGATCTGAATGTGGCAGACCAGTTGACTAAACCGCTCTCACAAGCAAAACATGATCACACCTTAGTACTCTTTGGGTGTTAATCACATGGTGATGTGAACTAGATTACTGACTCTAGTAAACCCTTTGGGTGTTGGTCACATGGCGATGTGAACTATGGGTGTTAATCACATGGTGATGTAAACTATTGGTGTTAAATCAGATGGCAATGTGATCTAGATTATTGACTCTAGTGCAAGTGGGAGACTGAAGGAAATATGCCCTAGAGGCAATAATAAAGTTGTTATTTCCTTATATCATGATAAATGTTTATTATTCATGCTAGAATTGTATTAGCCTGAAACTTGATACATGTGTGGATACATAGGCAAAACACCGTGTCCCTAGTAAGCCTCTACTAGACTAGCTCGCTATTCAAAGATGGTTAAGTTTCCTAACCATAGACATGTGTTGTCATTTGATGAACGGGATCACATCATTAGGAGAATGATGTGATGGACAAGACCCATCCGTTAGCTTAGCATAATGATCGTTCAGTTTTATTGCAATACTCCCTCCTTTTCGGATTATAGGGCTTATCTCAAAATTTTAGTTTTTCCATTTTATAAGGCTCAATTTGGTTGTTTCCCATCACATGTTCAGATTCCAAGGTGCATTAAATCATTGCATGCAAGTATTAATAGAAAATTGACCAATGCATGTATATGCATGCATGCATTGCCATTAATGCATTGGTAAACATACTTTTTTGAGGAAAACAAGAGCATTAATTGGGTGCTTTTGCAAACTACAAAAAGTATTCCACCACTCACCATCTACCTTGGTTGGTGAGATTTTTGAATTGAGCCTTATAAACCGGAAAGGAGGGAGTAGCTTTCTTCATGTCATATACATATTCCTTTGACTATGAGATTATGCAACTCCCGGATACCGGAGGAATGCCTTGTTTGCTATCAAATGTCACAACGTAACTGGGTGATTATAAAGATGCTCTACAGGTATCTCCAAAGGTGTTTGTTGGGTTGGCATAGATCGAGATTAGGATTTGTCACTCTGAGTATCGGAGAGGTATCTCTAGGCCTTCTCGGTAATGCACATCATACTAAGCCTTGCAAGCAATGTGACTAATGAGTTAGTTGCGGGATGATGCATTATGGAATGAGTAAAGAGACTTGTCGATGACGATATTGAACTAGGTATGAAGATACGGACGATCGAATCTCAGGCAAGTAACATACCGATGAAAAAGGGAATAACGTATGTTGTTATTATGGTATGACCGATAAAGATCTTCGTAGAATATGTGGGAATCAATATGAGTATCCGGTTCCGTTGTTGGTTATTGAACGGAGAGGTGTCTCGGTCATGTCTACATAGTTCTCGAACCCGCAGGGTCCACACGCTTAATGTTCGATGACGATTTTGTATTATATGAGTTATGTGATTTGGTGAACGAATGTTGTTCGGAGTCCCGGATGAGATCACGGACATGACGAGGAGTCTCGAAATGGTCGAGAGGTAAAGATTCATATATAGGACGATAGTATTCGGACACCGTAAGTGTTCCGGGGGTACCGGGTACGTATCAGGTCACCGAAAGGGGTTCCGGGCCCCCCGGACAAAAATATGGGCCTTATTGGGCCTAGGGCGGGACAGACCAGCCCCTTGTGGGCTGGTGCGCCCCCATATGGGACGATCTAAGTGGAGAAAGGAAAAGGGGAATAGGAAAGGAAATAGAGGGAATAGGATTCCCCCTTCCTTTCCCCTCTCCCCTCTTTCCTTCCCCCCTCTGGAGATAAGGAAAGGGGGAGGCTGAATTGGAGGAGGCCCCCAAGTAGGATTCCTCCTACTTGGGGCGCCCCAGGGCTGCTCCCCTCCCTCTCCCACCTATATATACATGGGGATGGGGCGCCTAGAACACACACCAACAATTGTTAGCCGTGTGCGGCGCCCCCCTCCACAGTTTACGCCTCCGGTCATATTCGCGTAGTGCTTAGGCGAAACCCTACGCGCATTACTTCACCATCACCGTCACCACGCCGTCATGCCGACGAAATTCTTTCTCGGCACTTTTCTAGATCAAGAGTTCGAGGGACGTCATCGAGCTGAACGTGTGCAGAACTCGGAGGTGTCGTACGTTCGGTACTTGATCGGTTGAAACGAGAAGAAGTTCGATTACATCAACCGCGTTGTCAAATGCTTCCGATTTCGGTCTACGAGGGTACGTGGACACACTCTCCCCCTCTCGTTGCTATGCATCTCCTAGATAAATCTTGCGTGGGCGTAGGATTTTTTTTTGAAATTGCATGCTACATTCCCCATCAATTAGGACTGGTGTTGATCCCTCCAAGCCCAAGCCCAACGATCCAGCTCAAGCACCCAAGTCCACAGTATTAGCGTTCTGGGAACCAGGGTACGCAGACTTGCCTGCCTGCAGTGTGGCTCCTTCGACAGCCTGGTACGGCCCACCTCCAAGACCATCAAGACAAGACCCTCACGAGGGGTTGAGCCTCGCGAGGCGGATGACTCCAAGACCTCCCAAGTGAGCTGTCGGCGTTCTGGGAACGGGGGTCCCCAGACTTGCCTGCCTGCGGCCCACGGCGTGGCTAAGCTAGCAGGCCGTACGGCCCATCTTCATCAACAAGGCATCCAAGACCCTCGCGAGGGGCCAAGCCTCATGAGGCGGACGACGCAAGACCTCCTCAGGAGTGGCCTAGTCAGGCAGGCTCACGAGGAGCGAAGATATCAAGGCGGGGCAAACCTCACGAGGCTCTTGTGACGTGAGCCATGACGATCGGCACCAGGCGGGCGCCAGCGCACGCAGTGTCCTTGTTTCCTCTTTGGTGCTAAGGAGGCCAGCGCAGGCGAAGAGTACCGAGGCATCAGGCAAAGGTTGCTATATCAGTGCAATGAGACCAAGACCAGAAGGACGGCAAGACGGAGGTCATCGTGGAGCCCAGGACGGCGTCACCACCAGAGCCTTTCGCAGGCGAAGACCACTTTTGTCAGGATAGCTTGTACTAGCTGTCCCCCTTCAAATTTGCCCGCCGTTGTTGGCTCCCTTCCCGCTCAACATTTGGGAAGAGGACCAGGGCCTATATAAGTAGAGCTAGCCACCACAGTAGGGGCATCGAGCAGTTCATCCAGCTCTCACCCACTAAGTCACCAAAGCACAAGAACACCTCAACCTCAGGAGGTTGTTCCTTCCCTTGTACTGTTCATCATCAGCCCAAGAGGCAATCCACCACCACACACTGGAGTAGGGTATTACACCACGACGGTGGCCCGAACCAGTATAAATCTCGTGTCTTTCTGTGTTGCGAGTTCGTCGAGTTCGTCCGCGAGATCTTAGCGAGCTAGGGCGTAGATCGGTAGGAGGGAAAGTCTTCGCGCGCACCCCAGTGTTCGAACCTTAAGGGTTTGCCGGAACCCCACATCCGACATTTGGCGCGCCAGGTAGGGGTGCGTCGGAGCTTCTTCTCCGCCAATCGACTTGTCGACGCTCCGCGGCCACGATGTCCGACGACCCAAGAGCTGGTCCCGACCACTGGGCAGCCTGGCCAGCCCGGTCGGCGCCGCCCGCCCATGAAGACCTCAGGCCCGCGCTTCAGGCGGCACGAGCACCGTCCAATCCTGCGGGGCGCGGGCGACGCGGCCAGGCGTCGTCTACCCTCACTCCACGGCAAGTGCGAGCCGCTGCCAGAGCAGCAAGCCATGCCGCGGCGACGGCGCCACACTTGCGGCGGGAACAGGCAAACATGCGGGCAGCACTCACTGTGGCAAGGGAGCTGCTGCGGTGCCGGCTGATGGAAAGCGGCCGGGACGCACTGCTAGAACGCGTTACCGAGCTGCTGGACGCGGCGGCCTCGGGAGCGCCGCCTTTCTGTCATCGGCTCCCTCCTCAGGTTGCTACAGGGATTCATGGCGGCCCACGCCGCCACCACACGCCGTCGGGTGCGCCAGGGGGCTTCGTCAACACAAACATGGCCGACGGCGCCGGGGGCTCAGCCGCCCCCATACCGCCCACAACAAGCATGAGCACAAGCGTCGCCTCCCATGGCCCAAGTGGGATGCCACGCTATCACCCTCAGGACGCCGCGCTGGGCCGGGCAACATGGAGTGTGGGGCACCACGGCGAGGTGTTCGGGGTAACAGCCCCGGAAGCCTACGTGCCCCGCATGATGGACCAGGAGTACACACCGGAGGACGACCCTGGCTTGTTCATTGGAGAAGATTGGGAAGAGGGGACGCTAGGAGTCGAAGCCTTCCAGGAGCAGCCAGGGAAACACCACGACCGCGCGTGCGACGACCACTACAGGGTACCCCTAATCCCTCAGGAGCAAGCTTACGCTAACCATGAGTCGCAGGAGGAACAGATCGCCGCAACGGCCGGCGGCCCCAGCTCGACGGCCCCTGCCGGCGGGAGGATCGCGTTGGGGGCTGCAGGAGAGGGGTCGGGAGCCAGGCCCCTCCCCAAGGCGCGCGAAGCCAGGGGACACTCAGAGGTAGGCCCTCTGCCGGGGAGGCTTCGACGACCCTTCCCCCGGCAGAGGACCTGTGGTCGCCGAGGGCACCGCTGCCGTCCCCTTTCCCTCTTTTGTGTCGTCCTGGTAACCGGCTCAAAGGAGGTCAAGGGTGGCGCAAGGCGGGGCCCTCGTCTGGCGATATGAAGCAAGGCCGGTACCTGTGAAGAAGGCCCGGTGCCTGTGAAGCTCGCCGCCCGTGACACTCTCATGTAATAATGAGTTGGGGCTGTACACGCCCCGGAGTCTCAGGAGCGCCGGCCTCAGGCCCTGGGGCTCCCTCCCATGCCTAGTGGCAGCACTTAGCTCCGCGATGGTGAGAAGACTTGAAGACCGGAAGACTAGACTAGGTGCCGGACGCGGCCTTTTGCTTTGGATCTCTCTTTCTGTAGCTTTGCTTTCTAGATCTGGATTTAAGTTGAAGCCGAATTTTTATCGATGCGCGCGGGGGGAGCCTTTTCTCGTTCAAGCAATTTCTTGCCTTCTGGATCTCGTTTTGTCTGAGACTCATGTCCACCGTCTTTCCCTCATGAGCTCCTCGCGAGCTGGAACGCACGAAGCACACGCTCGTCAAGCGCGCGCCAGCGCTGCGGCTGGTGCTCACCCCTTGCGGG
The DNA here is from genome assembly GCF_018294505.1 of Triticum aestivum. Taxonomy (NCBI): domain Eukaryota; kingdom Viridiplantae; phylum Streptophyta; class Magnoliopsida; order Poales; family Poaceae; genus Triticum; species Triticum aestivum. The sequence goes on along the minus strand of NC_057802.1, from coordinate 425,050,879 downwards.
GGCCCCTCCAGACAGGGCGATAAGCTCTACAGGATTCTCACAAACTCGCCGCTTCACGACCCAGCTCGAAGCTGGCGCTGACTAAGGTAAACCACGATGGAAAACTCGCCCTTGGATTCACGAGTTCACGAGGACACATACTCACATCGCGTAGGAAAGTAAAAACTGCAATTTACTTACACGAGGGGCTACCCCTCTCAAAATGCTCTTACAAGTTTTCCAAGGGCCACGCCCGAGTTTTGTGTGGAGGGTGAAACGACAGGAGAACGTGGGATCAGCCAGAAATGTCACTTGCTACATCACCCGCGGACGCGTCACTCGCGTCGTCATTGTCTTCGTCGGCATCGTCACCGCCGTCGGCGACGCCCCCATCACCGTCGTCAACCACGTCGCCTTCGTCTGCGACGACCACCACCGCGTCATCCTCCAAGGTGAAGGCCCTGACCAACGCGTCCACATTGTCCTCGACCCAACGCGCCAGGTCGCCTCGGACGGCCATGGGTACGGGGGCGATGGAGGCGTCGAAATTGAAGTTGGGGTCGGCATTCAGAAGGTGGCTGAAGACACGGGAGAAAGCGCACTCAAGCAGGCCACGACCCCTTTCCTCCACAAGCTGGCGAGCTCTGGCGGATCGAGCCTCCAGGCGCATCACCACCTCGGTGAAGAAGGTCAGATGGCTGGCATAGTCATTCGAATGAGGGGCCGGTGCATCCGCGTCGTAAATATGGCCGAGGGCGGTATTGGCCCTGTTCCGGAGATCCTGAAGCATAGGGGCATGCTCGCGCTCCAGCGTTCGTTGTTGGAGCACTTCCTCCGTGTTTTGCCGTGCGACGGCCTCAGCGTCATCGACCCGCCTCCGAAGGGAAAGCAGCTCGGCATGGGCGGAGGCCAGGTCCGCCTGCGCCGTAACCAGGGCGGCGGCCGTGGCTTCCGCGCGCCTCTCAGCCTCATCCAACCTGGGCCTGAGGGCAGCGGCCCTGCCCGCATCCTTCGCAGCCGCAAGCTTCAGCCTCAGGTTGTACCTACCCTCCAGGTCTGCGCGAACCTCGGCCGCCCGGCGATTGACCTCCTCCTCGACTCTGGCCTCGCGAGCCCCGACGGCATCTTCTGCTTGAGCGACTTGACGCTCCCTCGTCTCCAGTTGCTCGAGCTCGAGGCTGCGCTCCACAGCTTCCATGGCCAGCGCCTCCTCGCGCTTCCGGACCTCCTCTTCCTCCACAGGTGTCCCCCTCAGTGATGCAAGAGCGGCCCTGCGTGCCTCCACCTGCTGCTCAAGGGACACGCTCCAGGCCTGGAGCTCCCACACGCGCTCCTCCGCAGCCTCGCGACGGCGGTCAGCCTCGCGAGCCTCTTCCATGGCTCGCGAGTGGGCTTCATGGGCGATCTTGAGGGACGCCTCGGCCTTCGCATTCTCAAGGTCACGCTGATAGCGACCGAGGTTGATGGCCACCTTCATCTTGCGCCGCTCCTCCACCAGCCGGAGACCTTCAGCCTCAAGGCATGAGTCGACACCAGCGAGCTCTTCACCAAGTCGACTCATCGCGCCCATCGCCTCCTGGAAGAGCTCGTGACGAACTATGCTCCGCCCGCGCTCAAGCTCGAACGCTTGGCCCACCTCGTCCTCCACCTCTGGGCAGCGGGCGGGGCTCCAAGTGGCGTGCCGCCTCCCGGCAGGGGGCTGGGGGCTGACGCCGCACCTGACGTCGGCCAATCCTCGCGAAAAGCCCAAGCCGATCGGGGCTCGCTGCCTGAAGAGGAGCCAAAGATTGAGGCCAGCCAGCTGCTGTCCATGAGCAAAGGAGGAGTCTTGGCACGTCCGTCAAGCTCCACACCAGACCGTGGGGGAGGGGTGGCCAAGCCGCGGGCTCGGCGTGCCACAAAGGTAGAGACGCTCCCCCAACCGACCCTGCTCGAGGGGCGGCAGGCAGACCAGGAACGATCAAGGCCGATGGGGGAGCTGGTGAAGGAAGAGGCCACTTCTCAAAAGATGCAACAGCTTCAGCGGAGGGAGCCCTGAAGGACTGATGTCAGGATAAGAAGGCTACATACAAGAAGCCATGATAATAAGATACTTACGCGTCAATGGCGATGTACTTTCGTCGCTTCAACGGTCCGACGATATTGCTGCTGCTAGGGGATCCCTTCCTCTTGCGGAGCTCCTCGAAGTCCACACAAAGACGACCGAAGCACTGGATATGACGGCCGGTGCGCGGTGGGGATGAAGAAGAGCTTGGAAGGATGCCTTCAGGGGCGCCCGGTTGCGGCGAACAGCCGGGCACCGTCACACCACAATCTCCCGCGGCCCTTGGAGCCTTGGCCTCGGGAGCCGCATGCTGCGTCTCCTCAGTGATTGACGCCTCAGGAGGGGGGTCGCAGGCCCCCGAGGAAGACGCCCCAGGATCACCGCTCGGCATGTGCTCCTCAGCACTCGAGTCACCGGCCCCCGTCGGAGCTCGCTCTCCCGCACCGTTACCTGGCGCGAGCTCGGCACCGGCGGCGAAGAAGGGAACCACGATGACGGGGTTCTCGCGGGATCCCCCCAGGCCAATTGGGCGCAGCCCCCACTCGTCAAAGGAAGGCATGCTCGCGGCAAATGCAGCTTTGTTCTCGCAGCGGTACAACAAGCAGCTATTCCTGGGCATCTCATCCGGCAGAGGGACACCTGACAGGACCATCAGCACCATTTGTCGCATCGGAAGAGGAAGCCTCTTTTCCTGAAACCTCATGCGGTCCTGGCTGCGGAGCAAGTCCCACATCGGGCGGGAGTGGGGCTGAAGTGGAGCGAATCGACGCTTAACGAACTCTTTCACCACCATGGGCGTAGTCACGTCGAGGTCCTTCAACCACCTCAGCCTGGCCCAGACGGGGGCAAGGCGGGGGCTCGTGAGCTTCTGATGGCCCCAGCCGGAGTTTGGAACAGCGGGCCCCGCCGGAACTTGGAGCAGAGGGTTGAGCACGCCCGCGTCAACAAACACCCAGCGTATACAAAACTCGCTCGTGGATGAACGAAGCTCGAAGTCAATCCCCGCGCCCGCTGTCGCGGCTTGGAAGCCCATGCACCCCGAGCTCTGCCGGGGACCGGTCAGATGCAACGAGAAGAAGTGGCGGAGGTGTTGGGGATCGTTGCAGAAATTTAAAATTTTCTACGCATCACCAAGATCCATCTATGGAGTTTACTAGCAACGAGAGGGAAGGAGTGCATCTACATACCCTTGTAGATCGCGAGCGGAAGCGTTCAAGTGAACGGGGTTGATGGAGTCGTACTCGTCATGATCCAAATCACCGATGATCGAGCGCCGAACGGACGGCACCTCCGCGTTCAACACACGTACGGAGCAGCAACGTCTCCTCCTTCTTGATCCAGCAAGGGGGAAGGAGAGGTTGATGGAGATCCAGCAGCACGACGGCGTGGCGGTCGAAGTAGCGGGGATCTCGGCAGGGCTTCGCCAAGCACAACGAGAGGGAGAGGTGTCACGGGAGGGAGAGGGAGGCGCCAGGGGCTGTGGTGCGGCTGCCCTCCCTCCCCCCCACTATATATAGGGCCCCTGGGGGGCGCTGGCCCTGGGAGATGCAATCTCCAGGGGGGCGGCGGCCAAGGGGGTGGCTCCCCCCCTCCCAAGCCAAGTGGGGGGCGCCCCCACCCCTAGGGTTTCCAACCCTAGGCGCAGGGGGAGGCCCAAGGGGGGGCGCACCAGCCCACCAGGGGCTGGTTCCCCTCCCACTTCAGCCCATGGGGCCCTCCGGGATAGGTGGCCCCACCCGGTGGACCCCCGGGACCCTTCCGGTGGTCCCGGTACAATACCGATGACCCCCGAAACTTTCCCGGTGGCCGAAACTAGACTTCCTATATACAATTCTTCACCTCCGGACCATTCCGGAACTCCTCGTGACATCCGGGATCTCATCCGGGACTCCGAACAACTTTCGGGTTACCGCATACTAATATCTCTACAACCCTAGCGTCACCGAACCTTAAGTGTGTAGACCCTACGGGTTCGGGAGACATGCAGACATGACCGAGATGACTCTCCGGTCAATAACCAACAGCGGGATCTGGATACCCATGTTGGCTCCCACATGTTCCTCGATGATCTCATCGGATGAACCACGATGTCGAGGATTCAATCAATCCCGTACACAATTCCCTTTGTCAATCGGTACGTTACTTGCCCGAGATTCGATCGTCGGTATCCCAATACCGCGTTCAATCTTGTTACCGGCAAGTCACTTTACTCGTACCGTAATGCATGATCCCGTGACCAACCACTTGGTCACTTTGAGCTCATTATGATGATGCATTACCGAGTGGGCCCAAAGATACCTCTCCGTCATACGGAGTGACAAATCCCAGTCTCGATCCGTGTCAACCCAACAGACACTTTCAGAGATACCTGTAGTGTACCTTTATAGTCACCCAATCACGTTGTGACGTTTGGCACACCCAAAGCACTCCTACGGCATCCGGGAGTTACACGATCTCATGGTCTAAGGAAATGATACTTGACATTGGAAAAGCTCTAGCAAACGAACTACACGATCTTTGTGCTATGCTTAGGATTGGGTCTTGTCCATCACATCATTCTCCTAATGATGTGATCCCGTTATCAATGACATCCAATGTCCATAGTCAGGAAACCATGACTATCTGTTGATCAACGAGCTAGTCAACTAGAGGCTTACTAGGGACACGTTGTGGTCTATGTATTCACACATGTATTACGATTTCCGGATAACACAATTATAGCATGAATAATAGACAATTATCATGAACAAGGAAATATAATAATAACCATTTTATTATTGCCTCTAGGGCATATTTCCAACAGTCTCCCACTTGCACTAGAGTCAATAATCTAGTTACATTGTGATGAATCGAACACCCATAGAGTTCTGGTGTTGATCATGTTTTGCTCTAGGGAGAGGTTTAGTCAACGGATCTGCTACATTCAGGTCCGTATGTACTTTACAAATATCTATGTCTCCATTTTGAACACTTTCACGAATGGAGTTGAAGCGACGCTTGATATGCCTGGTCTTCCTGTGAAACCTGGGCTCCTTCGCAAGGGCAATAGCTCCAGTGTTGTCACAGAAGAGAGTCATCAGGCCCGACGCATTGGGAATCACCCCTAAGTCGGTAATGAACTCCTTCATCCAGATTGCTTCTTGCGCTGCCTCTGAGGCCGCCATGTACTCCGCTTCACATGTAGATCCCGCCACGATGCTTTGCTTGAAAATGCACCAACTTACTGCCCCTCCATTCAAAATATACACGTATCCGGTTTGTGACTTCGAGTCATCCAGATCTGTGTCGAAGCTAGCGTCGACGTAACCCTTTATGACGAGCTCTTCATCACCTCCATATACGAGAAACATATCCTTAGTCCTTTTCAGGTACTTCAGGATATTCTTGACCGCTGTCCAGTGTTCCATGCCGGGATTACTTTGGTACCTTCCTACCAAACTTACGGCAAGGTTTACATCAGGTCTGGTACACAGCATGGCATACATAATAGACCCTATGGCCGAGGCATAGGGGATGACACTCATCTTTTCTCTATCTTCTGTCGTGGTCGGGCATTGAGCCGTGCTCAATTGCACACCTTGCAATACAGGCAAGAACCCCTTCTTGGACTGATCCATATTGAACTTCTTCAATATCTTGTCAAGGTACGTACTCTGTGAAAGACCAATGAGGCATCTTGATCTATCTCTATAGATCTTGATGCCTAATATATAAGCAGCTTCTCCAAGGTCCTTCATTGAAAAACACTTATTCAAATAGGCCTTTATACTTTCCAGGAATTCTATATCATTTCCCATCAATAGTATGTCATCCACATATAATAAGAGAAATGCTACAGAGCTCCCACTCACTTTCTTGTAAACACAGGCTTCTCCATAAGTCTGTGTAAACCCAAACGCTTTGATCATCTCATCAAATCAAATGTTCCAACTCCGAGATGCTTGCACCAGCCCATAGATGGAGCGCTGGAGCTTGCATACCTTGTTAGCATTCTTAGGATCGACAAAACCTTCCGGCTGCATCATATACAATTCTTCCTTAAGAAAGCCGTTAAGGAATGCCGTTTTGACGTCCATTTGCCATATCTCATAATCATAGAATGCAGCAATTGCTAACATGATTCGGACGGACTTCAGCTTCGCTACAGGTGAGAAAGTCTCATCGTAGTCAACCCCTTGAACTTGTCGACAACCCTTAGCGACAAGTCGAGCCTTATAGATGGTCACGTTACCATCCGCGTCTGTCTTCTTCTTAAAGATCCATTTATTTCCTATGGCTCGCCGATCATCGGGCAAGTCAGTCAAAGTCCATACTTCGTTTTCATACATGGATCCTATCTCGGATTGCATGGCCTCAAGCCATTTGTTGGAATCCGGGCCCGCCATCGCTTCTTCATAGTTCGAAGGTTCACCGTTGTCTAACAACATGATTTCCATGACAGGGTTGCCGTACCACTCTGGTGCGGAACGTGTCCTTGTGGACCTACGAAGTTCAGCAGTAACGTGATCTGAAGCTTCATGATCATCATCATTAACTTCCTCCCCAGTCGGTGCAGGCACCACAGGAACATCTTCCCGCGCTGTGATACTTTCCGGTTCGGAAGGGGTGACTATCACCTCATCAAGTTCCACTTTCCTCCCACTCACTTCTTTCGAGAGAAACTCTTTCTCCAGAAAGGACCCGTTCTTGGCAACAAAGATTTTGCCTTCGGATCTGAGGTAGAAGGTATACCCAATGGTTTCCTTAGGGTATCCTATGAAGACTCATTTTTCCGACTTGGGTTCGAGCTTTTCAGGTTGAAGTTTCTTGACATAAGCATCGCATCCCCAAACTTTTAGAAACGGCAGCTTAGGTTTCTTCCCAAACCATAATTCTACGGTGTCATCTCAACGGATTTCGACGGAGCCCTATTTAAAGTGAATGCGGCAGTCTCTAAAGCATAGCCCCAAAATGAGAGCGGTGGATCGGTAAGAGACATCATAGATCGCACCATATCCAATAGAGTGCGATTACGACGTTCGGACACACCATTTCGCTGAGGTGTTCCAGGCGGCGTGAGTTGCGAAACTATTCCACATTTCCTTAAGTGTGTGCCAAATTCGTGACTTAAATATTCCCCTCCATGATCTGATCGTAGGAACTTTATTTTCCTGTCACGTTGATTCTCAACCTCACTCTGAAATTCCTTGAACTTTTCAAAGGTCTCAGACTTGTGTTTCATTAGGTAGACATACCCATATCTACTCAAATCATCAGTGAGAGTGAGAACATAACGATAACCTCCGCGAGCCTCAACACTCATTGGACCGCACACATCAGTATGTATGATTTCTAATAAGTTGGTTGCTCGCTCCATTGTTCCGGAGAACGGAGTCTTGGTCATTTTGCCCATGAGGCATGGTTCGCATGTGTCAAATGATTCATAATCGAGACTCTCTAAAAGTCCATCAGCATGGAGCTTCTTCATGCGCTTGACACCAATGTGACCAAGGCGGCAGTGCCACAAGTATGTGGGACTATCGTTATCAACTTTATATCTTTTGGTATTCACACTATGAATATGTGTAACATCACGTTCGATATTCATTAAGAATAAACCATTAACCAGCGGGGCATGACCATAAAACATATCTCTCATATAAATAGAACAACCATTATTCTCGGATTTAAATGAGTAGCCATCTCGAATTAAACGAGATCCTGATACAATGTTCATGCTCAAAGCTGGCACTAAATAACAATTATTGAGGTTTAAAACTAATCCCGTAGGTAAATGTAGAGGTAGCGTGCCGACGGCGATCACATCGACCTTGGAACCATTCCCGACGCGCATCGCCACCTCGTCCTTCGCCAGTCTCCGCTTATTCCGTAGCTCCTGTTTTGAGTTACAAATATGAGCAACCGCACCGGTATCAAATACCCAGGAGCTACTATGAGTACTGGTAAGGTACACATCAATTACATGTATATCACATATACCTTTGGTGTTGCCGGCCTTCTTGTACGCTAAGTATTTGGGGCAGTTCCGCTTCCAGTGACCACTTCCCTTGCAATAAAAGCACTCAGTCTCAGGCTTGGGTCCATTCTTTGGCTTCTTCCCGGCAACTGGCTTACCGGGCGCGGCAACTCCCTTGCCGTCCTTCTTGAAGTTCTTCTTACCCTTGCCTTTCTTGAACTTAGTGGTTTTATTCACCATCAACACTTGATGTTCCTTTCTGATCTCCACCTCCGCTGATTTCAGCATTGAATATACCTCAGGAATGGTCTTTTCCATCCCTTGCATATTGAAGTTCATCACAAAGCTCTTGTAGCTCGGTGGAAGCGACTGAAGGATTCTGTCAATGACCACGTCATCCGGGAGATTAACTCCCAGCTGAGTCAAGCGGTTGTGTAACCCAGACATTTTGAGTATGTGCTCACTGACAGAACTGTTTTCCTCCATCTTACAACTGAAGAACTTGTCGGAGACATCATATCTCTCGACCCGGGCATGAGCTTGGAAAACCATTTTCAGCTCTTCGAACATCTCATATGCTCCGTGTTGCTCAAAACGCTTTTGGAGCCCCGGTTCTAAGTTGTAAAGCATGCCGCACTGAACGAGGGAGTAATCATCAGCACGTGACTACCAAGCGTTCATAACGTCTTGGTTCTCTGGGATGGGTGCTTCACCTAGCGGTGCTTCTAGGACATAATCTTTCTTGGCAGCTATGAGGAAGATCCTCGGGTTCTGGACCCAGTCCGTATAGTTGTTGCCATCATCTTTCAGCTTGGTTTTCTCTAGGAACGCGTTGAAGTTGAGGGCAACGTGGGCCATTTGATCTACAAGACATATTGTAAAGATTTTAGACTAAGTTCATGATAATTAAGTTCATCTAATCAAATTATTCAATGAACTCCCACTCAGATAGACATCCCTCTAGTCATCTAAGTGAAACATGATCCGAGTGAACTAGGCCGTGTCCGATCATCACGTGAGACGGACTAGTCAACATCGGTGAACATCTTCATGTTGATCGTATCTTCTATACGACTCATGCTCGACCTTTCGGTCTTCCGTGTTCCGAGGCCATGTCTGTACATGCTAGGCTCGTCAAGTCAACCTAAGTGTATTGCGTGTGTTCCGAGGCCATGTCTGTACATGCTAGGCTCGTCAACACCCGTTGTATGCGAACGTTAGAATCTATCACACCCGATCATCACGTGTGTAACACCCACGATGCGGCTATATCTCCCACGTGTCGAGGCACGACTTAGAGGCATAACCACATTGTGGTTTTGTCGCAAGAAGGGTCATCTTCACACAATCCCATGTAATGAACAAGAATGGGATAAAGAATTGGCTTACAATCGCCACTTCACACAATACATGAATAAAAACATACATCATTCAAGATACACACATAGGTCCGACTACGGAACCAAAATAAAAGAAGACAACCCAACTGCTAGATCCCTGATCGTCCCAACTGGGCTCCACTACTGATCAATAAGAAAAGAAACAACACAACGGACAAGATCTTCATCGAGCTCCCACTTGAGCTCAGTTGCGTCATCTGCACTGGTCTCATCGACACCTGCAACTGTTTTGGAAGTATCTGTGAGTCACGAGGACTCAGCAATCTCACACCCGCGAGATCAAGACTATTTAAGCTTAAGGGTAGGCAAGGGTAAGGTGGTGAGGTTGCAGCAGCGACTAAGCATATATGGTGGCTAACATACGCAAATAAGAGCGAGAAGAGAAGCAACGGAACGGTAGTGAAGCTAGCAATGATCAAGAAGTGATCCTGAACTCCTACTTACGTCAAACATAACCCAGAAACCGTGTTCACTTCCCGGACTCCGCCGAGAAGAGACCATCACGGCTACACACGCGGTTGATGCGTTTTAATTAGGGTCAAGTGTCAAGTTCTCTACAACCGGATATTAACAAATTCCCATCTGCCACATAACCGCGGGCACGGCTCTCGAAAGTTTAAACCCTGCAGGGGTGTCCCAACTTAGCCCATTATAAGCTCTCACGGTCAACGAAGGATAAACCTTCTCCCGGGAAGACCCGATCAGTCTCGGAATCCCGGTTACAAGACATTTCGACAATGGTAAAACAAGACCAGCAAAGCCGCCCAATGTGCCGACAAATCCCGATAGGAGCTGCACATATCTCGTTCTCAGGGCAACACCGGATGAGACATCCTACGAGTAAAACCAGACCTCGAGTTTCCACGAGGGGGCCCCGCAGTCTACTCAGTTCGGACCAACACTCGAAGGAGCACTGGCCCGGGGGGGTTAAAAATATGATGACCCTTGAGTCTGCAGAACCCAAGGGAAAAGGGATAGGTGGTAGCAAATGGTAAAACCAAGGTTGGGCCTTGCTGGAGGAGTTTTATTCAAAGCGAACTGTCAAGGGGGTCCCATAAATCACCCAACCGCGTAAGGAACGCAAAATCAAGGAACATAACACCGGTATGACGGAAACTAGGGCGGTAAGAGTGGAACAAAACACCAGGCATAAGGCCGAGCCTTCCACCCTTTACCAAGTATATAGATGCATTAATTAAAATAAGAGATATTGTGATATCCCAACATAAACATAATCCAACATGGAGCAATCTTCATCTTCACCTGCAGCTAGCAACGCTATAAGAGGGGCTGAGCAAAGCGGTAACATAGCCAAACAACGGTTTGCTAGGAAGGGTGACAAAGGTTAGAGGTTCATGGCAATTTGGGAGGCTTGAAGAGCAAGTGGAAAGGTAACGCAGCATAGCAATAGAGCGAACAACTAGCAAGCAAAGATAGAAGTGATTTCGTGGGTATGGTCATCTTGCCTGAGATCCCGCAAGGAAGAAGAACGAGTCCATGAAGAAGACAAACGGATGTAGACGAACGAATCCTCACAACTCCGGAACGAAACCGAAGCTAACGAGAGAAGCAACCCGGAAAGAAACAACAACATAGTAAACAACCACCACATAAACATGGCATGATGCACAATCAAGTATGATGCATGTCCGGTTTAATGAGGCATGGCATGGCAAATGCACCAATCAACACTACAAATTAAGTGGAGCTCAATATGCAACGAGTTGCATATTGACGAAACACCACATACGATTATTTAGTTCTCTCTCGGTTATGAACCCAACAATATTAAATGTTGTTAAACATGGCAAAAGGTGAAGCATATGGAAACTACCTATTATAGGCAATTTAAATGAGGCCGGAACAACAAACAACAATAATTCCGGAAAATCCTCATATGCATATTTTAATTTGGTACTGTTCTGCCCTAAATGCAATTTTAATATTGTTAAACAGCAAAATTAAGTGCACCATGTTAAACTAGGCATTTTCCTACCCCATTTACATATAAAGTTTATTTAAATCCGAGCTACGGTTATTTAGTTATGAAATAAATCATTTTAACATATTATTCGAGCAAAATTAATCAAACAACATTTTAAACAGTTTTAACATGGGTGAGAGTGGCATATAATTAAACTAGATGAAATTCTAGACATTTTTCATATATAAATTATTTACAAAAGATTTACGGTTAATTAATTATTAATGCATGAACATCAAGGGTTTTTCTGTAAATCTGTAAATCCTGGGATAATGCATAAAATCGCAGAACTGGGAAAAAAATACACGGGCCAAAACTGGCTGCACTGTTGGGCCAACAGAGAGGAGCTGTGGGGAGCTCACCCATGGGCCACGGCCCGTTGGTGAAGCGGCTGGGCTGCGGCTGAGGCGCGCTGGAGCTGGGCTGGATGGAGGCAGCAGCGCTGGGCTAGGCCTTGGAGAGGCTCGCAGCCCACGCTCGGAGTGGACCTGGCGGTCGACTGGACCGGGTCAATGAAGACGAGCGGGAGCTGGGTGTCCTCGTTGGTCCTTCTGACACGGCTCGATGCAGGGGCAGCGGCGCATGAACGGGCGAAGCAGGGGTTGCGGGCACGGGGGCGGCTACCGACGAGCAGGCGACGGCGGATCCGGCCATGGGGCGTCGGACTTGGCCGGAGAAGGGGCGGAGGCGCGCCGGGTTGGGGCGGCAGTGGCTCTGCTCGTTGCAGGGGAAGCAGAAGGCAGCGGCAGGGAGTTGGCGGCGGCGAACGAGCGCGAGGCAGAGGAGGCAGGCACGGCGCGATGGGACGGGCGCGGGGGAGCTCTCCGGCGAGGCCGCAGCTTGAGGCGGCGGAGAGGAAGGTCGGCGAGAGGCGCATGCGCCAGTTGCAACGACGACGCAGATGAGGCAGGGGAGGTCGACACGGTCGTGCGTGGCTGCTGGAGTTCCTCGAGCAGAGAAGAAACCGGCACTGGCTGGGTCGTCGGGGACCTCGTCGGCGGCACGACTAGGAGGGGAACGAAGCAGGGGTCCGACGAATCCGGGCGGCTCGCAACAAGGGCGGCGGAGAGGAGCAGCGGGGACCCGAGCTGATCCGGCCGGAGCCTGCCGGCGTCGACGCGGACGAGCGCGAGACAGAGGAGGCGGGGATGGCGCTGCGGAGCTCGGGGCCTGGGATGCTGGCGAGGTCTCGGGCCCGAGGGAGAGGAGCTCGGCTGAAGGAGAGGTCGGGCGGGGCAGCGCGTGGAGGAGGGCACGGGCATGGCTGAAGGAGAGGTCGGGTTTGGGCGGCGACGAGGCCAGTCTCTGGCGAAGCAGAGGCGCGGAGACGGGGAGGACAGCCTCGAGCGTGAGGGAGCTCGTGGGTGGCTGGTGGAGTGGATGGATGATCGAGGAGGGCTTGCTGTGGTTGGGCGGCGACGCAGAACGAGGGAGGTGGTCGGAGCGATCTGGTTGGGTGGAATGGATCCCGATGGGGATTTGGTAGAGTAGCGGCGCGGCTGGGAGGATGGGACAGGTCCCTAGATTTTAGGGTTGTCCACTATTTATACTGCAATGAGATTAGGGTAGGAGCTACTTTGTCCCTCCGATCGCAAACGGACGATCGAGAATAAATAGGTAGGGAGTCCAAATAACAAAACGGAGATGTTTTGTAGATGTTAGGGGATGATCCGGACCCAACGGTAACAACAAACCGGGTCGGGTACGGAACAACTTTCGGACGCGCGGGAGGGGATCGCGGGCTGACGAGAGAGGTTAGATGGTTTGACAAGAGGGAACCAAAAACACGGTTGGTCTCGGAACGGTCAACGAAAGCAAGGGGAATGCGGCAACTACGAGCGAAAGCAAGTTTTTAAAAACAAAGACGGCAACGAGTGCCGATGCAATGCGAAAGATGCGATAAAGAATGTAACAAACAAACGAAACACATGACAACAACGAAAAACATGGAAGCCGTCTGGAGCGTCGGTCTCGGGGCGTTACAACACTCCACCACTACGAGAGGATCTCGTCCCGAGATCTAGGATGGCACCAAAGAAAAGCGGAAGAGGAAGAGGTAACACGAAGTTGCTTCTTTGACAAACGAGTGAAACCAAAGAACCTTGAGAGATTGAATGAATTAAAAGAGAGAATACAACGAAGATGAACAAAGTTGAAAACAATCCGTTAGGAAAGAGGAGCAAGGAACATCACGAGCACCTTGTAGGTTGAAAGACATGAATGGAAAAATCAATGAACGAGAAATACATGCAAGCACTCCGGTTGAAACGAGATGTACAAGGAACGATAATGATCAATTACGATAACGCTCCGGTTGGAAAATGGAAGGGGTACAATATGGACTTGGCAAAATGAAAGCACTTGGATGAGACTCCGGTTAGAAGAGGAATAATAGACATCAACACTCCGGTTAAAACAAGATAAAGAAGGAATAAGAATGGTATAATTTGGGCAGCACTCCGCCTGTAAATGGAAGGAATTGAACATGATCTTGACAAGATGAGAGGATACTCGATGAAATTAACAACACATTGCCTCCGGAACTAATGAAAGAATGGCACAAGGGGTAAGAAAGATTTCAGACAGCACTCCGGTTGAGGAAGGAGACAAAACTTGATAAGATGAGAGAACTCAAATGAAAACACGTCACTCTGGCTAAACGGATAAGAAAGGAAAAATTACATGATCTTGACAAAACAAGATGATTGGTCGAAGAGAGCAACATCACAATGCCTCCGGGACGAACGAATAGAAGATAGATCGTCGGAATAAGATAACGGAGAAGAAATGACAACTTCTGCCACAAATGGGCTTGGAAAGCATCCTTCCAAGAAGGTTATAACAGAGTTGTTGGAAAAAACCCAACAACAAAAGGATATGATCCTCGTGGGCTTATGGAGACATCACAAAACATGAGGTGAAAATTTGCCACTAACGAAAACAATTGCTTGCTTGAGATCAACGAAGAGATGAAAACTTCTTCCACCAAGAGGAGAAAGAGAAAACTTGATCATTGATAAACTCCACAAATAGCTACATTCCTTAGGGAAGGCTATAGGTGAAATATAACACAATACAACTCCAACAAAAAGATTGATTGGTTGAAAATATCTCTTGAACAAAGATAAAATGATGGATTTAAATATGTCACTCTAGAAAACTTTGTGAATCATGAAACCCGAAGGAAAATTATCGAGAATGACATAACACCACCTCAAAAGATAAGGTAGGAAGAATTGCACTTTAGAATGCAAGATGAAGAATGCTTGGACTCCTCAAGACCAAAACATGTGTTGAACACCATGTTTATTTTTAGAGTATAGCTTGGCGGATCTTAACTCCGAGAGAAATCTTGAAGAACAATTGAAGAATGAAACGAATCCTTGATGAGCCACCATGTTGATCCTCCATGAAGAACTCTGATAATAAAAGAATGATCAAATGAAAGGGAAAGTTGAAAAGAACTCCGGGAGAAGCCTTGCAATGATTAGATGAAGCTTTGAAATGATATAATTGAAATAACTTGGAGCTTCGGAAAGAAAAGATGAACAACTTGGAACCGAGAATTTGATAACATGAACGAACTCCGAAAGAAGGAATAAATCACTTGGAGGAAACAAGAATAAGAATCACATTACGCGTATCCTTCACCAATTTAGATTGATGACAAACAACGGATTTGGCATACTACTTATTCTCGTAGAAAGGATTAAGATAGATATTGCGCAAACTTGAGAAGGTCTTGATGGAACCACCGGTAGGATTGAAACAACGAATACATTAATATGAGGACATCAGAAAAGGAATCTCGAACGAACCACCGTGAGAATTGAAAACAATTGAAGAAAAGAGGACGAAACACCGTAAGAATTAAAGAACGCGCGAAAAATACTCGAGGGAATTTAGATACATGAGAACGAATAGATCACGAGCTGACTAGAGGATACTTGAATGATGCACCGGGAGAATATGGAGATGAACGAAGAGACATCAATTTAAAAATAATTGGAGAACGAAGCTGAAAACTTAGAACGAAGAAATCTTCTGAAATGATGGCCTTTGGATGAATCAAACTGAAAAGACTCCTGAAATGCTCCAGATGGGTAAGAAAAGAATTCTCGCAATCAAAAACAATTATGAGAGGATGGCATAAGCTAGAACTATGAATCTTGAGAGAACGAATAAGATTTGGAGGAAAAACTCTTCTTCGGTCTTCAAATGTTGAGAATGATGACGAGAAACACCACCAAGAATTATTGAGGCACTCCGGAATGAAAAATTGGAAAGGTTGAACCAACGATGAAAAGAATTTGAACGATCTTGGAGAAAGACATTTGACTGATGATAATTCATTCTTACGTCAAACTTCGAAAAGAATTTAGGAATAGCTCCGAAAAATTATAAGTCAGGTAAGATCCTGGAAAAAGACCTGTGGGTTAGGGCCCACTCAAAAGATACACCGTTGGAATGATTTAAAAGAGAGATCGCACTAGTTGAATTAAATGGCTTGAATGAGATAGCATCCTCAAAAGAACTTGAGTGAATTGAGAATGGAAACTTGAATCTTCTGCGATATCTTCATCACTCCGGAACAATTGAATAGCGAGAAGTGGAAGATTAAGAGGTGCACCGGTATGAGAAAAACATTTGAAACGAGGAAAAAATATGATCATCAAAGCTTGAATTTAAACCACCTAAGAAGAATACAAGAATGAAGAATGATGAACTCGAAGCTTCGTGAGCATCTTCATGGGAAATCACCGGATAAGAACATTGAAAGAAAAGAATGAAGAGACTTTGCATCAATAAAAAGGATACTTGATTAAGAAATCTGAGTCCTTGAAGAAAAAGGGTGGGAGGGTGGGAAAACAAAGGCAACTTGGGTCGGATGAAGCAAACACCATTGCAAAGAACTAAGAATTGATCTCGCGAATGTTGAAATGATCGGATCCACTTGAAGAGAAGCACACCGGTGGGAAGGAATTAACATGACGACCTCGATGATCAAGAAGGATTATCATCCACATAGAAATATGAGAACACCGTTTAGGAAAGGTATGGATTCAACATTTGACTTCGAAGCAACTCGAATACCACAAAACAAAACAAAGGATTTGGCTTGCGAAATAAGCCGGAACAAACATATGATAGAGATTTCGTCCGAAGTTTTCGTGGTGGGGCCCACACGGGCTCGATCGTACAGCACCATCATGTACAAGGCAGTGCACATGACATACGAAGCGTCCCCGAGTCGGCATAGCCAAGGACTCTTTAAGACACTACGAGACCACTGTAAAACCAACAATGTACAGGCGGACCACTAGACGTCGAACCCCAATCTCATATCATGCATCTGTCGGAAAGATATCCTAAAAGCTACTTGAATTCCCACTTATAAACTCCCGAAACTTTCTGGTTATGCAATCAGGTGTTGGGGATACAGGGGACACAAAATTATATCACCCAAACTAACAATACCTAGATCCAGTTGTATCCATCCGTCAACACATAACCAAGAAATCTTCGGAAATCGTTTACCTCAACCTTCGAAAAGCATCCGTTATACGAGTTATGGCAATACTCCCGAACTCCCGCCCCAGTACTGGGTGGCATCGAGGTGATCTCACCAACAACTGCATAAAAGAGATTTCGATGTCGGCGAAACTCAGGTATTCCAGAACTGCAACGATAAAATTGTGACGACAACACCTCGGAGCTCAACTCCCCGGGACACTGCCACAACCCCTAAATGTCAGGAGGCACCAAGAACAATGTTCTCGTCACAAAACCATCGGAACGATTCCAAGATACCCGCGTGATCCTAAATTTTTTAGTGAAATTTGAGGAGAGAAAGTCAAAACTTCTACGTCAGGAGGCCTCACCAGAGCGACGAAGGGACTGAGGAGTAAAAGAATCCTACTCTCCGATATATATAATCCTAAGACTCAAAACATTTTTGTTCCAGACTCAACAACGCCAGTGATTTGATCAAGCAGGGGGCTCCTAAGTCGGGATGGCTCTGATTACCAACTTGTAACACCCACGATGCGGCTATATCTCCCACGTGTCGAGGCACGACTTAGAGGCATAACCGCATTGTGGTTTTGTCGCAAGAAGGGTCATCTTCACACAATCCCATGTAATGAACAAGAATGGGATAAAGAATTGGCTTACAATCGCCACTTCACACAATACATGAATAAAAACATACATCATTCAAGATACACACATAGGTCCGACTACGGAACCAAAATAAAAGAAGACAACCCAACTGCTAGATCCCTGATCGTCCCAACTGGGCTCCACTACTGATCAATAAGAAAAGAAACAACACAACGGACAAGATCTTCATCGAGCTCCCACTTGAGCTCAGTTGCGTCACCTGCACTGGTCTCATCGGCACCTGCAACTGTTTTGGAAGTATCTGTGAGTCACGAGGACTCAGCAATCTCACACCCGCGAGATCAAGACTATTTAAGCTTAAGGGTAGGCAAGGGTAAGGTGGTGAGGTTGCAGCAGCGACTAAGCATATATGGTGGCTAACATACGCAAATAAGAGCGAGAAGAGAAGCAACGGAACGGTCGTGAACTAGCAATGATCAAGAAGTGATCCTGAACTCCTACTTACGTCAAACATAACCCAGAAACCGTGTTCACTTCCCGGACTCCGCCGAGAAGAGACCATCACGGCTACACACGCGGTTGATGCGTTTTAATTAGGGTCAAGTGTCAAGTTCTCTACAACCGGATATTAACAAATTCCCATCTGCCACATAACCGCGGGCACGGCTCTCGAAAGTTTAAACCCTGCAGGGGTGTCCCAACTTAGCCCATTATAAGCTCTCACGGTCAACGAAGGATAAACCTTCTCCCGGGAAGACCCGATCAGTCTCGGAATCCCGGTTACAAGACATTTCGACAATGGTAAAACAAGACCAGCAAAGCCGCCCGATGTGCCGACAAATCCCGATAGGAGCTGCACATATCTCGTTCTCAGGGCAACACCGGATGAGACATCCTACGAGTAAAACCAGACCTCGAGTTTCCACGAGGGGGCCCCGCAGTCTACTCAGTTCGGACCAACACTCGAAGGAGCACTGGCCCGGGGGGGTTAAAAATATGATAACCCTTGAGTCTGCAGAACCCAAGGGAAAAGGGATAGGTGGTAGCAAATGGTAAAACCAAGGTTGGGCCTTGCTGGAAGAGTTTTATTCAAAGCGAACTATCAAGGGGGTCCCATAAATCACCCAACCGCGTAAGGAACGCAAAATCAAGGAACATAACACCGGTATGACGGAAACTAGGGCGGCAAGAGTGGAACAAAACACCAGGCATAAGGCCGAGCCTTCCACCCTTTACCAAGTATATAGATGCATTAATTAAAATAAGAGATATTGTGATATCCCAACATAAACATAATCCAACATGGAGCAATCTTCATCTTCACCTGCAGCTAGCAACGCTATAAGAGGGGTTGAGCAAAGCGGTAACATAGCCAAACAACGGTTTGCTAGGAAGGTGACAAAGGTTAGAGGTTCATGGCAATTTGGGAGGCTTGAAGAGCAAGTGAAAAGGTAACGCAGCATAGCAATAGAGCGAACAACTAGCAAGCAAAGATAGAAGTGATTTCGTGGGTATGGTCATCTTGCCTGAGATCCCGCAAGGAAGAAGAACGAGTCCATGAAGAAGACAAACGGATGTAGACGAACGAATCCTCACAACTCCGGAACGAAACCGAAGCTAACGAGAGAAGCAACCCGGAAAGAAACAGACAACATAGTAAACAACCACCACATAAACATGGCATGATGCACAATCAAGTATGATGCATGTCCGGTTTAATGAGGCATGGCATGGCAAATGCACCAATCAACACTACAAATTAAGTGGAGCTCAATATGCAACGAGTTGCATATTGACGAAACACCACATACGATTATTTAGTTCTCTCTCGGTTATGAACCCAACAATATTAAATGTTGTTAAACATGGCAAAAGGTGAAGCATATGGAAACTACCTATTATAGGCAATTTAAATGAGGCCGGAACAACAAACAACAATAATTCCGGAAAATCCTCATATGCATATTTTAATTTGGTACTGTTCTGCCCTAAACGCAATTTTAATATTGTTAAACAGCAAAATGAAGTGCACCATGTTAAACTAGGCATTTTCCTACCCCATTTACATATAAAGTTTATTTAAATCCGAGCTACGGTTATTTAGTTATGAAATAAATCATTTTAACATATTATTCGAGCAAAATTAATCAAACAACATTTTAAACAATTTTAACATGGGTGAGAGTGGCATATAATTAAACTAGATGAAATTCTAGACATTTTTCATATATAAATTATTTACAAAAGATGCACGGTTAATTAATTATTAATGCATGAACATCAAGGGTTTTTCTGTAAATCTGCAAATCCTGGGATAATGCATAAAATCGCGGAACTAGGAAAAAAACTACACGGGCCAAAACTGGCTGCACTGTTGGGCCAACAGAGAGGAGCTGTGGGGAGCTCACCCATGGGCCACGGCCCGTTGGTGAAGCGGCTTGGTTGCGGCTGAGGCGCGCTGGAGCTGGGCTGGATGGAGGCAGCAGCGCTGGGCTAGGCCTTGGAGAGGCTCGCAGCCCACGCTCGGAGTGGACCTGGCGGTCGACTGGACCGGGTCAACGAAGACGAGCGGGAGCAGGGTGTCCTCGCTGGTCCGTCTGACGCGGCTCGATGCAGGGGCAGCGGCGCATGAACGGGCGAAGCAGGGGTCGCGGGCACGGGGGCGGCTACCGACGAGCAGGCGACGGCAGATCCGGCCATGGGGCGCCGGACTTGGCCGGAGAAGGGGCGTAGGCGCGCCAGGTTGGTGCGGCAGTGGCTCTGCTCGTTGCAGGGGAAGCAGAAGGCAGCGGCAGGGAGTTGGTGGCGGCGAACGAGCGCGAGGCAGAGGAGGCAGGCACGGCGCGATGGGACGGGCGCGGGGGAGCTCTCCGGCGAGGCCGCAGCTTGGGGCGGCGGAGAGGAAGGTCGGCGAGAGGCGCATGCGCCAGTTGCAACGACGACGCAGATGAGGCAGGGGACGTCGACGCGGTCGTGTGTGGCTGCTGGAGTTCCTCGAGCAGAGAAGAAACCGGCGCTGGCTGGGTCGTCGGGGACCTCGTCGGCGGCACGACCAGGAGGGGAACGAAGCAAGGGTCCGACGAATCCGGGCGACTCGCAACAAGGGCGGCGGAGAGGAGCAACGGGGACCCGAGCCGATCCGGCCGGAGCCTGCCGGCGTCGACGCGGACGAGCGCGAGACAGAGGAGGCGGGGATGGCGCTGCGGAGCTCGGGGCCTGGGATGCTGGCGAGGTCTCGGGCGCGAGGGATAGGAGCTCGGCTGAAGGAGAGGTCGGGCAGGGCAGCGCGTGGAGGAGGGCACGGGCATGGCTGAAGGAGAGGTCGGGCTTGGGCGGCGATGAGGCCAGTCTCTGGCGAAGCAGAGGCGCGGAGACGAGGAGGACAGCCTCGAGCGTGAGGGAGCTCGTGGGTGGCTGGTGGAGTGGATGGATGATCGAGGAGGGCTTGCTATGGTTGGGCGGCGACGCAGAACGAGGGAGGTGGTCGGAGCGATCTGGTTGGGTGGAATGGATCCCGATGGGGATTTGGTAGAGTAGCGGCGCGGCTGGGAGGATGGGACAGGTCCCTAGATTTTAGGGTTGTCCAGTATTTATACTGCAATGAGATTAGGGTAGGGGCTACCTCGTCCCTCCGATCGCAATCGAACGATCGAGAATAAATAGGTAGGGAGTCCAAATAACAAAACGGAGATGTTTTGTAGATGTTAGGGGATGATCCGGACCCAACGGTAACAACAAACCGGGTCGGGTACGGAACAACTTTCGGACGCGCGGGAGGGGATCGCGGGCTGACGAGAGAGGTTAGATGGTTTGACAAGAGGGAACTGAAAACACGGTTGGTCTCCGAACGGTCAACGAAAGCAAGGGGAACGCGGCAACTACGAGCGAAAGCAAGTTTTTAAAAACAAAGACGGCAACGAGTGCCGATGCAATGAGAAAGATGCGATAAAGAATGCAACAAACAAACGAAACACATGACAACAACAAAAACATGGAAGCCGTCTGGAGCGTCGGTCTCGGGGCGTTACAACGTGGTGCTTCGAAACAAGGAATCTTCGCAACGGTGCATAGTTAGGGAGAACACTCTTCTTGAAATTTTAGTGAGGGGTCATCTTATTTAAGCTACCGTCGTTCTAAGCAAATAAGATGTAAAACATGATAAACATCACATGCAATCAAACACTGACATGATATGGCCAATATCATTTTGCTCCTTTTGATCTCCATCTTCGGGCGCCATGATCATCTTCGTCACCGGCATGACACCATGATCTCCATCATCGTGTCTTCATGAAGTTGTCACGCCAACGATTACTTCTACTTCTATGGCTAACGTGTTTAGCAATAAAGTAAAGTAATTTACATGGCGTTATTCAATGACTCGCAGGTCATACAAAAAATAAAGACAACTCCTATGGCTCCTACCGGTTGTCATACTCATCGACATGCAAGTCGTGATTCCTATTACAAGAACATGATCAATCTCATACATCACATATATCTCATTCATCACATCCTTTTGGCCATATCACATCACAAGGCACATGCTGCAAAAACAAGTTAGACGTCCTCTAATTGTTGTTGCATGTTTTTACGTGGCTTCTATAGGTTTCTAGCAAGAACGTTTCTTACCTACGTAAAACCACAACGTGATATGCCAATTTCTATTTACCCTTCATAAGGACCCTTTTCATCGAATCCGTTCCGACTAAAGTGGGAGAGACAGACACCCGCTAGCCACCTTATGCAACTAGTGCATGTCAGTCGGTGGAACCTGTCTCACGTAAGTGTACGTGTAAGGTCGGTCCGGGCCGCTTCATCCCACAATGCCGCCGAAACAAGATAAGACTAGTAGTGGCAAGAAAATTGACAACATCTACGCCCACAACAAGTTTGTGTTCTACTCGTGCATAGAAACTACGCATAAACCTGGCTCATGATGCCACTGTTGGGGATCGTTGCAGAAATTTAAAATTTTCTACGCATCACCAAGATCCATCTATGGAGTTTACTAGCAACGAGAGGGAAGGAGTGCATCTACATACCCTTGTAGATCGCGAGCGGAAGCGTTCAAGTGAACAGGGTTGATGGAGTCGTACTCGTCGTGATCCAAATCACCGATGACCGAGCGCCGAATGGACGGCACCTCCGCGTTCAACACACGTACGGAGCAGCGACGTATCCTCCTTCTTGATCCAGCAAGGGGGAAGGAGAGGTTGATGGAGATCCAGCAACACGACGGCGTGGCGGTGGAAGTAGCGGGGATCTCGGCAGGGCTTCGCCAAGCACAGCGAGAGGGAGAGGTGTCACGGGAGGGAGAGGGAGGCGCCAGGGGCTGTGGTGCGGCTGACCTTCCTCCCCCCCACTATATATAGGGCCCCTGGGGGGGCGGCCCTGGGAGATGCAATCTCCAAGGGGGGCGGCGGCCAAGGGGGTGGCTTCCCCCCAAGCCAAGTGGGGGCGCCCCCACCCCTAGGGTTTCCAACCCTAGGCGCAGGGGGAGGCCCAAGGGGGGGCGCACCAGCCCACCAGGGGCTGGTTCCCCTCCCACTTCAGCCCATGGGGCCCTCCAGGATAGGTGGCCCCACCCGGTGGACCCCCGGGACCCTTCCGGTGGTCCCGGTACAATACCGGTGACCCCCGAAACTTTCCCGGTGGCCGAAACTGGACTTCCTATATATAATTCTTCACCTCCGGACCATTCCGGAACTCCTCGTGATGTCCGAGATCTCATCCGGGACTCCGAACAACTTTCGGGTTATCGCATACTAATATCTCTACAACCCTAGCGTCACCGAACCTTAAGTGTGTAGACCCTACGGGTTCGGGAGACATGCAGACATGACCGAGACGACTCTCCGGTCAATAACCAACAGCGGGATCTAGATACCCATGTTAGCTCCCACATGTTCCTCGATGATCTCATCGGATGAACCACGATGTCGAGGATTCAATCAATCCCGTATACAATTCCCTTTGTCAATCGGTACGTTACTTGCCCGAGATTCGATCGTCGGTATCCCAATACCTCGTTCAATCTCGTTACCGGCAAGTCACTTTACTCGTACCGTAATGCATGATCCCGTGACCAACCACTTGGTCACTTTGAGCTCATTATGATGATGCATTACCGAGTGGGCCCAGAGATACCTCTCCGTCATACAGAGTGACAAATCCCAGTCTCGATCCGTGTCAACCCAACAGACACTTTCAGAGATACCTGTAGTGTACCTTTATAGTCACCCAGTTACGTTGTGACGTTTGGCACACCCAAAGCACTCCTACGGCATCCGGGAGTTACACGATCTCATGGTCTAAGGAAATGATACTTGACATTGGAAAAGCTCTAGCAAACAAACTACACGATCTTTGTGCTATGCTTAGGATTGGGTCTTGTCCATCACATCATTCTCCTAATGATGTGATCCCGTTATCAATGACATCCAATGTTCATAGTCAGGAAACCATGACTATCTGTTGATCAACAAGCTAGTCAACTAGAGGCTTACTAGGGACACATTGTGGTCTATGTATTCACACATGTATTACGATTTCCGGATAACACAATTATAGCATGAATAATAGACAATTATCATGAACAAGGAAATATAATAATAACCATTTTATTATTGCCTCTAGGGCATATTTCCAACGGGAGGAGGGCCACGGAAGGAGCGATGCCCACCATGGCCTCGCACAGGAAGGCGAAGACGGCAAGAAGGGCCACAGATTGAGGGTCGAGGTGGAGCATGTGGATCTGATAATGCTCGAGCACCGCGTTGAAGAAGGCTGAGAAGGGAGGAATCAGGCCAGCCCAGAGGGCCTCTATGAAGATCGGAACTTCAGTGGCTGCCCGAGCCATGCGAGTGCGAGACGCGGGCCCAGCCACCGTCTCTCCCCACTCGTTGAAACCGGAGGCAAGCATGGGGCGGACCTTGTCCATGGCCTCGTCATTGAGCACTCGAGGCCGGCCGAGCGCTGGCTCAAAGGGCGGAGGCACAGGTGGCGGAGACAGAGGTTTCTTCCCCTTTTCGGTTTGTTTCGGCGCCATGGCGATGAAGCGGGCGGAGCGCAAGTCAGATTGGAAGGGCAGAGCAGGGCCTCGAAGGAGCAGGGAGATTGGGAGAGCCAGGCGTGGGCGAAGGAAGAATAACTGTGTGAGAGGCGGGGGCCGCATAGCCATGCGGATTCAAGGGCAGCGTGGGGAAGCGGAGACGCCCACGTCCAATCAACCGCCACGCGTCAACCGAGGCCGCAGGCTTTTGGGGCCCGCGGTGCTCTGCACTTGACCCTTGGCTTCGCCGCGAAGCCAAGCCCGACCGCACCTTTGGCCCGGGGGCTACTGTCGGCGTTCTAGGAACGGGGGTCCCCAGACTTGCCTGCCTGCGGCCCACGGCGTGGCTAAGCCAGCAGGCCGTACGGCCCATCTTCATCAACAAGGCATCCAAGACCCTCGCGAGGGGCCAAGCCTCGTGAGGCGGATGACGCAAGACCTCCTCAGGAGTGGCCTAGTCAGGCAGGCTCACGAGGAGCGGAGATATCAAGGCGGGGCAAACCTCACGAGGCTCTCGTGACGTGAGCCATGATGATCGGCACCAGGCGGGTGCCAGCGCGCGCAACGTCCTTGTTTCCTCTTTGGTGCTAAGGAGACCAGCGCAGGCGAAGAGTACCGAGGCATCAGGCAAAGGTTGCTATATCAGTGCAACGAGACCAAGACTAGAAGGACGGCAAGACGGAGGTCATCGTGGAGCCCAGGATGGCGTCACCACCAGAGCCTTTCGCAGGCGAAGACCACTTTTGTCAGGATAGCTTGTACTAGCTGCCCCCTTCAAATTTGCCCGCCGTTGTTGGCTCCCTTCCCTCTCAACATTTGGGAAGAGGACCAGGGCCTATATAAGTAGAGCTAGCCACCACAGTAGGGGCATCGAGCAGTTCATCCAGCTCTCACCCACTAAGTCACCAAAGCACAAGAACACCTCAACCTCAGGAGGTTGTTCCTTCCCTTGTACTGTTCATCATCAGCCCAAGAGGCAATCCACCACCACACACTAGAGTAGGGTATTACACCACAACGGTGGCCCAAACCAGTATAAATCTTGTGTCTTCCTGTGTTGCGAGTTCGTCGAGTTCGGCCGCGAGATCTTAGTGAGGTAGGGCGTAGATCGGTAGGAGGGAAAGTCTTCGTGCGCACCCCAGTGTTCGAACCTTAAGGGTTTGCCGGAACCCCACATCTGACAGGAGCGGCCTCCTCAGGTGGCTTCCCGATGACGCAAGCCATGACGACCAAGGCAGGCGGGCGCCAGCGGGCGCAGAAGAGGCAGTTTCCTCTTTGGTGCAAAGGGGGCAAGGACAGGCGTGGGTTCCCGAGGAATCTGGCAAAGGTTTCCATTCCGGTGCAACAAGACCAAGACCGCCAGGACGGATGTCATCGTCAATCCCATCGCTGCATCATGACCTGAAGCTTTGCAGGCGAAGACCACCTTTCGTTAGGATAAGATGTACTACTTGTCCCCTTTCAAACTGGCCACTTTGGGATCCCTTCCCGCCTAAGTTTTGGGGGAAGAGAACCGAGGCCACTATAAATATAGGTTAGCCACCACCGTAGAAGGGGTCGACTCATTTCCTCACCCCTAAACCTCTGTCCCCTGTACCAGTTCATCCTCAACCCCTCATGAGGCTAATCCACCATAAAGGAGGAGTAGGGTCTTACACCGCAAGGTGGCCCGAACCTGGGTAAACTACCGTGTTCGTCTTCTTCCTTGCTCATGCAAATGGGGCTAAGCTGTGGGGCGATGGACCGGTAGGCTGGATAGTTTGAGTTCTTCGCACACGCCCGTTAGTTCGAACCTTTCTTGGGTCTGTGGAGCCATGAATCTGACATTTGGCGCGCCAACTAGGGGCCCGTCAAAGCTCGGCCTCTTCATCAACCGCGCTCCGCTCGCGATTCGCGGTTCCCATGGCAGGCATCGTCCTGCCCGCCGGGCCGCCGGGCGCTTATGGAGGTGCTGCAGGCCTTTACCCCCAGCCTGCAGCAGGTGCAGTGGCCAGAGAAGTTAAGGTCTACGCTGCCCCCGCGTTATGGACCAGAAGGAACGTAATGGGCCCTGGCTGCGCCTGGGGGTGCCCCGAGGGGGGCACAAGCCACCAGGGCGCGCCAGGAGGCCCGGGCGCGCCCTGGTGGGTTGTGCCCACCTTGGGTGCCCCCCGGACCGCCTCTTTGCTCTATAAATACCCCAATATTCCAGAAACCCTAGAGGCATCGACGAAATATTCATCCAGCCGCCGCAGAGTTCAGAACCACCTGATCCAATCTAGACACCATCTCGGATGGGGTTCACCACCTCCATTGGCGCCTCTCCGATGATGTGTGAGTAGTTCTTTATAGACCTTTGGGTCCGTAGTTAGTAGCTAGATGGCTTTCTCTATCTCGCTGGATTCTCAATACAATGGTCTCTTGGAGATCCATATGATGTAACTCTTTTTGCGGTGTGTTTGTTGGGATCCGATGAACTTTGAGTTTATGATCAGATCTATCTTTTTATATCCATGGAAGTTATTTGAGTTTCTTTGATCTCTTATATGCATGATTGCTTATAGCCTCGTATTTCTTCTCTGATATTTGGGTTTTGTTTGGCCAACTTGATCTATTTATCTTGCAATTGGAAGATGTGCTTTGTAGTGGGTTCGATCTTATGGTGCTTGATCCCAGTGACAGAAGGGGAACTGACATGTATGTATCGTTGCTACTAAGGATAAAACGATGGAGTCTATCTCTACATAGATAGATCTTTTTTTTGACCTGGTACTGTAGGGTAAAACACCCCATAGCTCTTGCAATTTTATTTACTGTACAAAGATACAAGGTATGTACATCATAAAAAAGAAAAGATCTAAAGCTAAGAAGATACAAAGCTCACCTCAAGGTGGCAAAAAAGCAATCCATCTAAGAAGATCATCCTTATACTTAGCTTTAATCCTATGGGCAAGCAGAGAAATGTCATGAATAAAACATGCTCTCCACCTTCTAAAGGAAGGGTTTATGTTCCTAAAGACTGTATCATTCCTCACAGTCCAGATATTCCAATAGGCAAGGAAGACCACTTCAGCAAAGAAAGGCTTCTGAAAGTCCCTTCTTGCAGCATAAGCAATGACAGTCATATTATCACCATGCGGCCAACACACTTGTAGATAAGTCCATACCCTGCAGCTGAAGTCACATGAGAAGAAGAGGTGATCTCTGTCCTCTTTAGTCTGAGTGGGGCACAACACACAATGATTACAATCAGAGACATTCCAATGCCTTCTGTCCGACATATCCTGGGTATTAAGTCGGTCCATGATGAGCATCCAGGCAAAGAATTTGATTCTCATAGTACAATAGCTAGACCAGACCCATGACAGCAAAGGATTGGGGTTGATATGCATATGCGGGAAAGAGTAGTATTTTTTAGCTGTATAAGGCTTGCCATCTTCTCTCCACGTCCAAACATCAGGCTTACTAATGTCAGGAGAGAAATCAGACATTAGCTGCTGCAGAGACAACAACTCAGAATGGGCCCTCTCAAAGAGAGGAAGGTGAAATAGAGTAGTGATATCCTGAGTTGCAAAAACCTCCTTGACAGAAAGGAGAGGATCCTTAACAAAGGAGAACAGCCTCTGAAACACCTGATCCAAAGGACCAGCAGAAGGGGTAAGATCGATCTTGTCTACATCATGTCATCGTTCTTATTGCATTACTCCGTTTTTCCATGAACTTAATACACTAGATGCATATTGGATAGCGGTCGATGTGTGGAGTAATAGTAGTAGATGCAGGCAGGAGTCGGTCTACTAATCTTGGACGTGATGCCTATATAATAATCATTGCCTGGATATCGTCATAATTATTTGAAGTTCTATGAATTGCCCAAGAGTAATTTGTTTACCCACTGTTTGCTATTTTTCTCGAGAGAAGCTGTTAGTGAAACCTACGGCCCCCGGGTCTTCTTTCTAATATATTTGCCTTTGCGATCTACTCTTTTTCCTTGCATTTATTTTCAGATCTATTAAACCAAAAATACAAAAATACCTTGCTGCGTTTTATTTCCATTTATTTTATTTGCGATCTATCTTTCAATCTACTACAAATTTATCTCACGTCTGTTTGCCTATCTTGAGGCCCCATTACCCGGAAGGGGTTGACAACCCCTTTAACACGTCGGGTTGCAAGGATTTGTTATCTGTGTGCAGGGGTTGTTTACGTTGTGTTGCTTGGTTCTCCTACTAGTTCAATAACCTTGGTTTCATCACTCAGGGAAATACCTACCGTCGCTGTGCTGCATCATCCCTTCCTCGTTGGGGAAATACCGACATAGTTCTAGCAGACAGGAACTTTCTAGCGCCACTGCTAGGGAGTCATCAAATGGAATTTCTGGCGCCGTTGGCGGGGAGCACCTTCAACATATACCAGGTTCCTAATCACAAATCTCATCTCCTCGCAATTTACATTACTTGCCATTTTCCTCTCGTTTTCCTCTCCCCCACTTCACAAAAATTTGCCGTTTTATTCGCCTCTCTTTTTCCGTTCGCCGTTTTCTCGTCAGATCTATTCTTTGCTTGCAAACACGAGTGATTTTGGTATGGCACCAACAGATGATGGCCTAACTCCTAAGATAGGACGTACGGGCGATCTGGATGCTAAAGCTTTTATCTTGGGGCAAGGGAACGTTATGGGAAAAGAACGTATCCAAGAATTTTTCAACTGTGTTGGAAATCTAAGTCTTGATGAAGCTCCTACACTTAAAACTACTAGATCTTATGCGGATGCTATTTCAGCACTAGTTCTGAAACTCGAAAGTAAATTTATTTGTACCCATCCTACTTTGCAAAGATTGTTTTTTGAGCTTCCCGACATAAAGAATCCTAGGGCTAAAAAGTTGGCCACTCTTGTTCTTATGAATGAGTTTGACTACATAATACGGGAAGCTAGGGAAATCTTTGATTTTTATGGTATGAATCATGAAAAACCTGTGATAGGTGAAATTCTTTACAATAGTGACTATGCTTGGAGACATTTTCTTGGGGACAATAAAATATTTGATGAGAATCTTAAAAAGGAAGTTCCCGTTTTAGATATAATCCAACAAGTTTTCAATAATGTTAATCAACATTACGCTTGGATTGTTGCCGGAAACCAAAGGGGTTATGATGAAAACCAACTGAGGAATGCTAAAGTTTCTATGGATAATATGTTTTATGTTGTGTTTACAAAACCCCATGATGAAAATACCTCTAGGAAAATTAAGAACAAGGATGACAAAACTTAGATCCTTGCTTTATGCCTAGCTAAGGGCGTAAAACTATAGCGCTTGTTGGGAGGCAACCCAATGAATAAATTTTATTTTTGCCTTTTGATTTCTGTTTTTGTGTGTTTGCACAATTATGCTACTGTTATGATTGTGTTTTAATTAGTGTTTGTGCCAAGTAGAACCGATAGGATCTTCTTGGGTAATAGTTGTTTGATCTTGCTGAAAAAGACAGAAACTTTGCGCTCACTAAAACAATTCTCATTTTTTATCAGAAGAGATTTTGCCCTGATTCTTTTTGCAGAAGATTAATATACAAATTTCCCTGGTCTTCAAAGTTTATCAGAATTTTTGGAGTTCCAGAAGTTTTCGAAAAAGTCAGATTGCTACAGACTGTTCTGTTTTGACATATTCTGTTTTCTTTGTGTTGTGTGCTTATTTTGATGGCTCTATGGTTTTCTTTGATGAGTTTTTGCCATAGAAAAGTTGGAATACAGTAGATATAATACAAAAAAATATGAATTGGGTTGATACAGTACTTATAGTAGTGGTTTGCTTTCTTATACTAACGGATCTCACGAAGGTTTTGTTGAGCTTTGTGTGATTGAAGTTTTCAAGTTTTGGGTTATCTTACGATGGATGAAGGAAGGATAGAAGAGCCTAAGCTTGGGGATGCCCCGGCATCCCAAGCTATTATCCAAGAATGGGCAACCAACTAAGCTTAGGGATGCCCCCGAGTGGCATCCCCGCTTTCTTCCAACGACTGTAACAGCCCCAAAATTGGGTTATCAATTTTTGTGTTGTTATTCCTTCCTGGCAATCATTATTCAAATTTTTCTCCTGAGTTTGCTGGACGACTCTGATGATTCTTGCCATTTCCAACCTTTCAAAACCTTCCTCATGTCTTTGTCAGTGGGCAAGACTTCATTTGCATCATCTCAAATCCTTTTCAAACCCTAATTCCAATTTTTTGGAATTTGGATATGCCCTTTGTGCTTACAAAGGAGCCATCATTTTCCTTTATCTGTTGATCCTCCCAATTGTTCCCAGAGATCCTCCTATCTTTCTGAACCTTGGATATGCAAAAATATTGCTAAGTCCCATGCAATATTTTTGAATTGTGATTTATTCCTTTTCTTGCCTTTCTGAGGAATAAAATCCAAAGGCATAGCTAGCCATCTCCTAAATTCACGAGAATTGGTGGAGCTGATACTTATGCCTAATCCAAGCTCTGGCAAGTATATTGGCCATAATTAAATAAGGAAAATTGCCTTTTCCTATTTAATGCCAATATTGCATTTCTCCCATTTTCCAAAGGAACTACTATTTTTATAGCAGAGAAAATTCCCATATAAATTGTGGAGCTTGTCCTTGCTATATAATCACTAGTTCCATCCTAATCTCATGTTCCTCAGTTCAAAAATTTGGCACATGATCCAATGCAAGTTTCTGCCTTCTCTGAAATTTTGCAAAGGAAGTGCTTTATTACTAATTCCAATGGAGCTGAAATTTGGCAGGGTGATTAACATGGATAAATAACCCATGGATGCCAAATATGAGCTCAATCCATTCATCCTAGCTCCCTGTGCAATGTTTCGAAGTTTCTGACCAGAATACAACTTTGTGAAGGAAGTACCTTCATAGAGTTTCTATATGGGATGAAACTTTTCCATCCTCTCAAGTATCTCAAATCATTAGCCTCCACCCAAATTCAGTTCATTTAATTGAACTATGTGAGCACAGGAGCAAATCTTGGTTTCTGTCCAATTTTTTAGTTTGTGAAGCAAGTGCATTTTATCTTGCTCCATTAGGGCTGATAATTTTCCCAGGCTTTCTACTATCTAAATGATCCATCTCCACAAGATTTTGGCTCATTTCATCTAGCGATTTGCCATGAGGATTTTTCTGAAGTTTCTGGGCAAAACTGATAGCTGTGAAGGAAGTACCATTTTGGCAAGTCCGTTTGGTATAGTTTTTTTTCAGCATCTACCTATGCTCAAATCATCAAGCTTTGCCAAGTTGTAGCTCAATCCATCACTCCTAGTGAGTGTTTCTTCCTCATCTAGTTTCTGGACATATTTTAGCAGTTGTACAGCAACTATGCTAAATATTTGTCCTGATGACCTCATAATCTCCAGGACCGTAGTCCTTTCTACCCTAAGCCTCCCAGACATCAATTTTACCTTTTACCCTCTCTGGTTTAATCTCTGAAGTGTGGCCAAGTTTGAAACAGCAAACTTGTGAAGCTTGGTTTACTCAGCTCCATTTGTCTCTGCCCGATCCTTTACCGTAGTAACACTCTATCTTCGAAGGACTACGCGGTAGACATGAGCTGGCATTAGTAAAAAAACTCCAGAGTGCGCCATGCCAGTGGTGACTACGAGGGAAGCCAGCCAAAACGGTGGTCTAGCCACTATTCGCGTCGGCATTGCTGCTCCGACCGGCTCTGGCCTCGCCATTAATGTCCTACAACTCCCCCTCGACGTCGTATTCCCCCTGGACCTCTGGCCCCATTCGTTTTCTTCTTCGGCGAGCCGTGCCAACGACCGAACAGTGAGCTGCTGTAGCCATCGTCTTCTTCCTCGCTCCTGTCCTCTTCTCCCTCTCGTTCGCGAGCGTTGCTCGATTCTGTGAGCCTCAGGCGCTCGTCTGGACCCTCCTCGTCGCCTTCCCACCGCTTCCCGTGAGCTTTGGCCACACCTGCCGACGTTGTGCCCCTCGCCGGCGCACGGACACGTCGCCTGCCGCGTGCCACCTCCTCCCCTCCTTCCCGAGCTCTCCCCGCGGGTATAAAGAGCGCTCCCGAGCCCCCTTCACAGTCCACAACCCTTCCCAACCACTCGCAGCTCTCCCCCTCGCCTCGGAGCTCCCCATCCCCTCCAATGGCCGAGCCATCACCGCCGCCCCATCAGACATTTCCAGCCGTCCCCTGCCCCGTCCGAGCCCTCCACTAGATGAGCCACTCTCCGGCGACCCTTCCCGACCCCTCGCCCGTCTGTTTCCCACACCAGAGCACCTACCTCACCGGCGACCGAACCCCCTCTCCACCGCAGGCCCTGCTGCTCTCTGTCCAGCGCTCGTCGGCGGCAGCGGCTACCACCTTCGGATGCGCCTCCCTTCCCTGGTCATCTGGGTAGGTCGCACGACCCCCGTCGTGGCCGGAATCGCCGGCAGTCGCCGTCGGGGTGTCCTCCTCCCTCGGCCAGGCGCGAGCCCGAGCGTGAGGTTGAAGAAGCCAGGCCAGGCAGGTCCCTTCCCGCGCGACCCCACCTGTCGGCGAGAGAAGGGCGTGGCCCAGTCTGCCACGTCAGATAAGTGGACGCGCCCAACCCCGAAGTCGTTTTCACCGCGCGAAAGCGCATTTCTGGAAAGTACGCTTTCAATCTCAGAAAGCGTATTTTTCCTCTCCTTTGGCCGGGAATATGTTTCCCTCTCCGGAAAACGTATTTTTAGAAAAGACACGTTCTGTTTAAACTACCAGGGACCTGTTTGTAGAAGTACTTTTACAGACTAGTCCCTAAGCTTTAAACATCCGTATCTTTTTACCCGTAGCTCCGAATCAGGTGATTCCAACGCTCACGTTCTCTGTTCGTTGAGCTCTTTCCGTTGGTATCATTTTCATAATGTTTTCACATAGTAAAAATGACCATTTTGCCCTTTCCCGTAAACAGCCCCCTTCGAGGGAGAACTATTTCCGAGAAATCTTTCCATGATCGCTCCGCATTTTTTTCCGAAGTATTCCTCGACCCCCAGGCAAGCCAACCTCTTATCATGAGCCCCGAACTTGCATGTTGACTTTGCTTGCACCTTGTGTGTGTAGTTGCGGTTGTTTCATATCGTTTTCGTCTGCAGTTATTCCATTATGCCTGTCATGCATGCTTGTGTTTTCATGATATCGTTTGCCATGCTAATTAGAATGTTGTTATTGATAATGCCATGTCACTACTCTACTTTATTTGCATGTCATCGTTATAAAATGTTATGAGGATTGTAATGCACCATTGAATATGCTATTACTTGGTATTGTCCTGTTCTTTATGCTATAGTTGTGCACTTGCCAAGTTCAATATTTTGTTCATGCATTTGTATGCTGCATGCTCATTGTTGCATTCATGTTCATGATGATGGAGAAGGAATTAAAATGACTTAATAATAACAAACCTCCTCCGTCATCGATGGGATCGAGTCATAGTGCCACCAAATCGAACTTTTTCAGTGCAGCCACATTTGCCTTTTTGGGAAGGCCTTAATGCGATCTATTGTCATGCCTCTCGCCGGTGCCTCCAACTAGGGAAGGTTATGGGCATGCTTACCCTGATCAGGTAGGCGGACATAACCTTGTGTGCCCGTTGTTAAAAAATTTGGTACCGGTCCCCGTGAGGGACGTTTTGGCCACGACGGTGGTCGTTGTGTCTTTGGTAGACACGGGGCCACCCAGGACTAGCCCAGTTGGGAGTGGGTCGGAGTGGCCGGGAGAGTGTCATGGCAGTAGGTCGGTTTTGTCGGAATGACGTTGGTCCACCCGAATGGGATGACGAGGCCATGCGTTCTGTGGTGTGGGTACAGTGTGCTACCTTTGCAGAGTGTATTCAATCTATCGATAGCCGCGTCCTCGGTCATGGGCATAAGTTCGTAGTAGGTCCCACTATCAGGTCTTGGTCGAAATGGAGGATAAACCTGAAATAATTAAGTTGGTAAATAAATATGTGATAACGAGAATATGGTGACTTGGACTATGAGATAGTCGTGAGAAGTCACGACGATGTTTTGATATGATCAGGAGACGAGGTCTCGATGAGTGTTGGAGACCAAGTGTTGGTCATGGTTGTGATCGCCGGAAAGATCACCGTTCGGTTGCGAGGCAACCCGTTGGTAAGAGAGTCCGAGGGACTCGGTGCACAAGTTTGGTTGCATTGCATGAGTAATATGTTGCATTTAAAGAACCATGGCAGAACAGAAGATGGTTGCATAAAGTTAACATGCTATGTCTGCATTGGGTATAATCGGTAGTTTATTTTCAGCATAGTTTCATTATGCCATGCCATGCTTTGATTTATATGTTAAATTATGCCATGACTGAGATGATATGCTATGTTTTGGTATTGCCATGTTATAAGTATGTTTTGATATGCCATGTTATTGCCATGTTAGTAGATGCTATGATATTGTTCATGCTTGGTTGATCTATAGCATGCCGTGTTTAGTAATTGATATGAGATAGATGGTTGCATATGCTTGGTTCTTGCTTTGTCTTCTGCTTGTTTGGATGCTATGTATTTGGTTATCTTGCAAGTACATTCAATGTACTGACCTGGCGTGTCATGCCAGTTTTGTAGGTCGTACCCGAATTGTTCGCTTGGTCCTTCGTGCTAGGCCGTAACCTTGCCAGTCCTGTGAGTTATGGAGCCCAGCCAGAGTTGATGAGCCGCCAAACCAAGACTTCCGCCGCCATTTAAATAGCCTTAGGGCTATGCCAGATAATTGTATTCATCAATGATGTAAGCTTATGCACATGTATTTGATGAATATTATTGTACCTGGATGCTGTATTATGGACCTGTCGTGCGTCAGGTGTTATCCTGGGCTGACGTGCGAAGGCTCCCTGCTCCATGCGGATCGTGTTGGGGAACGTAGTAATTTCAAAATTTTCCTACGCACACGCAAGATCATGCTGATGCATAGCAACGAGAGGGGAGAGTGTTGTCCACGTACCCTCGTAGACCGACAGTGGAAGCGTTATCACAACGCGGTTGATGTAGTCGTACGTCTTCACGATCCGACCGATCAAGTACCGAACGCACGGCACCTCCGAGTTCTACACACGTTCAGCTCGATGACGTCCCTCGAACTCCGATCCAGCCGAGTGTTGAGGGAGAGTTTCTTCAGCACGACGACGTGGTGACAATGATGATGTTCCACCGACGCAGGGCTTCGCCTAAGCTCCGCAACGGTATTACCGAGGTGTAATATGGTGGAGGGGGGCACCGCACACGGCTAAAATATCGTATATCAAGTGTGTCCATGGGGTGCCCCCCTGCCCCCGTATATAAAAGAGCAAGGGGGAGGCCGCCGGCCTAGGGAGGAGAGGCGCGCCAGAAGGGGGAGTCCTACTCCCACCGGGAGTAGGACTCCTCCTTTCCTTGTTGGAACAGGAGAAGGGAAGGGAGAAGGAGAAAGAAGGAAGGGGGCGCCCCCCTTCCCTAGTCCAATTCGGACCAGATCATGGGGAGGGGCGCGGCCACCTTTTGAGGCCTTTCTCTCCTTTCCCGTATGGCCCATTAAGGCCCAATACGAATTCCCGTAACTCTTCGGTACTCCGAAAAATACCCGAATCACTCGGAACCTTTCGGAAGTCCGAATATAGTCGTCCAATATATCGATTTTTACGTCGCAGCCATTTCGAGACTCCTCGTCATGTCCCCGATCTCATCCGGGACTCTGAACTCCTTCGGTACATCAAAACTCAATAAAACTGTCATCGTAACGTTAAGCGTGCGGACCCTACGGGTTCGAGAACTATGTAGACATGACCGAGACACCTCTCCGGTCAATAACCAATAGCGGGACCTGGATGCCCATATTGGCTCCCACATATTCTACGAAGATCTTTATCGGTCAGACCGCATAACAACATACGTTGTTCCCTTTGTCATCGGTATGTTACTTGCCCGAGATTCGATCGTCGGTATCTCAATACCTAGTTCAATCTCGTTACCGACAAGTCTCTTTACTCGTTCCGTAATACATCATCCCGCAACTAACTCATTAGTCACAATGCTTGCAAGGCTTATAGTGATGTGCATTACCGAGTGGGCCCAGAGATACCTCTCCGACAATCGGAGTGACAAACCCTAATCTCGAAATACGCCAACCCAACAAGTACCTTTGGAGACACCTGTAGAGCACCTTTATAATCACCCATTTACGTTGTGATGTTTGGTAGCACACAAAGTGTTCCTCCGGTAAACGGGAGTTGCATAATCTCATAGTCATAGGAACATGTATAAGTCATGAAGAAAGCAATAGCAACATACTAAACGATCGGGTGCTAAGCTAACGGAATGGGTCAAGTCAATCACGTCATTCTCCTAATGAGGTGATCCCGTTAATCAAATGACAACTCATGTCTATGGCTAGGAAACATAACCATCTTTGATTAACGAGCTAGTCAAGTAGAGGCATACTAGTGACACTCTGTTTGTCTATGTATTCACACATGTATTATGTTTCCGGTTAATACAATTCTAGCATGAATAATAAACATTTATCATGATATAAGGAAATATATAATACTTTATTATTGCCTCTAGGGCATATTTCCTTCAGTCTCCCACTTGCACTAGAGTCAATAATCTAGTTCACATCGCCATGTGATTTAACATCAATAATTCACATCACCATGTGATTAACACCCATAGTTCACATCTCTATGTGACCAACACTCAGAGGGTTTACTAGAGTCAATAATCTAGTTCACATCGCTATGTGATTAACACCCAAAGAGTACTAAGGTGTGATCATGTTTTGATTGTGAGATAATTTTAGTTCAACGGGTCTGTCACATTCAGATCCGTAAGTATTTTGCAAATTTCTATGTCTACAATGCTCTGCACGGAGCTACTCTAGCTAATTGCTCCCACTTTCAATATGTATCTAGACCGAGACTTAGAGTCATCTAGATTAGTGTCAAAAATTGCATCGACGTAACCCTTTACGACGAACCTTTTGTCACTTCCATAATCGAGAAACATATCCTTATTCCACTAAGGATAATTTTGACCGCTGTCCAGTGATCTACTCCTAGATCACTATTGTACTTCCTTGCCAACATCAGTGTAGGGTATACAATAGATCTGGTACACAGCATGGCATACTTTATAGAACCTATGGCCAAGGCATAGGGAATGACTTTCATTCTCTTTCTATCTTCTGCCGTGGTCGGGTTTTGAGTCTAACACAGGCAAGAACTGTTTCTTTGACTGTTCTATTTTGAACTACTTCAAAATCTTGTTAAGGTATGTACTCATTGAAAAAAACTTATCAAGCGTCTTCATCTATCTCTATAGATCTTGATGCTCAATATGTAAGCAGCTTCACCGAGGTCTATCTTTGAAAAACTCCTTTCAAACACTCCTTTATGCTTTGCAGAATAATTCTACATTATTTCTGATTAACAATATGTCATTCACATATACTTATCAGAAATGTTGTAGTGCTCCCACTCACTTTCTTGTAAATACAGGCTTCACCGCAAGTCTGTATAAAACTCTATGCTTTGATCAACTTATCAAAGCGTATATTCCAACTCCGAGATGCTTGCACCAGTCCATAGATGGATCGCTGGAGCTTGCATATTTTGTTAGCACCTTTAGGATTGACAAAACCTTCTGGTTGCATCATATACAACTCTTCTTTAATAAATCCATTAAGGAATGCAATTTTGTTTATCCATTTGCTAGATTTCATAAAATGCGGCAATTGCTAACATGATTCGGACAGACTTAAGCATAGATACGAGTGAGAAACTCTCATCGTAGTCAACACCTTGAACTTGTCGAAAACCTTTTTGCGACAATTATAGCTTTGCAGATAGTAACACTACTATCAGCGTCTGTCTTCCTCTTGAAGATCCATTTATTTTCTATGGCTTGCCGATCATCGGGCAAGTCAACCAAAGTCCACACTTTGTTCTCATACATGGATCCCATCTCAGATTTCATGGCCTCAAGCCAGCGGAATCTGGGCTCACCATCGCTTCCTCATAGTTCGTAGGTTCGTCATGGTCAAGTAACATGACCTCCAGAGCAGGATTACCGTACCACTCTGGTGCGGATCTCACTCTGGTTGACCTATGAGGTTCGGTAGTAACTTGATCCGAAGCTTCATGATCATCATCATTAACTTCCTCACTAATTGGTGTAAGTATCACTGGAACTGATTTCAGTGATGAACTACTTTCCAATTTGGGAGAAGGTACAGTTACCTCATCAAGTTCTACTTTCCTCCCACTCACTTCTTTCGAGAGAAACTCCTTCTCTAGAAAGGATCCATTCTTAGCAACGAATATCTTGCCTTCGGATCTGTGATAGAAGGTGTACCCAACAGTCTCCTTTGGGTATCCTATGAAGACACATTTCTCCGATTTGGGTTTGAGCTTATCAAGATGAAACTTTTTCACATAAGCATCGCAACCCCAAACTTCAAGAAACGACAACTTTGGTTTCTTGCCAAACCACAGTTCATAAGGCGTCGTCTCAACGGATTTTGATGGTGCCCTATTTAACGTGAATGTAGTTGTCTCTAATGCATAACCCCAAAACAATAGTGGTAAATTGGTAAGAGACATCATAGATTGCACTATATCCAATAAAGTACGGTTATGACGTTCGGACACACCATTATGCTGTGGTGTTCCAGGTGGCGTGAGTAGTGAAACTATTTCACATTGTTTTAACTGAAGGCCAAACTCGTAACTCAAATACTCTTCTCTACGATCAGATCGTAGAAACTTTATTTTTCTTGTTACGGTGATTTTCCACTTCACTCTGAAATTATATGAACTTTTCAAATGTTTCAGACTTATGTTTCATTAAGTAGATATACCCATATCTGCTCAAATCATCTGTGAAGGTGAGAAAATAACGATATCCGCCACGAGCCTCAATATTCATTGGACCACATACATCTGTATGTATGACTTCCAACAAATCTGTTGCTCTCTCCATAGTTCCGGAGAACGGCGTTTTAGTCATCTTGCCCATGAGGCACGGTTCGCAAGTATCAAACGATTCATAATCAAGTGATTCCAAAATCCCATCAGTATGGAGTTTCTTCATGCGCTTTACACCAATATGACCTAAACGGCAGTGCCACAAATAAGTTGCACTATCATTATTAACTTTGCATCTTTTGGCTTCAATATTATGATTATGTGTATCACTACGATCGAGATCCAACAAACCATTTTCGTTGGTGTGTATGACCATAGAAGGTTTTTATTCATGTCAACAGAACAACAATTGTTCTCTAACTTAAATGAATAACCGTATTGCAAAAAACATGATCAAATCATATTCATGCTCAACGCAAACACCAAATAACACTTATTTAGTTTCAACACTAATCCCGAAAGTACAGGGAGTGTGCGATGATGATCATATCAATCTTGGAACTACTTCCAACACACATCGTCACCTCGCCTTTTACTAGTCTCTGTTTATTCTGCAACTCCCGTTTCGAGTTACTACTCTTAGCAACTGAACCAGTATCAAATACCGAGGGGTTGCTATAAACACTAGTAAAGTACACATCAATAACATGTATATCCAATATACCTTTGTTCACTTTGCCATCCTTCTTATCCACCAAATAGTTGGGGTAGTTCCGCTTCCAGTGACCAGTCCCTTTGCAGTAGAAGCACTTAGTCTCAGGCTTAGGACCAGACTTTAGGCTTCTTCACTTGAGCAGCAACTTGCTTGCCGTTCTTCTTGAAGTTCCCCTTCTATCCCTTTGCCATTTTCTTGAAACTAGTGGTCTTGTTAACCATCAACACTTGATGCTCTTTCTTGATTTCTACCTTCGTCGATTTCAGCATCGCGAAGAGCTCGGGAATTACTTTCGTCATCCCTTACATACTATAGTTCATCACGAAGTTCTACTAACTTGGTGATGGTGACTAGAGAATTCTGTCAATCACTATTTTATCTGGAAGATTAACTCCCACTTGATTCAAGCGATTGTAGTACCCAGACAATCTGAGCACATGCTCACTAGTTGAGCGATTCTCCTCCATCTTTTAGCTATAGAACTTGTTGGAGACTTCATATCTCTCAACTCGGGTATTTGCTTGAAATATTAACTTCAACTCCTGGAACATCTCATATGGTCCATGACGTTCAAAACGTCTTTGAAGTCCCGATTCTAAGCCGTTAAGCATGGTGCACTAAACTATCAAGTAGTCATCATATTGAGCTAGCCAAACGTTCATAACGTCTGCATCTGCTCCTGCAATAGGTCTGTCACCTAGCGGTGCATCAAGGACATAATTTTTCTGTGCAGCAATGAGGATAATCCTCAGATCACGGATCCAATCCGCATCTTTGCTACTAACATCTTTCAACATAATTTTTTCTCTAGGAACATATCAAAAATAAACACAGGGAAGCAACAACGCGAGCTATTGATCTATAACATAATTTGCAAAATACTATCAGGACTAAGTTCATGATAAATTTAAGTTCAATTAATCATATTACTTAAGAACTCCCACTTAGATAGATATCCCTCTAATCATCTAAGTGATTACGTGATCCAAATCAACTAAACCATGTCCGATCATCACGTGAGATGGAGTAGTTTCAATGGTGAACATCACTATGTTGATCATATCTACTATATGATTCACGCTCGACCTTTCGGTCTCCGTGTTCCGAGGCCATATCTGCATATGCTAGGCTCGTCAAGTTTAACCTGAGTATTCCGCGTGTGCAACTGTTTTGCACCCGTTGTATTTGAACGTAGAGCCTATCACACCCGATCATCACGTGGTGTCTCAGCACGAAGAACTTTCGCAACGGTGCATACTCAGGGAGAACACTTTTATCTTGAAATTTTAGTGAGAGATCATCTTATAATGCTACCGTCAATCAAAGCAAGATAAGATGCATAAAGGATTAACATCACATGCAATCAATATAAGTGATATGATATGGCCATCATCATCTTGTGCTTGTGATCTCCATCTTCGAAGCACCGTGCTTGTGATCTCCATCTCCGAAGCACCGTCATGATCACCATCGTCACCGGCGCGACACCTTGATCTCCATCGTAGTATCGTTGTCGTCTCGCCAACTTATTGCTTTTACGACTATCGCTACCGCTTAGTGATAAAGTAAAACTATTACATGGCGATTGCATTTCATACAATAAAGCGACAACCATATGGCTCCTGCCAGTTGCCGATAACTCGGTTACAAAACATGATCATCTCATACAACAAATTATATCACATCATGTCTTGACCATATCACATCACAACATGCCCTGCAAAAACAAGTTAGACGTCCTCTACTTTGTTGTTGCAAGTTTTACGTGGCTGCTACGGGCTTAGCAAGAACCGTTCTTACCTACGCATCAAAACCACAACGATAGTTTGTCAAGTTGGTGCTGTTTTAACCTTCGCAAGGACCGGGCGTAGCCACACTCGGTTCAACTAAAGTGAGAGAGACAGACACCCGCCGGTCACCTTTAAGCAACGAGTGCTCGCAACGGTGAAACCAGTCTCGCGTAAGCGTACGCGTAATGTCGGTCCGGGCCGCTTCATCTCACAATACCGCTGAACCAAAGTATGACATGCTGGTAAGCAGTATGACTTATATCGCCCACAACTCACTTGTGTTCTACTCGTGCATAGCATCAACGCATAAAACCAGGCTCGGATGCCACTGTTGGGGAACGTAGTAATTTCAAAAATTTCCTACGCACACGCAAGATCATGGTGATGCATAGCAACGAGAGGGGAGAGTGTTGTCCACGTACCCTCGTAGACCGACAGCGGAAGCGTTATCACAACGCGGTTGATGTAGTCGTACGTCTTCACGATCCGACCGATCAAGTACCGAACGCACGGCACCTCCGAGTTCTACACACGTTCAGCTCGATGACGTCCCTCGAACTCCGATCCAGCCGAGTGTTGAGGGAGAGTTTCGTCAGC
Organism: Triticum aestivum; assembly: GCF_018294505.1. Lineage (NCBI taxonomy): Eukaryota > Viridiplantae > Streptophyta > Magnoliopsida > Poales > Poaceae > Triticum > Triticum aestivum. The sequence goes on along the minus strand of NC_057802.1, from coordinate 425,008,397 downwards.
ACGACGACGTGGTGACGATGATGATGTTCCACCGACGCAGGGCTTCGCCTAAGCTCCGCAACGGTATTATCGAGGTGTAATATGGTGGAGGGGGACACCGCACACGGCTAAAATATCGTATATCAAGTGTGTCCATGGGGTGCCCCCTGCCCCCGTATATAAAGGAGCAAGGGGGAGGCCGCCGGCCTAGGAGGAGAGGCGCGCCAGAAGGGGGAGTCCTACTCCCACCGGGAGTAGGACTCCTCCTTTCCTTGTTGGAATAGGAGAAGGGAAGGGAGAAGGAGAAAGAAGGAAGGGGGCGCCCCCCTTCCCTAGTCCAATTCGGACCAGATCATGGGGAGGGGCGCGGCCACCTTTTGAGGCCTTTCTCTCCTTTCCCGTATGGCCCATTAAGGCCCAATACGAATTCCCGTAACTCTCCGGTACTCCGAAAAATACCCGAATCACTCGGAACCTTTCCGAAGTCCGAATATAGTCGTCCAATATATCGATTTTTACGTCTCGGCCATTTCGAGACTCCTCGTCATGTCCCCGATCTCATCCGGGACTCCGAACTCCTTCGGTACATCAAAACTCAATAAAACTGTCATCGTAACGTTAAGCGTGCGGACCCTACGGGTTCGAGAACTATGTAGACATGACCGAGACACCTCTCCGGTCAATAACCAATAGCGGGACCTGGATGCCCATATTGGCTCCCACATATTCTACGAAGATCTTTATCGGTCAGACCGCATAACAACATACGTTGTTCCCTTTGTCATCGGTATGTTACTTGCCCGAGATTCGATCGTCGGTATCTCGATACCTAGTTCAATCTCGTTACCGGCAAGTCTCTTTACTCGTTCCGTAATACATCATCCCGCAACTAACTCATTAGTCACAATGCTTGCAAGGCTTATAGTGATGTGCATTACCGAGTGGGCCCAGAGATACCTCTCCGACAATCGGAGTGACAAATCCTAATCTCGAAATACGCCAACCCAACAAGTACCTTTGGAGACACCTGTAGAGCACCTTTATAATCACCCATTTACGTTGTGACGTTTGGTAGCACACAAAGTGTTCCTCCGGTAAACGGGAGTTGCATAATCTCATAGTCATAGGAACATGTATAAGTCATGAAGAAAGCAATAGCAACATACTAAACGATCGGGTGCTAAGCTAACGGAATGGGTCAAGTCAATCACATCATTCTCCTAATGAGGTGATCCCGTTAATCAAATGACAACTCATGTCTATGGCTAGGAAACATAACCATCTTTGATTAACGAGCTAGTCAAGTAGAGGCATACTAGTGACACTCTGTTTGTCTATGTATTCACACATGTATTATGTTTCCGGTTAATACAATTCTAGCATGAATAATAAACATTTATCATGATATAAGGAAATATATAATACTTTATTATTGCCTCTAGGGCATATTTCCTTCAGATCGGGGTGCCACAACGACCATCGGTATTTTACTCGAAACTATATTTTTATTCGTCACATGATATGTGTTTTGCTTGGAGCGTCTTGTATGATATGAGTCTTTGCTTGTTTTATTTTGTGTTTTAAGTCATCAATCCTTGCTGGACACACCTATTTGAGAGAGCCAAAATTATGTTATGACTTGTTATAATTTCTCTCTATGCTTCACTTACATTTTTTATGAGCTATGGACTTGCTCTAGAGCTTCACTTATATCTTTTTTAGCACGGTGTGCTTTAGTATTTTTGAAGAAATGCTCTCTTGCTTCACTTTGATTGATTTGAGAGTTAGTAAAATTTTCAAGAAATTCTCTCTTGCTTCACTTAAATTATTTTGAGAGAAAGAAAAAATTATGCTCATGATCTTCACTTATATTTGTTTGAGCTTATGAAAAGCAACACATGAAAATTAGTCCCAAAGTGATAGCTATCTAAGAAGGATATAAAAAAACTTTCATGAAGATCATTGGACAAAATAAACTTGATTCTTAGTAATAGTTTTGAGATATGATGATGTGATATGTGAGTTATGTTGATGAGTAATTATGCTTTAGTAAGAATATTGGTGTTAAGGTTTGTGATTCCCTATGCAAGTACGGAAGTCAATAGTCATGCAATGAAATTATATCCTACTTGTGGTGCATTATTCGGTGTTTATTATGCTTAATGCTTGCTTATGAGATTATTCGTTTCTTGGTTGGTCGCTTCTCAATCTTTTTGCTAGCCTTAATTTTGCACTAAGTATGATCTCTACTTGTGCATCCAAAATCCTTTAAACCAGTTTTGCCACATGAGTCCACTCTATATACCCATATGCAGTATTCTTTTGCCGTTCTAAGCAAATTTGCATGTGCCATCTCTAATTTTCAAAATAAACTTCTCTTTTGTGTATTTGTTTCGCTTGCGGAGCGGTGAGGGGTGGCTAATATTTTCCATGCTGGATGTGTTATTCTCACGATGAGTGTTTATTCACTTGTCATTGCACGAGAGTAAGGCAAAGGTTTTAGGGATGCCCAGTTCCAAAATACAAAAATGAATTTACTTTATGTTGTCAAATAATAAATTCCTTGGAAAGTGTTGGTATGGAGGGCAACCGTGGATTCGGCTAGCCATGGAAAGTGAAAGTATGGTGAAAAAAGGAATAAACTTATTTTATGTTTGGGAACCGCCTATGATATATCTAGCATGGAAAGTGTTGGGAACTCTAAGTCATTTTCGTTGGTGGGATGGATACACCTCCCAAAATGTTTCTATCTCTAAGTTTTTCGCTTTGAGCTCTGTCACCTCTACAAATCCCTACTTCCCTCTGCGAAGGGCCTTTCTTTTACTTTATGAAATTTTTATTTTTGAATTTGAGTCTCCATCTTCTCTTATAAAAACACGAACTAGGAGGCAATATGATCGTACTTAAGTATTGGGTATAGCTAATATTCGAGTGTGTTTCATGAATGGATCAATGGTTGAGCATGATGGGCTAGGGATAACTTATTTTAGCGTTGATATTTTGAAAGACATGGTTGCTTGTTGATATGCTTGAGTATCTAAATTATTATGTCAAAACTAGACTATTGCTTTGAATCACATAAAAGTCCAAATGTCCATGCTATAAAGAAAAGACTATGATATGACATGTTAGGCATCATTCCACATCAAAAATTCTGTTTTTATCACTTACTGCTCGAGGACGAGTAGGAGTTAAGCTTGGGGATGCTGATACGTCTCCAACGTATCTATAATTTTTTTGATTGTTCCATGCTGTTATATTATCAATCTTGGATGTTCTATAATCATTTTCTAGTCATTTTATATCATTTTTTGGTAGTAACCTATTGACATAGCGCCAAGTGCCAGTTGCTGTTTTCTGCATGTTTTTTACATCGCAGGAAATCAATATCAGACGGAGTCCAAATGCAACGAAACTCCACGAAGAATTTTTATGGACCATAAGGAACGTAATGGACCCTGGCTACGCCTGGGTGGTGCCCCGAGGGGGGCACAACCCACCAGGGCACGCCAGGAGGCCCAGGCGCGCCCTGGTGGGTTGTGCCCACCTCGGGTGCACCCCCGGACCGCCTCTTTGCTCTATAAATACCCCAATATTCAAGAAACCCTAGAGGCATCGACGAAATATTCATCCAGCCGCCGCAGAGTCCAGAACCACCAGATCCAATCTAGACACCATCTCGGATGGGGTTCCCCACCTCCATTGGTGCCTCTCCGATGATGCGTGAGTAGTTCTTTGTAGACCTTCGGGTTCGTAGTTAGTAGCTAGATGGCTTTCTCTCTCTCGCTGGATTCTCAATACAATGGTCTCTTGGAGATCCATATGATGTAACTCTTTTTGTGGTGTGTTTGTTGGGATCCGATGAACTTTGAGTTTATGATCAGTCATATCTTTTTATATCCATGAAAGTTATTTGAGTTTCTTTGATCTCTTATATCCATGATTGCTTATAGTCTCGCATTTCTTCTCTGATATTTGGGTTTTGTTTGGCCAACTTGATCTATTTATCTTGCAATGGGAAGTGGTGCCCGGTAGTGGGTTCGATCTTACGATGCTTGATTCTTTGATCTCTTATATCCATGATTGCTTATAGCCTCGTATTTCTTCTCCGATATTTGGGTTTTGTTTGGCCAACTTGATCTATTTATCTTGCAATGGGAAGTGGTGCCCGGTAGTGGGTTCGATCTTACGATGCTATAAACAAAACCCAAATATCGGAGAAGAAATACGAGGCTATAAGCAATCATGGATATAAGAGATCAAAGAATCAAGCATCGTAAGATCGAACCCACTACCGGGCACCACTTCCCATTGCAAGATAAATAGATCAAGTTGGCCAAACAAAACCCAAATATCGGAGAAGAAATACGAGGCTATAAGCAATCATGGATATAAGAGATCAAAGAAACTCAAATAACTTTCGTGGATATAAAAAGATATGACTGATCATAAACTCAAAGTTCATCGGATCCCAACAAACACACCGCAAAAGAGTTACATCATATGGATCTCCAAGAGACCATTGTGTTGAGAATTCAGCGAGAGAGAGAACGCCATCTAGCTACTAACTATGGACCCGAAGGTCTACAAAGAACTACTCACGCATCATCGGAGAGGCACCAATGGAGGTGGTGAACCCCGTCTGAGATGGTGTCTAGATTGGATCTGGTGGTTCTGGACTCTGCGGTGGCTGGATGAATATTTCGTCGACTCCCCTAGGGTTTCTGGAATATTGGGGTATTTATAGAACAAAGAGGCGGTTCGGGGGGCACCCGAGGTGGGCACAACCCACCAGGGCGCGCCTGGGCCTCCTGGCGCGCCCTGGTGGGTTGTCCCCTCCTCGGGACCCCCCCCCCAGGTGCAACCAGGGCCCAACATCATCCATCTAGTCCATAAAAATTCTTCGTGGAGTTTCATGGCATTTGGACTCCGTCTGATATTGATTTCCTGTGATGTAAAAAACATGGAAAAAATAACAACTGGCACTTGGCACTATGTCAATAGGTTAGTACCAAAAAATGATATAAAATGACTATAAAATGATTATAAAACATCCAAGATTGATAATATAATAGCATGGAACAATCAAAAATTATAGATACGTTGGAGACGTATCACTAGGGAGTCATCAAAAGGAATTTCTGGCGCCGTTGACGGGGAGGGATTGACAACCCCTTTAACACGTCGGGTTGCGAGGATTTGTTATCTGTGTGCAGGGGCTGTTTACGTTGTGTTGCTTGGTTCTCCTACTGGTTCGATAACCTTGGTTTCATCACTGAGGGAAATACCTACCGTCATTGTATTGCATCATCCCTTCCTCTTTGGGGAAATACCGACGTAGTTCTAGCAGACAGGAACTTTCTAGCGCCACTGCTAGGGAGTCATCAGCACGCGCTACAACTACCGCACCGAGCTCATTGACTTCGACGTTGCCCACATCGGCCTCCTGTATAACGCCATCCTTGGGTATCCGGCCCCTGCCAAGTTCATGGCGGCGATGCACCCTGGCTACAACGTCGTCAAGATGCCTGGAAGCAGCGGCATCATTACCGTGGCGGGGGACACCAGGGATGCACTCCTGGCCCTCAAGCTCGCCTACAAGGCTATGGCGGCCGCACGGCCAGGCACTGGGGACGCTCCAGAGACCCCGGAGGCCGCGCTCGTGAAGAAGAAGCAGTTGTTCTCCCAAGACCGGGCCGAGACGAAGCAGGTACCCATCAACGACGAAGATTTAGGCCCCACCTTCACCATAGGTGCCGGCCTCCCCCCAGAACAGGAAGATGCCTTGGTCGGTTTCCTCTGCGTGAACAAGGATGTGTTTGCGTGGGAGGCAATAGACTTGGTTGGCGTCCCGCAGGATGTCATCAAGCACCACTTAATGGTGTGCCCCAGTGCACGCCCGGTGAAGCAGAAGGCGAGGCGGTAGGCTCAGGAGAAGCAGTCGTTCATCATTTTGGAGGTCCGCAAGCTACAGGAAGCCGACGTCATTCGGGAAGTGCGGCACCCGGATTGGCTGGCTAACCCGGTCATTGTCCCCAAGAAGGGCGGCAAGGAGCACATGTGCGTCGACTTCACGAGCCTCAACAAGGCATGTCCTCAGGACTCGTTCCCTCTTCCGTGCATCGATCAGATCGTGGATTCCACCGCCGAGTGCGACTTGCTGTGCTTCCTGGACGCCTTCTCGGGCTTCCACCAAATCAAGATGGCAGTGCAGGACGTCGAGAAGACGACCTTCCTCTCCCCGTGCGGGGTGTACTGCTACATCTGCATGCCCTTTGGGCTACGGAATGCTGGCGCGACCTTCCAGCGATTGATGCACATCGCTCTGGGCCGGCAGCTCAGGAGGAATGTCGAGGCCTACATCGGTGACATACTGGTCAAGTTGCAGGAGACAAGGACCCTTGTCGAAGACCTAAAAGAAACGTTCGCCAACCTGCGTAAGGTGAACCTGAGGCTCAACCCGGAGAAATGCGTGTTCGGTGTCCCATTCGGCAAGCTGCTGGGATATGGTGTCATATAGGGGGATCGAGGCCAACCCCGAGAAGGTCAAGGCGAAAGAAAGGATGAGCCTGCCGCAGACCCTCAAGGAGATGCAAAAGCTCGCGGGCTGCGTAACCTCGTTGGGGAGCTTCATCTCCAAGCTTGGCGAATGCGCCCTCCCATTCTTCAAGCTGATGGAAAAGAAGGGCCCTTCGAGTGGACTCCGGAAGCCGAGGCGGCCTTTCAAGACCTCAAGAGGTATCTCACGAGCCCGCCGGTGATGGTGGCGCCTCGTCCTCTTGAGCCCTTGGTGCTCTACCTGGCCGCCATGCCCCACTCGGCTAGCGCAGCGCTCGTGGCAGTCAGGGAGGAGCGTGCAGGTGCGGGTGCGCGGCGTAGCGCCCCGCGTACAGCCGCGCCGTCGCCACCTCAAAATAGTCGCCATACTCACCTATCATGGCATTTCCATAGCCATTCCAAGATATATTGCCATGCAACTTCCATTACTATCCACATGACTTGTGTGTTCATCGTCATTTTGCTTTGCTGATCATATATAGTTGACATGATATTTGTGGCAAAGCCATCGTTCATCATTGTATTACATATTACGCTAGATCATTGCACATCATGGCACACTGCCAGAGGCATTCATATAGAGTCATATCATTCAGTTTATCAAGTTGTAAATAAAAAGAAGTGTGATGATCATCATTATTAGAGCATTGTCCCAGTGAGGTAAAGAATGATGGAGACTGATGAGTCCTAAAAAATGTGGGGATGAGGTTCATGACATTGTTCTGAAAAAATATAAAAAATAAAAATGAGAGAAAAAGAGAAAAGGGACAATGCTACTATCATCTTACCACACTTGTGCTTTAAAGTAGCACTATGTTCTTCATATAAAGAGTCTACATGATTTTTCGCTTTCATATACTAGTGGGAATTCTTACATTATAGAACTTGGCTTGTATATTACGATGAAGGGCTTCCTCAAATGCCCGAGGTCTTCATGAGCAAGGAAGTTGATGCACACCTACTTAGTTTCACGAGCGAGCTTTGATATATACACTTACAACTCTAGTACATCTGTTGCATGGAAATCCCTACTCCTTGCATTGATATCGATTTTAAGGCTTCTCCATTGCCTAATGATCCACCTAGTTGATGCAAGACTTTCTCCACTTTTTGTTTTCCCTTATAAACCTCTACCAACATATTCTACTCCACCCGTAGCGCTAAGTCCACGTCTCACTATCATATATTGAGTGAAGTTGAACATGCTGAAGCGAGAAAAGGTATGATGCAATTGCTTGGTTTGGCACCGGGGTGCTCATGATTTGTACTTATGTTAGAAAGACGGAGTCATGCCATGCTAACATAATTCAATGAGTAGGGATAACATTCGTTAAGCATCGTATATTTTGAAGAGTAATGATTATTTTCTAGTATTCATGGATATTATTATGTTGATATATTTCAGCATTGTAATATTCATACCGTAAAAGAGATTACATGATAAGACATGTTAGGTAGCATTTAACATCAAAATTTCTATTTTTACCATTTACCTACTCGAGGACGAGCATGAATTAAGCTTGGAGATGTTGATACGTCTCTAACGTATCTATATATTTTTATTGTTTCATGCTATTATTTTATCAATCTTGTATGCCTTATATGCAATTTTATATAATTTTTGGGAACTAACCTATTAACCTAGTGCCCAGTGCCAGTTCCTGTTTTGCCTATTTATTGTTTCGCAGAAAACCATACCAAACAAAGTCCAAACACTATGAAACTTTACGATGATTTTTTCTGGACTAGAAGAGACCCTAGAAGCTTCGAGGGGACACTAGAGACTGCACGAGAGAGGCACAAGCTCACACGGGATGCCCCTAGGGGGCGGCACCTGAACTTGTGGAGAGCGATGCAATGCTTTCCAGAGAGGCACAAGCTCACATGGTTCTCTCTCTCTCTCCATTTGATCTTCAATACAATGTTCCCTTCGCAGATTGATATGATGTAATCCTTGTGTGTGTGTGTGTGTGTTTATTGGGATCTGATGAATTGTGGGTTTATGATCAGATTATTCATTGAAAGTGGTTGAGTTATTTCTGAACTTTATTATGTGTGATTGTTATATCTATTTAATGCTTTCCGGTCTATTAGTTTTCTTTGGCCAAGTTGATGATTAGATCTTCAGTGGAAGTGGTGCTTAGTGGTAGGTTCAATCTTGCGGTGTCCTCACCTCACAACTGAAGGGGTAATGAGGCACGTATCTATCTTGTTGCTACTAAGGGTAAAACTACGGGGTTCAATCATATTGATTGGTCATATTTTGTCTACACTGTGTCATCATGCTTAAATCATTACTCTGTTTGTTATGAACTTAATACCTAGAGAGGCAAGCATAGAAGTGCTCTCGAAGTGGAGTAATAGTAGTAGATGCAGATGGATCTCGTTCTACTTGTCATGGACATAATGTCCGAGTACTGATCATGCCATGAATAACATCATAACTATACGCTTTTCTATCGATTGCCGAATAGTAATTTATGTATCCACCGTTTGGTATGTTCTTGTGAGAGATGCCTCTAGTGAAAGTTATGGCCACCAGGTCCATTCACCTCATATTACTAAAACCCTAAAAACCTTGTTGCCATTTATTTACTTTTATTTATTTTTGCAATTTATATATCTACCACTATCAGAATTAATCCTTGTAATTAACGAGTACAAGGGAATTGACAACCCTCTTTCCCACATTGGGTGCAAGTATTTGTTTGTGTGCGTGCAGGTACGGTCGACCTTTGTTTGTGTGAATCTCCTATTGGTTCGATAAACCTTGGTTCTTTACTGAGGGAAATACTTTCTGCTACTATACTACATCACCCTTCCTTTCCGGGAAAATTCCAACGCCTATCACAAGTAGCAACGCGCATAATGAAAGAAGGCCTACTATACGAGCGCAAGCACTCGTATCTCCAGTCGTATGAAGTGCCAGGGGCTCCCCCTCATCTATAGAAGACACTTTGGTAAATGACACATCATCATTGGAGAAACCTAGCTAGCCGCTGATACGTCCATTTTGCATCATCCTTTTATATCGATATTTATTGCATTATGGGCTGCTATTACACGTTATGTCACAATACTTATGCCTATTCTCTCTTATTTTACATGGTTTACATAAGGAGGGAGAATGCCGGCAGCTGGAATTCTGGGCTGGAAAAGGAGCAAATATTAGAGACCTATTCTGCACAACTCCGAAATTCCTGAAACTCCACGAAAGTTATTTTTGGAAATAATAAAAATACTGAGTGGAAGAAATACGTCAGGGGGGCCACCAATTGTCCACGAGGGTGGGGGCGCGCCCTACCCCCCAGGGCGCGCCCCCCTGCCTCGTGGCCCCCCTGTTGGCTCTCCGGTGGCCATCTTCTGCTATATGAAGTCTTTCGTCCAGAAAAAAATCATAAGCAACCTTTCGGGACGAGACTCCGCCGCCACGAGGCGGAACCTTGGCGGAACCAATCTAGGGCTCCGGCACAGCTGTTCTGCCGGGGACACTTCCCTCCGGGAGGGGGAAATCATCGCCATCGTCATCACCAACGCTCCTCTCATCGGGAGAGGGCAATCTCCATCAACATCTTCACCAGCACCATCTCCTCTCAAAACCCTAGTTCATCTCTTGTATCCAATTCTTGTCTCCAAGTCCGGGATTGGTACTAGTAGGTTGCTAGTAGTGTTGATTACTCCTTGTAGTTGATGCTAGTTGGTTTATTTGGTGGAAGATCATATGTTCAGATCCTTTATGCATATTAATACCCCTCTGATTATGAACATGAATATGCTTTGTGAGTAGTTACGTTTGTTCCTGAGGACATGGGAGAAGTCTTGCTATTAGTAGTCATGTGAATTTGGTATTCGTTCGATATTTTGATGAGATGTATGTTGTCTATCCTCTAGTGGTGTTATGTGAACGTCGACTACATAACACTTCACCATTATTTGGGCCTAGAGGAAGGCATTGGGAAGTAATAAGTAGATGATGGGTTGCTAGAGTGACAGAAGCTTAAACCCTAGTTTATGCGTTGCTTCGTAAGGGGCTGATTTGGATCCATATGTTTCATGCTATGGTTAGGTTTACCTTAATACTTTTGTTGTAGTTGCGGATGCTTGCAATAGAGGTTAATCATAAGTGGGATGCTTGTTCAAGTAAGAACAGCACCCAAGCACCGGTCCACCCACATATCAAATTATCAAAGTACCGAACGCGAATCATATGAACGTGATGAAAACTAGCTTGACGATAATTCCCATGTGTCCTCGGGAGCGCTTTTCTCTATATAAGAGTTTGTCCAGGCTTGTCCTTTGCTACAAAAAGGATTGGGCCACCTTGCTGCACTTTATTTACTTTTGTTACTTGTTGCTCGTTACAAATTATCCTATCACAAAACTATCTGTTACCTATTATTTCAGTGCTTGCAGAGAATACCTTGCTGAAAACCGCTTATCATTTCCTTCTGCTCCTCGTTGGGTTCGACACTCTTACTTATCGAAAGGACTACGATAGATCCCCTATACTTGTGGGTCATCAAGACTCTTTTCTGGCGCCGTTGCCGGGGAGTGAAGCGCCTTTGGTAGGTGGAATTTGGTAAGGAAAAATTTATATAGTGTGCTGAAATTTACTGTCACTTGTTACTATGGAAAGTAATCCTCTGAGGGGCTTGTTCGGGGTATCTTCACCCCGACCAGTAGAGCAAAGAGTTGCTCCTCAACCTACTGAACCTACTGAAAATGAAAATGAAAATGTCCACTTTGAGATTCCTTCGGGTATGTTAGAAAAACTGCTAGCTAATCCTTTTGCAGGAGATGGAACAAAGCATCCTGATGAGCACCTAATATATGTGGATGAAGTTTGTGGATTATTTAAGCTTGTAGGTATACCCGGTGATGTTATTAAGAGGAAGGTCTTCCCTTTATCTTTGAAGGGAGATGCATCGACATGGTATAGGCTATGTGATGATACGGGGTCATGGAACTACAAACGATTGAAATTGGAATTTCATCAGAAATTTTATCCTATGCATCTTGTTCATCGTGATCGCAATTATATATATAATTTTTGGCCTCGCGAAGGAGAAAGCATCGCTCAAGCTTGGGGGAGGCTTAAATCAATGTTATATTCATGCCCCAATCATGAGCTTCCAAAAGAAGTAATTATTCAAAGTTTTTATGCTCGGCTTTCTGATAACAATCGCACCATGCTCGATACTTCTTGTGCTGGCTCTTTTATGATGAAGACTATTGAATTCAAATGGGATTTATTGGATAGAATTAAACACAACTCTGAAGATTGGGATCTCGACGAAGGTAAGGAGTCAGGTATGACACCTAAGTTTGATTGTGTTAAATCTTTTATGGATACCGATGTTTTCCGTAAATTTAGCACTAAATATGGACTTGACTCTGAGATAGTAGCTTCTTTCTGTGAATCTTTTGCTACTTATGTTGATCTCCCCAAGGAGAAGTGGTTTAAATATCATCCTCCCATAGAAGTAAAAGTAGCTGCACCTATTAAAGTTGAAGAAAAGACTATCACTTATAATGATCCTATTGTTCCTACTTCTTATGTTGAGAAACCACCTTTCCCTGTTAGGAATAAAGGATCATGCTAAAGCTTCAACTGTGGTTCGTAAAAGCAATATTAGAACTTATACACCTCCTGAGCAAATTAAAGTTGAACCTAATATTGCTATTGTTAAAGATCTCTTGTCTGATAATATTGATGGGCATGTTATTTATTTCTGTGAGGAAACTGCTAGAATTGCCAAACCTTGTGCTAAAGATAAACATAGACCTGTGGTAGGCATGCCTGTTATTTCTGTTAAAATAGGAGATCATTGTTATCATGGCTTATGTGATATGGGTGCTAGTGCTAGTGCAAAACCTATTGACTTATACAAAGAAATTAAGCATGATATTGCACCTGCTGAGTTAGAAGACATTGATGTCACAATTAAACTTGCCAATAGAGATACTATTTCACCAATGGGAATTGTTAGAGATGTTGAAGTCTTGTGTGGGAAAACTAAATATCCTGCTGATTTTCTTGTTCTTGGTTCCCCACAAGATAGCTTTTGTCCCATTATATTTGGTAGACCCTTCTTGAACACCGTTAATGCTAGGATAGACTGCGAAAAGGATGTTGTTACTATTGGTCTAGGTGATATGTCTCACGAGTTTAATTTCTCTAAATTTCGTAGACAACACCGTGAAGAGGAATTATCTAGTAAGGATGAAATTATTGGTCTTGCTTCTATTGCCGTACCTCCTAGTGATCCTTTAGAACAATATTTGCTAGACCATGAAAATGATATGTTTATGAATGAAAGGAGGGAAATAGATGAAGTATTCTTTAAACAGGAACCCATTCTGAAACACAATTTGCCTGTTGAAATCCTAGGGGATCCTCCTCCACCCAAGGGTGATCCCGTGTTTGAGCTCAAACCGTTACCTGATACTCTTAAATATGCTTATCTTGATGAAAAGAAGATATATCCTGTTATTATTAGTGCTAACCTTTCAGAGCATGAAGAAGAGAGATTATTGAAAACTCTAAAGAAGCACAGTGCTGCTATTGGATATACTCTTGATGATGCATTAGTCCCACTCTATGTCAACATAAAATAAATTTGGAGGAAGATGCCAAACCAGTTCATGATCATCAACGACAGCTGAATCCTAAGATGAAAGAAGTGGTAAGAAAGGAAATACTAAAGCTCCTTGAGGCAGGTATAATTTATCCCGTTGCTGATAGTCAGTGGGTAAGTCCTGTCCATTGTGTCCCTAAGAAGGGAGGTATTACCGTCGTTCCTAATGATAAAAATGAATTGATCCCGCAAAGAATTATTACAGGTTATAGGATGGTAATTGATTTCCGCAAATTAAATAAGGCTACTAAAAAGATCATTACCCCTTACCTTTTATCGATCAAATGCTAGAAAGATTATCCAAACATACACATTTTTGCTTTCTAGATGGTTATTCTGGTTTCTCTCAAATACCTGTGTCAGCCAATGATCAATCAAAGACTACTTTTACTTGCCCTTTTGGTACTTTTGCTTATAGACGTATGCCTTTTGGTTTATGTAATGCACCTGCTACCTTTCAAAGATGCATGATGGCTATATTCTCTGACTTTTGTGAAAAGATTTGTGAGGTTTTCATGGACGACTTTCTCCGTCTATGGATCCTCTTTTGATGATTGCTTGAGCAACCTTGATCGAGTTTTGCAGAGATGTGAAGAAACTAATCTTGTCTTGAATTGGGAAAAGTGCCACTTTATGGTTAATGAAGGTATTGTCTTGGGGCATAAAGTTTCTGAAAGAGGTATTGAGGTTGATAAAGCCAAGGTTGATGCTATTGAAAAGATGCCATGTCCCAAGGACATCAAAGGTATAAGAAGTTTCCTTGGTCACGCCGGTTTTTATAGGAGGTTCATTAAGGACTTCTCAAAAATTTCTCGGCCTCTGACTAATTTATTACAAAAAGATATACCATTTGTCTTTGATGATGATTGTGTAGAAGCATTTGAAATACTTAAGAAAGCATTGATCTCTGCACCTATTGTTCAGCCACCTGATTGGAATTTACCCTTTGAAATTATGTGTGATGCTAGTGATTATGCTGTAGGTGCTGTTCTAGGGCAAAGAGTTGATAAGAAATTAAATGTTATTCAATATGCTAGTAAAACTCTAGACAATGCTCAGAGAAATTATGCTACTACTGAAAAAGAATTCTTAGCAGTTGTATTTGCTTGTGATAAGTTCAGACCTTATATTGTTGATTCTAAAGTAACTATTCACACGGATCATGCTGCTATTAAATATCTTATGGAAAAGAAAGATGCTAAACCTAGACTTATTAGATGGGTTCTCTTGCTACAAGAATTTGATTTGCATATTGTTGATAGAAAGGGAGCTGAGAACCCCGTTGCAGACAACTTGTCTAGGTTAGAAAATGTTCTTGATGACCCACTACCTATTGATGATAGCTTTCCTGATGAGCAATTAAATGTCATAAATGCTTCTCGTACTGCTCCATGGTATGCTGATTATGCTAATTACATTGTTGCTAAATTTATACCACCTAGTTTCACATACCAGCAAAAGAAAAAGTTTTTCTATGATTTGAGACATTACTTTTGGGATGACCCACATCTTTATAAAGAAGGAGTAGATGGTGTTATTAGACGTTGTGTACCTGAGCATGAACAGGAACAGATCCTACGCAAGTGTCACTCCGAGGCTTATGGAGGACACCACGCTGGAGATAGAACTGCACATAAGGTATTGCAATCCGGTTTTTATTGGCCTACTCTCTTCAAGGATGCCCGTAAGTTTGTCTTATCTTGTGATGAATGTCAAAGAATTGGTAATATTAGTAGACGTCAAGAAATGCCTATGAATTATTCACTTGTTATTGAACCATTTGATGTTTGGGGCTTTGATTATATGGGACCTTTTCCTGCCTCTAATGGATACACACATATTTTAGTTGCTGTTGATTACGTTACTAAGTGGGTAGAAGCTATTCCAACTAGTAGTGCTGATCATAACACTTCTATTAAAATGCTTAAAGAAGTTATTTTTCCGAGGTTTGGAGTCCCTAGATATTTAATGACTGATGGTGGTTCACATTTTATTCATGGTGCTTTCCGTAAAATGCTTGCTAAGTATGATGTTAATCATAGAATTGCATCTCCTTATCACCCACAGTCTAGTGGTCAAGTAGAATTGAGTAATAGAGAGCTCAAATTAATTTTGCAAAAGACTGTTAATAGATCTAGAAAGAATTGGTCCAAGAAACTTGATGATGCATTATGGGCCTATAGAACTACATATAAAAATCCTATGGGTATGTCTCCGTATAAAATGGTTTATGGAAAAGCATGTCACTTACCTCTCGAACTGGAACATAAGGCTTATTAGGCTATTAAAGAGCTCAATTATGATTTCAAACTTGCCGGTGAGAAGAGGTTATTTGACATTAGCTCACTTGATGAATGGAGAACCCAAGCTTATGAAAATGCCAAGTTGTTTAAAGAAAAAGTTAAAAGATGGCATGACAAAAGGATACAAAAGCGTGAGTTTAATGTAGGTGATTATGTATTGCTATACAACTCTCGTTTAAGATTTTTTGCAGGAAAACTTCTCTCTAAATGGGAAGGTCCTTACGTTATCGAGGAGGTCTATCATTCCGGTGCCATAAAAATCAACAACTTTGAAGGCACAAATCCGAAGGTGGTGAACGGTCAAAGAATTAAACACTATATCTCAGGTAATCCTATAAATGTTGAAACCAATGTTATTGAAACCGTAACCCCAGAGGAATACATAAGGGACACTTTCCGAAACGTTTCAGACTCCGAAAAGGAATAGGTATGTGGTACGGTAAGTAAACCGACTCCAAAACAGTTTTTATGGCAATATTTCTCCGTTTTGGAATATTTATAAAAATAGAAAAATAAGAAGCAGTCCGGGAAGGACACGAGGGCTCCACGAGGGTGGAGGGCGCGCCCTACCCCCCTGGGCGCGCCCCCCTACCTCGTGGGCACCTCGTGAGCTCTCCGGGCTCTGTTTTATTGCACATTACGTATTTTGGTCGGTGAAAATTCATTATATAATCTCCTGAAGGTTTCGACTCCCGTATCACGCAATTATCCTCTGTGCTTGTTTCGAGCTGTTTTCTGTCAGGGTTGTCAAGGCCGGGCATCATGTCGTCCCCCTCCTCCAACAATGGTGACAACGATGCTTGTCTAATGAAGATAGAGCTGAAAAGGCAGGAACCCATGGAGATCAACAACGATGAAGGGATCAAGAAGGCCACGGAGGACCAAGTTCCGGCAACGGAAGACATCCTTCAACTTGATCACAATCTTCTTACCCCAACTGAGATCAAAGCTCTCAAGATGATTGAGTTAGCTCGTATACAGAACAAGTATCTCACACGTGAAAATATTTTGTTGAAGGAGCATATCGTTGCACTCAAGGGCATTATCCGCAAGCTGGAGGACCTCTTACGCTCGATGTGCGACTATCCATCATCACCTCCACCCTCACCAACAAAGGAGACATAATCACATGGGTATGGGCACTCCCCTTGGCAACTGCCAAGCTTGGGGGAGGTGCCCCGGTATCGTATCACCATCACACTCCTATCTTTACCGTTTTCTTAGTTCGATCCTTTTAGTAGTATCTTGATCTAGTAGAATAAAAGTTTATGCCATGATCTAGTTTTGAGTTTTGCTTTATGATCTCTCTTTGTAATCGAGTCCGTGAGCTATATAATAAAGATTAGTGTTGAGTCAAGGGCTTGATTATTTTGCCATGATCTTGAGTGAATAAAAGAAAAGAGAAAAGAAAAAAAGAAATAAAGAGATCATATTGATCTTATTGAGAGTAATGACTTCACATAGAAAGAGTATGATGATTAAAAGTTGTTGGGAGTTGGCAAACATAGCTTTGGTCATCGTTGCAATTAATAGGAAGTAATAAAGAAAGAGAGGTTTCACATATAAATATACTATCATTGACATCTTTTATGATTGGGAGCACTCATTAAAATATGACATGCTAAAGAGTTGATGTTGGACAAGGAAGACAACGTAATGGGTTATGTTTTCTTATATTTGAGATAAAGTATATTGTCATGGATCATCCAACATGTTGAGCTTGCCTTTCCCCCTCATGCTAGCCAAATTCTTTGCACCAAGTAGAGATACTACTTGTGCTTCCAAAAACCCTTAAACCAGTTTTGCCATGAGAGTCCACCATATCTACCTATGGATTGAGTAAGATCCTTCAAGTAAGTTGTCATCGGTGCAAGCAATAAAAATTGCTCTCTAAATATGTATGATTGATTGGTGTGGAGGAAATAAGCTTTATACGATCTTGTGATGTGGAAGAAATAAAAGCGACGGACTGCATAATAAAGGTTCATATCACAAGTGGCAATATAAAGTGACGTTCTTTCGCATTAAGATTTTGTGCATCCAACCCTGAAAGCGCATGGCAACCTCTGCTTCCCTCTGCGAAGGGCCTATCTTTTATTATTATCTTCTACCTTATGCAAGAGTCATGGTGATCTTCACCTTTCCTTTTTACATTTTATCCTTTGGCAAGCACAGTGTGTTGGAAAGATCCTGATATATATATATCTAATTGGATGTAGGTTAGCATGAACTATTATTGTTGACATTACCCTTGAGGTAAAAGGTTGGGAGGCGAAACTATAAGCCCCTATCTTTCTCTGTGTCCGATTAAAACTCCGTAACCACAAGTATTGCGTGAGTGTTAGCAATTATGAAAGACTAAATGATAGTTGAGTATGTGGACTTGCTAGAAAGCTCTGACATAGACTCTTTCTGATGTTATGATAAATTGCAATTGCCTCAATGACTGAGATTATAGTTTGTTAGTTCTCAATAAAGTTTCTGATTCATACTTTGCATTGTGAATAGATTATTACTTGAGCATAAGAAATCATATGACAATATCCATATATGTTGCTGTTATGAGAATAATCATGATGCCCTCATGTCCGTATTTTATTTTATCGACACCTCTACCTCTAAACATGTGGACATATTTATCGTTATCGGCTTCCGCTTGAGGACAAGCGAGGTCTAAGCTTGGGGGAGTTGATACGTCCATTTTGCATCATGCTTTTATATCGATATTTATTGCATTATGGGCTGTTATTACACGTTATGTCACAATACTTATGCCTATTCTCTCTTATTTTACAAGGTTTACATAAGGAGGGAGAATGCCGGCAGCTGGAATTCTGGGCTGGAAAAGGAGCAAATATTAGAGACCTATTCTGCACAACTCCAAAAGTCCTGAAACTCCACAAAACTTATTTTTGGAAATAATAAAAAATACTGAGCGGAAGAAATACGTCGGGGGGCCACCACCTGTCCACGAGGGTGGGGGCGCGCCCTACCCCCAGGGCGCGCCCCCTGCCTCGTGGGCCCCCTGTTGGCTCTCCATTGGCCATCTTCTGCTATATGAAGTCTTTCGTCCAGGAAAAATCATAAGCAACCTTTCGGGACGAGACTCCGCCGCCACGAGGCGGAACCTTGGCGGAACCAATCTAGGGCTCCGGCAGAGCTGTTCTGCCGGGGACACTTCCCTCCGGGAGGGGGAAATCATCGCCATCGTCATCACCAACGCTCCTCTCATCGGGAGAGGGCAATCTCCATCAACATCTTCACCAGCACCATCTCCTCTCAAAACCCTAGGTCATCTCTTGTATCCAATTCTTGTCTCCAAGTCCGGGATTGGTACTAGTAGGTTGCTAGTAGTGTTGATTACTCCTTGTAGTTGATGCTAGTTGGTTTACTTGGTGGAAGATCATATGTTCAGATCCTTTATGCATATTAATACCCTCTGATTATGAACATGAATATGCTTTGTGAGTAGTTACGTTTGTTCCTGAGGACATGGGAGAAGTCTTGCTATTAGTAGTCATGTGAATTTGGTATTCGTTCGATATTTTGATGAGATGTATGTTGTCTATCCTCTAGTGGTGTTATGTGAACGTCGACTACATAACACTTCACCATTATTTGGGCCTAGAGGAAGGCATTGGGAAGTAATAAGTAGATGATGGGTTGCTAGAGTGACAGAAGCTTAAACCCTAGTTTATGCGTTGCTTCGTAAGGGGCTGATTTGGATCCATATGTTTCATGCTATGGTTAGGTTTACCTTAATACTTTTGTTGTAGTTGCGGATGCTTGGAATAGAGGTTAATCATAAGTGGGATGCTTGTTCAAGTAAGAACATCACCCAAGCACCGGTCCACCCACATATCAAATTATCAAAGTACCGAACGCAAATCATATGAACGTGATGAAAACTAGATTGACGATAATTCCCATGTGTCCTCGGGAGCGCTTTTCTCTATATAAGAGTTTGTCCAGGGCTTGTCCTTTGCTACAAAAAGGATTGGGCCACCTTGCTCCACTTTATTTACTTTTGTTACTTGTTGCTCGTTACAAATTATCTTATCACAAAACTATCTGTTACCTATTATTTCAGTGCTTGTAGAGAATACCTTACTGAAAACCGCTTATCATTTTCTTCTGCTCCTCATTGGGTTCGACACTCTTACTTATCGAAAGGACTACGATAGATCCCCTATACTTGTGGGTCATCAGCCGCCGCCGCCACATCGAGAACATAGAGATAAGAGATCGGGAGAACCACCGGAGATCCCTTCTAGTTTTGTTCTTTCATCTCCATATTCATTTCACCTTCACTATTGTAAGAGGAATTCCTAGTTGTAAGATTAGGGTGTAAAAATCTATTCATAATCATTTGGAGATTGAGATTTGTTTAATCCTTCATCTTATTGTGGATCTTCACGGTATTATCGATATGGCTTTCATGGGTTTATTCTCTGAGATGATTGGTTATTCTGTTTTGATGTGTGAGTAATCCCCCCTAGGCGTGGGGGATGTAGGTGAGTGGTAAGATTCATTTGTGCTTATCCTATATGTCATCATTCGTGTTTGTAGTCTTATGATCTGTCTAGTAAGTTGTTATTCTATGGCGAACTCTATGCATGTTGTTCAACTTAAGGGCATATGCAACATGATCTCAAGACCTACATAGGTAACACATATTGTTTAGAAAATTTGTGACCTCTGACGTGACAAGTGGAGACATCTATGAGGGTCGAAGACAATATGAGATAATGGTGACCCATTGAACTTAATGCATGGTTCCAGTTTAATGACCTTAATTGTGGAGACGACCACATTGTGGCAATAGCAAAGCAGGACCATAGTATGGAATATAATCCCGCGAGGAGGAGTTCTGTAACCCTAGGGCGATCCACATACTGAACAAGCAAATCAAATACTAAAATCATGACACAAGGTAACTGGTATTACCGTCGCACTGACATATATACCATGATCCGAATTCTCTACGCGCCTAATCTCCACTGCAGGAAAAACACTTTTACTTTGAGTTTTATTTATGTTCTTTACTTTCAAGCTGCTATTATTCTCGCTGCCACAAACTTATCATATTCACTATTCTGGTTCATTTGCCTCTTGGGACACTAACAACTCTTGCAGAATCACAATAGTTACTTCACATAAGACACACGACAACTTGTGTGCGACAAAAAAGGTTACTTATAAATACTCTCATCCACTCTTCATTGGGATGATTACTATTTAGGATACTTGCGAAGGTGCTATACTAACTTGTGTGTCTTGCAGGCCATCAGAATCACCCGACGTACCTCGCGAAGGTTCGATGGACATGGGCCTCGCCTACCTGGCTTCTCCTCGCTGTGGAGCCTGACCGGCCAGGTTTTTTTTGGAACACTTGACCACTCTTTGGAGACCGAGAGCGTGTTATGTGTGCGTGTGGCTTGCACATGCTCTATGATCGCGCTCTTCCCCTGGATAGCCTGATCAGCTTGGTTGGTTCCCTTTTGCTAGGATTTGTCCGGGCGAGCGTCGAGCACACTCCTAACAACGACTTTCGTAGATGCTCTGGTTGAGTCAGCCGGTTTTGATTTCCCAACGTCATTCCGGCCAATGGCATACCACTCGATCATGCACTGAAAAGCGTGTGTGTGGGGGCCATTAGTTTCAAGTTTCAACGCTCTCTTCGTACTATTGTGCCTACCCAATTGAAGTATGGCCCGACATTTCAGGTTTGGGATGCAATTGCCTGAGGTCGTCACCTGCTTAGTACGGGCATGTAGTGGCTTCGCCCACCCGGACTCGTCATCGTGGGGCCTAGCCTGACGGCATGTTTTGAATACTAGTATGTTTTGTTTTCCTATATCTATTACCTAATAATAAATGGGCTATTGCTTTTGGCGGTACGTCAATGAAATTGCCCTTAAAGTTGCAAAATATTACCCACTAATGCCACATATAAGTGATAATAAACATTTCACACAGGGGAATTCCCGGCTGCGCCAGCCCATGTAGTAGGAACCATCTATACTACGCTCCGCACGCTCGAAGAAGATACAACACGCCAATTTGGGCCGACCCATGTTGGGTTGTTTTTTGTTTTCCTTTTCTATCTTCGTTTTTTCTACTTTAAATAATTTGTGACTTAAAAAAAGTTCTGAAAATTTTAAAAAATGTGATTTTTTTTAATAATTCATAATTTTTTGTGGATTCATAAAATTTTCGCTATTTTTTAAAAAATGTTTGCATATTCAAAAACTATTCGCAATTTTGAGAAAAAATGTTCGAGAAATAAAAAAGTTCATCATTTTTTTTAAAGTTTGTGTATTAAAAATGTTAATGAAATTGAACATAATTTTAATATCCTAAACTTTTAAAAACAGTTCTTGACTTACAAAATATTTTATTGATTCAAAAAATGTTTGCAGATTCAAAAAATGATCATGCTTCAAAGAATATTCGTGAATTTCAAAATTTGTTCCATCAGTTTCCAAAAAATGTTTGCCTATTCGAGAAAATGTTTAGAAAAATGTTCATAATTCTAAAAAATGTTTGCAAATAGTATAAATGTTCATGAATTCCAATTTTTTCATGATTTAAAAAAATGTTCACAAATTTGAAAAATGCTCACGAGTTTAAGAAAATGTTCATGATTTTCAAACATTGTTCATGATTTCACAAAAATGAGAGTGACAGCGTATCTCGGTGATGCAACAGAATGTGGTCATGGCTATTGAAGATTATGATTTATTTATTTTCTCCCATTGTAACGCACAGGCCGTTTTGCTAGTATTTCAAAAGGGCATCATGGAGTATTTAGGATTTTCTATGCAATCAAATAAACCAAAGTACTACATAGCGAAATCACTAGTTGAGGAGTACTAGTTACAAAGATCACTCCCACCTCCCCAAGTTGCGACAAGTGGCGCGCTGCATGTGCGCCACTTGTCGCAATCTGAGACTTTTCCCTTTTTTCGCAGATCTGTTTATTCAAAACGTTTTATCTCTTAAACCGTGTGTCCAAATCTTGAACCGTTTTCACCGTTGGGATTCTTCGCGTCGAGATCTTCAAAACTAGATCCCATGTTGATAAGTTTTAATGAACTTTTTTTTTACGAAAAAACCGGACGAAAAAACCGACCCGGGAGCACGGATTTTTTCCCTTTCCGAAAGAGGCACGCCCGGGCCTCTCGCAAAAGCACAACCGTGCCTCTCATGGAAGGAAAAATAAACAGAAAACGTGTTTTTTTCGTTTCGGAGTGGCACGGCCGTGACTCTCGTGAAAGCACAACCGTGCCTCTCGCGGAAGCAAAAAATATAGAAAACGCGTTTATTTTTCGTTTCCGAGAGGCACGGCCGTGACTCTCATGAAAGCACAACTGTGCCTCTCGCGGAAACAAAACCGTGCCTCTCGCGGAAGAAAAAAAAACAGAAAACGCGTTTTTTTCCTTTTCTGAAAGGCACGGCCGTGACTCTCGCGAAAGCACAACCGTGCCTCTCGCGGAAGCAAAGCCGTGCCTCTCGCAGAAGGAAAAAAACAGAGAACGCATTTTTTTCGTTTCCGAAAGGCACGGCCGTGACTCGTGAAAGCACAACCGTGCCTTTCGCGGAAGCAAAACCGTGACTCTCGTGAAAGAAAAAAAACGCGTTTTTTTACGCAAAATTTTTTTTTTGAATTTTTTTGACCCAAAAGATAAGGAAGACCGGTAGAAAACCGAAATGTCGAAAAAACCCGTTTAAAAAGCCGAAAACGCGTGTGGAAAAAAAATCCGGAGGGAGCGTCCAGAGCTCGACACGTGCCGAATGGCTGAGAGCGCGTCAAGTGGCGCTGATCGTTGCGAGGCTTCCGAAGAAGTGCTCGTTAATTAGTTGCTCTCACTAGTCCTTGTGGACATGACGTTGCAGTTTTCTACTACTCCGTTTCAAAATAAGTGTCGTGCACACGACATTTATTTTGGAAGAGTATTTTTTTTCCTACTTTACATTCTTATAAGGCTTTATTTATAAATTTTCCAATAAAAAGGACACGCACAAACATACTAGTAGCTTCACCTAAAAAAAACATACTAGTAGCTTTTTCGTTCCAACGAATCATCATCATAGCAAAGCAGCTCTGGACACACGGACCGAAAATTCTGGGTGGGGAAGATTCTGAGATCCCACTCTCTTTCCACGCGCACGGCGATTCCCGATCCCACCCTCTTTTTACACTCACTGAGATTCCCCTTATCCTATCCTCGCGAGTCCATAACTACTCCGTAGTTCACTCAACAACCCGTGTTAATCTCCCGCTTATCTCCATCCCCGTCACCTACAGCTACAGGCGATGCTGCCCTACCACGACACGGGCAGCCCCGATCACGAATCCCGCCCCGGCACACGCCACATCCGCCGGCTCGACGACGCGCAGCCGTCGGATCGCCACCATCGTCTTCGTCCCCGCGATTTCTTTCCCGTAATAATAAACCCGCAGCCGTAACGCGGGTGGGGGGACCGATGGACGAAGCCCAGGCAGTCGTGTGTCGCAGGCGCCCTCTACGTGGCGCGGCCTCCGCCTCGCGTTCCGGCGCTCCACCGCCGCATGCGGCGCGCACAGCACAAACAAAGCATCTCCACCCCCACTCCCCACCGCGGCGATGGCGATGCTGCCCTCCTAGACCGCTCCCAAATTCTCCAACCAGAGCCAGGCTAGCTAGGACGCCATAGCCGCCGGCGCCGCTGACCGGATAGATAGGTGCCCTGGCCTCCATTCGCCGCCGCCGACCGCCGATAAATCCCTCCTCCTCTTCCACTCCCACCTACCTCTGCGTGGTGGTGGCGTGCTCTTTTCCGAGGACCGACCGTGGCCGTGGGGAGCAATGCTGTGACACGAGATGGTACTGCCTCGCCGCTCCCAGAGGTCGGCTGTTGCATCAGCGATCACTCTCCTGTACTTACTTGTTTTGTTTATTTATGCTCGCTTTTCTCTTGTTTATATTATTATTCCGCTTCCGGCGTTAAGCCTTTTGATTTTCTATAAGAACGACATTAGTAGCATCACACAAGTCGGTGTTGGGCTGTACTTTTTCATGTATTGTGTTGCCTTGCGTCATGATCCATTCATTTGGCTTTCTAGCCAATACCCAAGGCGAACAGGCAAATAAGGGAGGGAGTATTTGCAAAAAAAAACTATTTTTTTAAAATTATTTGGGACGAAATCTATTTATTATTTTGGAAAAAAAGAGAAAGACAGGAAGATAGTTTTTTTTTACAGCTGTAAGTTTGTTTCTAGTTCATGAGCTATAGCATAGTTTGTTTCTGCATCTAGAGTTGTTCTACTTCTTTCAAACATCCTCTTACCTTATAGTCTGCTGAAAGGCATCTGGTGGACATTCAGGTGCAGGTGTAAATGCAATCGAAATATCCGGCATGAGCCCTCTCTCTGAGCTGGTGTGGTCTCCGGATGATGGTCTCAGCATTAAAATCGCAGCGTCCAGCCTAAGCACAAGAAAAGCCTCTCTTCGCTGGAATGCGGATACTTTGAACATAGTGATATCTTCGCCTCAGCAGAGCGGCGGCGGCGGCGGCGGCAAGAGTGGTGATAACGTAGATGCCACCCTAAGGGATGCAGGAGAAATGCCGTCGCAACCTCGAACTCCAAGTGACAGTTCAGTGAGAGTATCCGCGGCTAGTCCAAATAGAACACGAAACCTTGATGCGCAACAATCTACTTCTATAAGATCACAGGAACAAGATTCAAGTAAGTTTAAAATACACCAATCTAATTTGGTGAGTTCGAGTGGTTTAGACACGTTGACGCTTGGCTTTGGCTTAGAGATCTGCATTTAGCAACAACTGCTTAGCTTGCCAGAAGAGTCCAAACTGTACAAACATAACCGGCAGAATTTATTTATTTATTCAAATCTCTCAAACATGATTATTCCCTAATTTGTTAGCGAGATTTGTTAGTAATCATATGTTCTTAGCTTTTCGCACTTTATTTCGTCTACCATGTCTCTAATAGCCGGGTAGTCGGCACTTATGAATTGTCATAATCCAAATGAAAAACAAACCCAAAGAATTTTCCATATTTATCATCCTGTTCTTGGGACGGGTGATTATCTTACCTTATTTAATGATTAAATTCTTGTAGAATGCTCTGGAGGGATCAGTGAGATGAGTGAGGGGGAAGAATTGTCTGACAGCTGCTGTGCAGATAAGTTGAATAAAGAGGAAGCGGATATTTGCCCCACAAGATGCTCCAACGATGCTTCACACAGTAATATATCATTTTTAGTACAGTTAATTAAAAACACACTTATATCTTTTGTTCTTAAAGTTAAAATTTTAGCACGACATTTTACAGGTCCGGCTTCAAAAAAAGGCAGCCTGCAAAGTATTTCGGAAAAACAGGTCTACTGTGCAACCGCTGTCCATAATGAGAGATCTTGGGCAGATAATACCTGGCGAGCTCGATTAGTAAAAGCAATTAGTCAGAGGGACTATGTTTTGCCAAACAATGCAGTGAATGCACAGCCACCTTCATCCTTTGGGAGTTTCAGTAATACAAAAAAGGTCCCAGGCAAGTTGGCAGGTTTTCTAGATAACCAAAGTGATAAGCACCAAGATCTGGTTATGCAGGACAACTGTAATGGTAATCAGGAAGATCAGGTTATGCAGGAAAACTGTAATGGTGATCACCAAGACCAGGTTATGCAGGAGCACCATAAGGATGGGCCTATTCTTGTCAAATGTCAGTCAGCATCTGGTGTTAATCCTGTTTCAAAATGTGATTCGGCATCCGGTGTTAATTCTGTTGCAAGATATGAGTCAACACCAGATGTTAATCCTGCAAAGCTTGAGAAGGGCAAAGAAAAGGCAATGCACGACCAGAGCAATTATGTTAGCAACACAAAAGAGGGTGATGATAGCAATGAGAGTATGGAGAGTTGTCCTAGGATGAAAGCTCCAAAGCGAGAGTATGCTCAATACTCAACAGCGGAGATGTCTTCTCGGAATAAAAGATATAGAAGGGAATACAATGAAAGTTATTGCTCAGGATTGTTGAACAGAAATGGCAGCTCTTTCTTTAACTGGATGTCTTCTCTGACTAATGGATCAACCGTGTTTGATAAAACTACCAATCAGAAGTTGTCAGAGACTACTGGACATGAACTTGCAGGACATTCTCTGCCACTAGAAAATAACAGTAGCAATCGTCTGCAGTCTGTTGGCTTCAATTCTCTTTTTCAATCTCTTTATAGTCATAACGTTATGATAACTTCAAGAGATACCCCTCATCAATCAGAAATCAATCCCACCGAGCGTGAAGCCGACAGGCTATCACTGGATTTGAATGGTAGCAATTCTATGCTTGACAAGGAAATTAGCACAGGCAGAGAAACTCTTGATGTGGCTGTTGGGACTTTAGCTGCTGACAGCCTTCAAATGGAGTCACCTGGTGGTAAATGGAATTTTAGAGATCAAAGTGGAGTTTTCCCTTTGAGAGCCGGAAGAAACTTGAAGATGCCTAACTCCAGTAAGTCATGTTCTAAAACTCTTGAAGAAAAACAAAATGAGTGCCATGCGAGCCCTTTGAATGCTGCAATGGGAAATAAAGGTGGAATCACAGAAAGCTTGTGGGTAAGTCGGCTTTTACCAAAAAAATCAATGAAATTGATGGATGCAACTCCGTGCAATGTAAATAGTGATTTTTGTGCTGTCAATCCAAAGGGTGCAGGTGATAAGCTGTATCCTTCATCTCAACAGAATGTTAATGTGGAGAAGGAATTCAACAGTTCACAATACTTCACTAGCACAGGAAGTGACAATGAGACAACAAGTAGCAAATGCCCGGTGATTCCTCCAGAGGAACATAAGCAGTCTGAAACAATGGCTTCCATTCTTGCAAAGAGATTGGATGCGCTTAGACATGCGAAGACCTCTGCAATTAGGTTGGCTATCTCCAGTGGAATATCTAAAGACCATAATCACAGAAAGAGTCCCTTTTTTATTAATTACAGCAGCCATGATGGACTAGAGACAGGACAAGGAACTCAAAAATCTTCGAGTGGTGGTGGAAGGCTAGTTTTGTGGTCTGGTGACAAAGGAAAGGAACAATTATATCCTCTCAGTGATGAGGAATTAAGAGGAAACATGTTGGCAAGAGGTGAACATCAGCAATGTGGAGGGAGCATGACTGGAAAGGCTGTAGCTCCTCATGATAATTTAGAAGCAAACACATCTGCTGAATATGTTGATAGAAGAGGAGTACAAATAAAGGAAGTGGGTTCAAATTCCATGGAGAGTCTGCCACATAACAAGCAAATTGTACCCTATAATATTATTACAAGTGACATTGATCAATCAAGTGTTGTTTTTGGAGCCTTGCAGAGGCTTCGTTTGTCTCGATCAGACATCATAAGGTACCCTACTGGATTTTTGCGATCACCTTTGAATTCCTTTCAACATTTTCTCTTTCTGCCTTCTATCTATGGTGCATGATTGCATTCAGGGATGCCATAGTGTTTTCTCTACATAAGAAAAGGGCACATGTTTTTTTTTGCGGGTATGAAAAAAAAGGGCACATGTTAATGGAGATTCCATTGGACAATTATATAGCTTATAGCTTTCTGTGGGTTTGGTGCTCGTTTTTATTTCTGGAACATGGAAGTTCATAGATTTGACTTTACCATAGAGATTACTGGGAGAACTCATTTTAGGTAAGGAGCACATATTAAATGGTTCCTTGTACAAACATCCTATACTATATATGTCCTGTACGACAAACTGTGCCTACTTTGTACTCCCTCCGTCCCAAAATTCTTGTCTTAGATTTGTCTAGATACATGTCTAGATACGGATGTATCTAATACTAAAACGTGACTTGATACATCCGTATTTAGACAAATGTAAGACAAGAATTTTGGGACGGAGGGAGTATATGCTAAAGTACTATTACCATACATCTCTTAATATTATTCATATATTTTCTGCTTAAAGTTTACTATGTTGACTCTAATTTGATACTAGTTCGTATACTCTATCAGTGGGTTCTAGAGTGCCCGTTCATCATATTGATGTACAGAAGGATATCTCTCAGTATTGTTGATTGTGAAGTTGTGCTTAAATTGAGGAAGATACTGGGAACTGAAGAGTTGATGTTTGTTTCTTTATTTACATTGGTGATCCTTGACAGATGGTTGGCGTCACCAATAATGCACACTACCTTGGATGGCTTTTTCTTGCGTCTACGTTTCGGTAAATGGGAGGAAGCATTGGGTGGCACAGGATACCATGTCGCTCGGATAAATGGTAAATGACTACATAATTATGTCTACTTTGTTTCTCCTCCCTGATATTCGAAAAATAATGTCTAACTTGGTGATTGGTTACATAAAATGCTCAGGTTGTAGATTGATTCTTTTTTTCTTCAATTGCTTTAATGAACCTAAAAAAGGGCGTGAAGTAACAATGTAATATGAACTTCTCTTACAGGAGCACTGGATAGAAATCGCCTCTCTGTAACGATCAGGAATTCAACTTGCCAAGTAGATTCTCGCTTTGTATCCAACCATGGGTTCCATGAGGTAATGTATAAAAGGCAGTAATCTTATCAATGTTGTGAAGTAGAACAATGTCATGTTTTGATTTCTCTTGCTGACCGAAGTTTAAGTTGTATGGCCGTCACTGCACAGCATAATAACCTCATTAAAAATATCAAGTCAAGCTTTATAAAATCAGTTTGTAGTTGGTTCACGGCAGTGAACAGATTAATAGAAATGCTTGGTTGTCTTGTCCATGTGATTGCAAAGGGAGATATGTAATCTCGTTTCAATGGTTTTGGTCCTGTCAGTCAGCACGAGCAATCTATGTAGATGACAGAATTTTGTTGTATTTTCTAGGATGAGCTCAAGGCGTGGTGGTCTGCTGCCATGAAGGGTGGCTGGAAACTACCGTCGAAAGAAGAACTTAGCAAGAAGCTAAGAGAAAGAGAGCTACTTCATTTCGGAAATGGAACAGGTCAGCCCGACAACACCTGATGGCAGTACCCAAAACATGAAAGATTTCGGTCTTTACCGCCTTTCATCCGGAAACGCCGGCGATGCAAGCATGACTGTTGGTGTTGGCTTGTCTGGTTAAGTTTTGTGCTGACACTGCTATTCTCACGAGGCTTGGTGTAGTGATGATAGATCCACCATCCTTGGTATATTGAGAGATTGAGGTTGTACTAATACACGATTCTATTTTACGATGGGATTGGCTATTGTGTGAGAATCCTATCTGTAAATAGGAGGCTGCTGCCAGAATAGTACACAATGTACAACTGTTGACTATACTTAGAATAAGATGGATGTTCGTTGCTTGCGGGATTCATTTCGTGAGGCATATTAATTGTATGTACTAAACACTCGGTTCGGATCCTGTGAGTGGTGAGTTGATCACCCAGCATATTTTTAGGGAAAGATTGCAATTATATTAAGGGTTTTTATCATTTATGCCACTGGTTGTATCTCACTACTCAGTTTTGCCACTAGGAATTTCAACTGCTCAAAAATGTCATTGCTATGTTAGGCGCATGCTCAAAGATAACAATATTCTCCCTAATCACCATGTAATGCTCTATGCTGCTAAAGGATCACAGGAGCCATAATGTTTGACATAACAGCAGCACGATCAGATTCAGCTATGATCTTTTCATTACCCATATCAAGAGCAGTCCTCAGCCCAATGGCCATGCACAAGCTTCAGCCTCCTCAACACTAGCACAGGCAGGGAGCTCTGACAAATCTTCCCATGTTATCTCCTATAATGTATCCAACACTAGCTTCACCTGTTTTTTTTTTTTTTTTTTTTTTTAGGAATCACTGGGGAGAGGATCCCCACAGCTTCACCTGTATTGGCCACAAACGCGGCATCTGTGTTAACTTTCAACCATCCATCAGTTGGTTTAGTCCATCTAGACTTTTCAACTTGACCTGGTCCGGATTTGTTCAACACTGACATTTCGCACTTCAGGGGAGCAATAGCATCAACCGGCTTCTTTCCCTTCTCATCAAGAGTGAGACACTCACCTGCAAAAGCCATAATGTAGTTTTACAGGAATCTAACAGAATCCATAATGTAGTGTTTTCCTTGGTCGTGGACCACATCATTTCGTAGGAACCAAGCGCGTCGGAAGACAAGAGGACCAAGCCACGCAACTTCAGTTTGATTCTGGCGAGGAGGATCAGGAGACAGTCAGTCCCTGTGTATTTGAAAACCCTTTCCTCCAGCTTGTACGCACTTCGGACAGAGAAGTACCGGGACGATTCATAGTTCCAAGCCGGCACATCCTCCATCTTCACCAAGCATATTAATGATCCCTTTTTTTCAAGTGGTCTCGTGTGTTGGATCGGGTGGTTGTTCTACTGTGCGTGCCTTTCGAGTGGCAGTGACTGGATTTATTCAGAATCGAAGACCTAGGATAAAGAAAGGGCAGCTCAGTGCATGTAGCTTCTGATTGCGCAGGTTCTGAGGAAATATCCGATCACTTTGGTTCTTTTGTATAGTCTTTTCCTGCATTTCTGTAAGAGGTTGTTTTCAGGACATGAACTTATGACCTCATGCTCAACAAGCCCTTGTGGCTGTTTTCAGGACATGAACTTATGACCTCATGGTCAACAAGCCCTTGTGGCTGTGGTGGTTTGCTTTATTTATAAAGCGGGGCGAAAGCCTTTTTCGGTATGACCTCATGGTCACAAGGCAACAACTTATCGCTGCGCCAAGGACCGAAGACCCAAAATAGAAAAAAAAATCCTTATACCACACTAAGCTCAGTTAAAGGTGTGCTAAATTTTCACACATTTACATATGTGTTTATTGCATTTGTGTCAATTTTTATTTTTTTTCATGAATTCACAAATCTTACGTATTTTTCATTGATAGAAGAGTAGAACAAGGTACGAGGCCTCCGTCACTAGACCAAATCGAAGTGCCGCGAGAGAGGAAGGAGAGAGAGGGGGTGTGGATTACAAAGTACCACATCCGAAGGGAAGACCTGAGCCCACCGCGCGCGGTGTGCAGGGCGTCCGACCTCCTTGTCTTGTTTTGTCGTTAAAATGGTCAGTTTTCGAGGGATCGAGCCCAGTGGCTTCTGTGACGCGTCGCGGTTACTTTGTCTTCTGTAGACACTGGGGCACGACAGTGCACCCGGTGGGCCTTCGATCGACTCGTTGAGTCAGGTGGAGGGTCTAGTGATGGTTGTAGCTGCTTGAATGTAGTCGCGATGAGGCAGAGCCTTCTATCTGCCAAGCAGCAAAGTGATGCCCCCGAGGCTGGATGCGGCGTGGAGCCCGTTTGGGCGAAGGGAAGCCCCCGAGCCCGGAAGCAGCGAGGTTGGAGCCCTCGCGCTCGGATACAACGAGGCTGAAGTACCTGTAAGGTCGAGAAAACAAGGCAAATTTGCGATTGCATTTTGTTAAACACTCGAACACCAAGTGGGCTTTCACATGCATAGTTAATGCAAAAACTTTTATAAGTAGTACAACTTATGAAGTTACTTCACTCCGGTGCGAATAATAAACAATAGAGGGCAACCGGGGATGCCGGCTAAATCTGTGATGCAACCCCCGCGCGGTGCCTTTGAGAGATCGATTTTGATTTAGCCTCAAAGTTAATCATGAGATATTTAACATTGATACTACCCCGGGCTTTGATAGCAAAAGGCTAGTTTTAGATATGTTTCCCAGTATGTTTCTGGTTTATTACGTTGATGCTGCTCCAGGTAGTTTACTCAGGGGAGGTAGGTAAATGACGATACAGTCCCTGGGTCCAGACATTATGGGGGAAACCTCAATGCATCCTCTTAGCTGACTACGGGGAGGTCCACTTTGCGTGATGCAGCCCCCGAGTGTGGCGAAAGAGAGTTCGGTTAACTACTTCCACTAAGTCTCCTAAGTCTACCCCGAGAGGTTCGTTCTATTTTATGCAACCCATGGGTCCGACCTCAGAAAGATCTCCTTTATGGACCATACTAACATTGTGCTTAGGCGCCGGTATTAGACACACACTAGTGAGGAATCCTGACTCCTTGGGAACGCCTTAGTCCTATCGATTTCAACAACTTTAATTCACGTCTCTTGCTACTTTATTTTATTTCAGTAATTTACTTCACCGCTCGCTACACCACTTTCACCCATATTACTATTGCTTTGGATTTCCTTTAACTTGCAGGCACTACTATTTGAACCCTACAAGAGACAAAAGGCTGATTCATGTGCTCCTTGTGCAATCGATACTCTTACTTCAAAAAAAGCTACAACAAAATCATGTGCACTTGCAGACCATCAGTCGCCCTGACATGTGGGCCATGTCTGTCATAAACATGTTTAAAATCATAAAAATGGTCATCACTTTCACTTGATAGTTTTTTGCCTCAAAACTAGAAAAAAAGTTTTTGGTTTTCCCACTCCCAACAAAGTGGTAGTTCTATGGGACGTAAGCCCCAATTGTGGTTGTTTTTTTTGTTAAATATTGATTTCTTCATGATGGACTAGTTGAGACAGGGGCTCCAAAGTGCATGGTGAGCGAGTGTTGTGTCAGCGACCAACCAAATCATGAGAGGGAAGAAAATGACATTTCAAACAGGCGGCCCATTTGAAAGCCTCGACTCCAGCTCGGCTTGCAGGTCCGGAATTAGCCTTGGGCCCGGTGCGTGTATAAAGCTCCTCCTACCACCTTCGGTGCGAGGCGGACGACTGACAACGGCTAGGAAATACTTGGACAGAAAGTAGCTCACCTCTCTCCCCCTCGATCCTCTCCCCGAGTTGTGATTTGTGTTAAGTTTCATGCACTAGCCAACGCAACCAAAAGTCCGGATGGAAAGGGCTAGGGCAATCCACATATACTGTAACACCCTCTCTCACGTGTGACGGAGAAGACAAGTCAACACGTGCAACCGGAAGAGAGCGACAACGCGTGAAACTCAGGTATGACTCAAGAGACCAATACGTGGACACAAAGGGGGGCAACATCAATTTTTAGATAAATTGCGTAAACCAGGTCTTGAACTCAAAACCTTAGCTCTGATACTATGTTAAGTTTCATGCACTAGCCAACACAATCAAAAGTCCGAATGATGGAAAGGGCTAGTGCAATCCACATATACTGTAACAATTTAAATTCCATTTCATGGCGGTTTAGATAGAGAGCTAACAATCTGGTATCGGAGCCAACATTGCCATGTCTTCCTGAGAGGCTTCCTAGGGGGATGAGATGTTAGGGCTGCTGTAGGCCGGTGAGGCTGACTCGAGTTTAGTCCCACCTTGCTTACGGGAGAAGCCACAACCATCTTATAAGGGAGAGATTTCTTCCTCCTTTCAATTCGGGCTTTTGGGATGAGCGGGCTCTTTGCTGAATGGTGCCCCGTATGCGCATAAATGTCCACAACGTGGGGCAGAGTGTGAGCTAAGCCGAGTTGGACGCTAATATCTGGTATCAGAGCTTGCTTGATGATTCCGATGATCTTACCACTTGGGAGGATATGGAAGCCATCCAGCAAAAATTTCTGAGGGCCCCGGCTTGGGGACATGTCGTTTCTAAAGAAGGGGATTGTCGTTGACCAGTCAGATCATGAACGGGAATAAAATGGCATTTCAAACAGGAAACCCATTCGCAAGCCCCGACTCTCGGCTCGGCTTGCAGGCCCGGTGCGTGTATAAAGCTCCTCCTATCCCCTCCCGCGTGAGGCGGACGGCAGGCAACGACTAGGAAATACTTGGACAAAAAGTAGCTCACCTCTCTCCCCCTCGACCCCCTCCTCGGGTTGTAATTTGAACTCCATTTCATGGCGATTTAGACCAAGAGCTAACATGCTGCTATTTTGTCGGTCTGTGTTACAAACTGCCGAGCAAACCCATAGGGCGACCGCACATGGGCCGGCCCGCGAAGCCGATTTCGTTTACCGACCTCTCCCCTCTGGTTTTCCAACGATTTGTTTTTCTTTTGGTTTTCTCTATTTGCTCCAGGTATTTAGTCAGTTTTTTTTTCATAGAAACATGAACATTTTTTCTAAAGTTAAACAATTTGCAAAAAAATAGGCCTATAAGTTTTGTAGTCTATAAATCCTAGAATTAAATAGCATGGTGTGGCATGTAGAGACTTTTGATGGTACGACGTTGAACAGGGACCACCCTTCGCTCTTATTACATCCACGCCGTGCCCGGCGCATGCATGCGTTGGTCTCCACCTCCGCACACCTTGGATCTCATCGCATCTCCCCCAGCTCCCTTCATCGAGTTCGACGCGGTGCAGTTCTTGGCGATAGGCATGGGCAGGTGCTCTGCATTGTTATTGTCCTCTTCGATCGCCGCGGCCGCCTGAGGAGCCGGCGCGGACGGGGTAGAAGATGAAGAATAACGTCGCGGCGGCGGTGCCTCGGCTGGTGGCTCACCGCGAGGTCGAGATGTTCTCGCACTACGTCGGTACGATTCGCGGCCATAGGTTTTACCTTTTTTCTCCCCCCAGGTCAATGTAGCTTGCGTTCTCGAAGCCGAGCCCATTCGTCGCCCATTTCCTTCGGGCTAGGAGTAATTCAGGCCTTCAATGAATGGGCAACTCTGCAGAATGAATCGAATTACATGTGTGTTCTGATTTCATGGCGGATCAGGCCAGTTCTGCATTTGTTCGACCAGGAGACAAACACAGTTTATTCGATCACGAGGAATTGATGATGCCTCGGATTTCATTTGATACACGAATGACGAATCTTGCATTTCAGCATGTTCTCCGTGGGTTACACTGAATTTTTCTGCTAATCGACCTGTTTTCCTCGTAACTTTTCGTACATGTATTTCAATGTTACTGTTTTCGCTGAACATGTTTCCCCTGCATCATTGTTTTATGCTGACCGTTGCTGCATGTACTGTTCATTTATTCCGAGTAGCACAAGCAATTATCGCTGAACATGTTTCCCCTGCATCATTTCGCTGAACATTCATTCATCAGCATTTATCTGAATTTGTTCTTCAGCTAATCAAATCGGGATCGAGGATCCGAACCAGTGCCCCCACCTTTGTACAATGGCCTACGAGTACCTGAAGAAGAGCGAGGGCTACGAGCAGAATCTGCTCGCCTTCTTCCACAACAACATGGACCCGGACGCCCTGCTCGTGAAGCTGATCGAGGAGCTGGACAGATGCATACTCGGCTACTTCTCCTTCCACTGGAAGTGTGCAACCCACGTGATCACGCAGGTACTATACGGCAAAGGGGGCGGATTAAACGAGAGGAGAATTTTTGCACACTGACCTACTGACCTTTTGTTCGTAAAAATATGTTTATCTGCATCACTTGCTTAATTAGGTTCTGACAGCAGAGCAACCTAAACGCAAGCTCAGGAGCTTGGTGTTTGAGGCCACTAGGTAATTAATCAACTGTCTACTTTTCATATATGAAATGATTGACTGATCCGGCCGGCACAAAATGCGCAAGAGAACAAGCTAGCCGTATGGATTCTCGATGGAATCTGGTTTTTGGTTCTTGATGATTGGGCAACGTTCGTCCAGGAAGATGAGGTTCGAGAGGGTGACGAGAGAGCTCAAGGTGACGAGGCTCTTCTCGACTCTGATGGAGGAGCTCAAGGTGATCGGGATAAGCTACCACGACAACCGGCCGCGCTACCCCCCCGCGGAGGTGATGGTCCCGGCGGCGCAAGGCGACCGCAGCCCGGTGCTGCTCCTGATGGGCGGCGGCATGGGCGCCGGCAAGAGCACCGTGATCAAAGAAATCATGAAGGAGTGAGTCTCGTCGATCGATCGAGTCGCCGGCAAGAGCATGCAGTGAGCACCGTCTGTGCTGTGCTCGAATCAATGAGAGTTAATGCGTGCTTGCAGGATGTTCTGGTCTGGCGCGGCGGCGAACGCGGTGGTGGTGGAGGCCGACGCGTTCAAGGAGGCGGACGTCATCTACCAGGCCATCAACTCCCGCGGCCACCACAACGACATGCTGCAGACCGCCGAGCTGGTAATCAATCAATGGAGCACTAGTAGTTTTCTTGCGCGTTGCAGCGGTACATATGCGTGCGTGCATGGTGCAGGTGCACCAGTCGTCGACGGACGCGGCGGCGTCGGTGCTGGTGACGGCGCTGAACGAGGGGCGGGACGTGATCATGGACGGCACGCTGTCGTGGGAGCCGTTCGTGCTGCAGACCGTGGCCATGGCGCGGGAGGTGCACCAGCAGCGGTACCGCATGGGAGCCGGGTACAAGGTGGCCGCCGACGGGACCACCACCGAGCAGTACTGGGAGGCCGTGGAGGAGGAGGAGGGCGTCGGGCCCAACTGCAGAATGAAGCCCTACCGCATCGAGCTCGTCGGCGTCATCTGCGACGCCTACCTCGCCGTCATCAGAGGGATCAGGTAACCAACTAAGAGCAACTCTAGCCGATCCTTTAATACTCCGCAATTAAAACTTTTTACTCCACACTACTTTTTGCCGGATCTAGCTGACCTTCTAAATTTAGTGAGTAAAAAAATGATCAAATGCATTTTATGTTCGGTCACCCAAACAAATTTTGATGTTTCTTTATTTCATTAAATGATATTTTAATATACCGGAGTACATAATACACCGATTTTTTGCTAAGAGAGTTGAACTAAAAAAACGAGAACCACAATTAGACACTTTAATAGAAATCCAACTTACATAACCGCTCTCACTAGTTGAATTAGTAATACTTTCTCCATGTCTTCATTTTGAACATTGTTGATTCTCTCAATTGGTTTCTCGAGTTTGCACACTTCTTTCTTCTTCGGTTCCGACGAATTCGACATTGTGTCGCCTCTAGTCTCTACTCTAGTAAGGATGCACGGACATCTATCAAATTTCTCGCTATCAATAGACGATGTAATCTTGTCTCCGATACCAAAACTTGCATCCATCCTACCCACAATTTTAGGCAAACAATGAGGTAATAATTGCAAGTAATCCGATGAACAACCGGATAAACAAGCACTCACCCCATCTCTTTTACA
This sequence comes from Triticum aestivum, assembly GCF_018294505.1. Classification (NCBI taxonomy): domain Eukaryota; kingdom Viridiplantae; phylum Streptophyta; class Magnoliopsida; order Poales; family Poaceae; genus Triticum; species Triticum aestivum. The sequence continues at coordinate 424,970,935 of NC_057802.1, read as the reverse complement.
CTTGAAGAACACCCATCCAGAATGTTCCAGCATGGTCGAAACTCGGCGCACCACCTGCCACGGATAGTCGTCGCACTTGATGACCGGCAATGGGGAGCCGACGAGTTGTTGGGACAGTGCTGAGCCCGGCCAACGGCTGGGGGTGTCTTTGCTGGCGGTTCGCCGATGAGTGAGATTCGAGCGGCTAGAGGAGGAGACCATACTTACATGCGGCGTCGAGTCTTTGTCGGGACTGTGCGGTTTGGTAACCAGCCAATCTATGACAAAGGCGTCGTCGCCAGCGGCCGAATGCATCAAATCCAGCAGCGCGGGCGGCATCAGCCGATTTCTATGCCGCCGACGGCAAGGGAGGCTCAAATCCGGGTGGCGGAGGACCGCGGCGGGCCTACGGAGCGTCGACAGTGACTGGTGGTGGCCGGCGGAGGAGGGAAGGCTGACGTCGACATAGATGTGGCGAGGGAGTGGGATGGGCGAGGCTACGGTGGAGAGCAGATTTTTGCTGGAGTTGTGAGCGGCCGACTAAATACAAGAGTCCACTAGAAGGCCGAGTATGAATTTTACTTCATTATTCGGTTTAGGAGATCGGCTAAGTGCGGTTGGCTAGAGTTTCTAAGTACCCATGCACAATGACACGATTCGTTTGTACGGCGGTGCCGGTGATGTACATGCACGCAGGCGAGCCATCATATGCGGGAGGGCGGTGCGGGTGACCTCGCAGCTCAGGTCCCACAAGCGGTTCGCCTCCGCCTTCCGGAGGTACTGCGACCTCGTCGACAACGCCAGGCTCTACAGCACCAACGCCGTCGGCGGCCCAAAGGTATCTTTCTCCTTCTGCGCCGATCGACGGACGTCTTCTCTGTGTTGTGTTGTGATGCGTTGATCCATGGATGTGACAGCTGATAGCGTGGAAGGACGGGGGCAGCAGGCTGCTGGTGGACGTGGAGGACATCCAGCTGCTGGACCGGGTGAGCGGCATCAACGAGGAGGCCAACTGCGTCCACGAGCTGTACCAGAACGGCCACCCCACGGGCGGCGCCGGGTCGGTGTGGGAGGACCTGGTGACGTCGCCGGAGAGGGCGTCCATACAGCGGGAGCTCAAGGCGGCGATCCTCAAGAGCGAGGCCTGCTTCCCGTCCCCGTAGCCACGCGCGCTGCTGGCCGCATTTTTCCTGTCTGTCCAGAGTGTTTCGTCAGTTTTCGAATAGGAGGATAGATTTCTGGGTTCTGGTCTCTGCATCCAATCGATGCAGTGCACGCAGCCATTCCGTACGTACTGTTTGGTCATCATATATATTTTTTCCAAGAGTTTTGTTTTGGTAAACTTTATGAACTGCTGTAGTTGTAAACTTGTAATTAGGTTGGTTAATACAGGCCCTTGTGAGGCAAATTATTATGGAATAAGAGATGGATCAAATGCGCAACATGCATGTTGGTTTTACTTTCAGCCGGGTTGATTCATTTTCGAGGAAATCGTTTTCTGTAGATTTTGGTGCGTTGAGAGACACCTAAATTTTGTAAAATGCCACGCCAAATTTGAGGTGAAGCGGCGCTCGGTGAATTTTGTAAAAGAGTCAACGTTGTGTTCCGTGCATTTTGTGACCAACATCTAAAGTGGTGGTTTTTGCTAATGACAACATAATTGTGATGGTTTTATGGATTTAACTTGAATATTTGGGTTAAATTCTGTTAATTCATGTTGGTTTCACGTGAAACCAACATGTGGTTGGATGGTTAGGTGGACAGTGGTATCCTCAGCCCATCAGGGTTCAACTTCTAGTGCTTGCATTTATCCTGAATTTATTTCAGGATTTTTGACGATGCGCGTTTAATGGGAGGAATCGTTCCCGTCGACTACGAGGCGCCTGTAGGGTGTGCGAGCGCTTGCGGCTGTTGAATAATCATGTTGGTTTCAGTCGTCATAATACTCGCTAAATCGGGACAATTCAAACTTGTGTGAGGTTTTGCTTGTTGGAATTCTCAGTCAAATTCAAGGCAGCATTCTAGTCATTTGGCCGAATTCAAAACTGAGATAACCGTCGTTGGACCATATGATTCCTTTTTTTTGTACATCGATCAACTCATCAGTTAACCACCACTTAAAACTTCACAGGTAAGTTTTCACTTACGTCTCGCTGGACCGTGCAAGCAGCCGGATTTGATTTCCCCGGGCTGCACCAAGGCATTATTTATATATTTATTTATTTTGCGGGGAAGGCATTTGTTATTCGCATGTGTACATCGATCAACTCATCAGTTAACCACCACTTAAAACTTCACAGGTAAGTTTTCACTTACGTCTCGCTGGACCGTGCAAGCAGCCGGATTTGATTTCCCCGGGCTGCACCAAGGCATTATTTATATATTTATTTATTTTGCGGGGAAGGCATTTGTTATTCGCATGTGTACATCGATCAACTCATCAGTTAACCACCACTTAAAACTTCACAGGTAAGTTTTCACTTACGTCTCGCTGGACCGTGAAACCAACATGTGGTTGGATGGTTAGGTGGACAGTGGTATCCTCAGCCCATCAGGGTTCAACTTCTAGTGCTTGCATTTATCCTGAATTTATTTCAGGATTTTTGACGATGCGCGTTTAATGGGAGGAATCGTTCCCGTCGACTACGAGGCGCCTGTAGGGTGTGCGAGCGCTTGCGGCTGTTGAATAATCATGTTGGTTTCAGTCGTCATAATACTCGCTAAATCGGGACAATTCAAACTTGTGTGAGGTTTTGCTTGTTGGAATTCTCAGTCAAATTCAAGGCAGCATTCTAGTCATTTGGCCGAATTCAAAACTGAGATAACCGTCGTTGGACCATATGATTCCCTTTTTTTTGTACATCGATCAACTCATCAGTTAACCACCACTTAAAACTTCACAGGTAAGTTTTCACTTACGTCTCGCTGGACCGTGCAAGCAGCCGGATTTGATTTCCCCGGGCTGCACCAAGGCATTATTTATATATTTATTTATTTTGCGGGGAAGGCATTTGTTATTCGCATGTCCATCAGGGTTCAACTTCTAGTGCTTGCATTTATCCTGAATTTATTTCAGGATTTTTGACGATGCGCGTTTAATGGGAGGAATCGTTCCCGTCGACTATGAGGCGCCTGTAGGGTGTGCGAGCGCTTGCGGCTGTTGAATAATCATGTTGGTTTCAGTCGTCATAATACTCGCTAAATCGGGACAATTCAAACTTGTGTGAGGTTTTGCTTGTTGGAATTCTCAGTCAAATTCAAGGCAGCATTCTAGTCATTTGGCCGAATTCAAAACTGAGATAACCGTCGTTGGACCATATGATTCCCTTTTTTTGTACATCGATCAACTCATCAGTTAACCACCACTTAAAACTTCACAGGTAAGTTTTCACTTACGTCTCGCTGGACCGTGCAAGCAGCCAGATTTGATTTCCTCGGGCTGCACCAAGGCATTATTTATATATTTATTTATTTTGCGGGGAAGGCATTTGTAATTCGCATGTCCACTTCAAACGAAGATACCTACACGCACGACATGAACGGAGTTTAGCAAGTAGTAGTAGTATAATTGAATTTCGCATGATACTGAATCAAACCATGTTGACTATGCTGACTGAAGAAGCAGTCAACTTGCGACTATATTATACAGTACTCCGTTGACTAATTCGGGCACTCGTGAATGTCGTTGGCCGTACTGAGGCACTGATAGTACTGAGCAATTCATAATTCGAAAGAATTCAAGTCGAATTGCCTTTTCCAGCGCACGCACCGTGGGCTCCACCCTGACGTCCATGCAGATGACGATGTCACAGGAGCACGACCGGATTGCCGTCACCCGCAGCTCCTGCATGGCCTTGAGCCGCCGGAGCACCGCCGCCTGAAGCACGCCAGCCATAGAAGGGCACCCGCCCTCGCCCCGCACATTGACCACCATGCCGCCGCCGTCATGAGACGACGACAAACCGGCAGCCCCAGACCCAGAGGGCTAAAATAAAAACTAAAACCATATTCAAAATGAATTCTTCTAATGAATTAGTGACACCGGTATTACCCTTTAAAAAGAAAGAAAATGATTTTGTTAAAAAGACTTGCACACTAATTTGCTTTGAAATTGCACATTTTGTAATATGCAGAGAATAAACATATAATATTATAATTTTCGCACTCTAATATAATTTACACACATATTGTATAATAATTACATCTATACATTTGCAATCACCTAACATCAACGAAAGAATCAATGATCAAGAAGTCGACTTATTTAAATTTGAAAAGCAAACAACTTACATATAGCTAAAGTGTTCCGTTATCAATGCCCTAAGTTGGTACAGTTCAAACTTATGTCAAGTTTTGGTTGGATTTCTCGGTCAAATTCAAGTGGACATTCTGGCCATTTGGCTGAATTCAAAACCGAAATAGTTGGTTGTTTGAAAATTCCGGAGATCCCAGTGGCACTTTAATCTCCCACTAGAAGCGGATGCGCGCTTTGCCACACTGCTAGCTAGTGGCTTGTCAGGATTGGGCCAGGCTTCATGCCACCTCGGGTCACCTTGGAGCACGGTAGCAATGTAGCTAGCTACAGTGATTGCTACAATCAACACAAGAATTGGGCCTCACGCCCCAGGCCACAGGCTAGGCTACCTAGGGTATATCTTCGTCGTCGCTCCCAGTATCTCTCTTATAATTGCTCTCGTGTTGCTATGTTTTAAGCGAGACATCGTCCTAAGGTTGCCTCAGTGTTCCTTATATTGGAAGAACACGAGCCAACCACATACGCAAGAACAAAGGCCTAGGCAACAAAGGTAGAAAGAAACAAAAAGACTCCAACAGACCAATATAGAGAAACAAAAACAATAGACAAAATCGTGAGACATTGCCCCTAATAAAGAGATAGACTACACCGCTCCCCAATGCAAGAACCATAGCATCTGAGCACCATCACAAATAGGCATAACCCCAAAATTCCATCAAATCAAAGTGAAAACACATAGCCCAGAGACCACCGACCAAACATCGAATCTCAAGAGTTAGGATGACATGACCTCTACTCGTGGCCTAACCCCAAACCGAAACTAAAAGAAGGACGACAACAAAGGGGAAAACAAAGGATGGTTGATGAACTACTCTAAATGCAGTCACACGGCATGAAGTAGTTTAATACACATACTGGTTGGACTCGTAACGTATTCTGGTGGCCTCAGTGATGTGGAACCCAACCTTGGGCTCCGTGATGTCGAAACTGAACGTTCTTCTTCCCCTCCTTCATATTTGGTAGACTGGACTGTAGGAAGTTCCTCAACTCATCTGTCATGGTACCTACACTACCAAAATTATCACCCACAAGGCCAAGAGATCATTTATTTGTCGTGGCAGAGTTACACTGGTTCAAAGGGTCGACGGTGAATGGAAGGTGGTGAACCTGGCGAGCTTGAAGGCTTTGCTGAAACAATTGATGTCCAACGCGGAGGAGTGGATGATTTCCACACTCTACCCAATCTCGTTGATGCAATAGGCGTGGAAGAGCGCAGACTCGAAGAGAAGTTATAGCACCATCTTGCGGCTTTCTATGCCGCTGACGGCTGAGAGGTTTGGGACGGGAAGTCACAACAGAAAGATAGAGCAGGGTGCAGCGATACAACCGTCGAATGAACCGAAACCGAGCCAAATTCTCGGTGCAAAAAACAATGGAGTTACTCCATTGTTTCTGAGGAGTCGGTTACTCCATTGTTTATGGCTCAAAATTTGACTCTTGATTTGTTCCTCCCAGAAAATATCGGTTATAACCGAAACCGAGCCAAATTCTCGATGCAAAAAACAATATGTTTTGCATTTGTGGAGTAACCGACTAGTCATCACATATACGAGGGAACCGACTTTCTTTATTACTTGAAGAACCGATCGGTTCAGTTAGGCCAAGCGCCCCGGCTGGTCGAATCTCATGCAACTAGATCAGGAGCGCGCCTTGGCGCGGGGTGCCAGTTCCAACTATGTGGTCAAATAGGTAATGATCAGTTAGCAGGAGGCATGGTTCGACAGTACAACAAAACTTCCGGTTCAACAGATATGTTTAGTATAGAGTAACCACATAGAATAAATATGTATAAAGCATACTGATTAAATATATATCAAAAACAAAGTGTAGTTGTTGCCCAGGAAAACCGCAATTTCACTATAAAGCATAAAGGCACAATTTGTACCAAAAGCAGGGCACAATGTTTGCTCAGGACAACTGACTTGCATCAGATAGTACAAAACATAAACATATAAGTTACATAAATATAGCCAAGTAGTTCATACCAGCAGGTGTTATACTAGATATTTTATCTGCTCATAAATACAATTGAGATGACAGACAATTGGAAACGCTTCTCTGGAAACATCGATAATAGTAAGGCACTGTTTTCGTTAATCAAAGAACACCTACGATAGCTAATAGCTTACCATTACAGAGAACTTCCGAGACAAAGCTAATGCAATTAGCAGTGGACAATACTTGTCAGGCTTATTCTTCCTAATGATAATATGGAAGCTCTACAAAAAATATCAGAATTAGCTCATGAGCATAGGCACTATAAAAACTATACAAAATTCAGATAGACTGGAAACAAATCAGTAACATTATGCCTGTAGAGTATTAAGTAGAAAATATATGTTGCTGTGAGATCCAAATGAAATATTGCAGCTAAGAAAAGGTGCCTGCAAGAAAAGATGATGTAGGTGAGAGCAACATATCAGCCACTTGATACTTGAGTAGGAAAAGGATGGTACATACATACAGCTGGAGTAACTTCTGTCACACGATGCCGCGACAATAGCGAAGATGAAACTGTGTAATATGACTTCGGATTAACAGCATATGCGGGTTATTGTCTAACTCATTACAACCACATGTCACTAAAATTAAACTTTCTAAATCACAATAAAGAATAATAATCCGCAACCATGTGAATAAATATGAAATTTTACATTCCCATGAAATAGCTACCTTTTGATTCAATAATGCAGTTCATTGCAAAGGGATAACCAACATGCCAAAAGGAATATTCTCAATAGAGAGCGAATAAGCCAGATTTGCTGCAAGCGGATCATGGTCACAGGGCTCATATTTTTGTGAGTTTTTTTTTGCCCTTGACTGCAAGATCATTAGAAGCTCTTTCATCACAAGAGAACAGTGAAAAAGGAGAAAAAGGGGGCAATTAGCCAAAGGGTAAAATGCACAAGATGAGCATATACCAAACATCTTCAGGGAAAGAACCGTGAAGCGATCATATAATTATACTCTAAGCTAGGGAAAACAGTAAATGATTCCCGCTCGTGTTTTTATTTCCATTCATGAGTCGTTGACCCCGAGTCTTTTCTCTTTCTTTGTGTGAGACTGCACCTACATATTCGAATTTCTGAAGCTCATGCAGGAATCTGAATATGTAGGTTACTAACACCAAGACAATCATCCGAACAGAACTGTTCAGTCGAATAACTCATTTTGCTAGGTAGTTGTCTAGACAATGCAGGCACTGTCTAGCTCATCTAAGAATCTAAATATGTAGTCCAGTTGAATACCTCATTTGGCTAAATAGCTCGCTATCGAGACAATGCATGAGAATTTCGCAGAAAGTAGGTGAAACGCAAGTTAGAAAATGCATGTAGACACTTCTATAAAGCATGAGCTGCAGAAGAAAAGAAAGGCTCTATGGTCAAGGCCAGATCGCTCACCAGACACCAGCTTCATGCAATTTCATCGAACATCTTGGAGGCGTACAGAAACAAAATCTGCACAAACAAAATGAGAAGTTCTGGGAGCAGCACACTGGAAGGAGGAATAAAGCAGGAAGAGGACAAGAGTGTGTGCACCTGCTTGAGAGGGCCAAATACGGCTAGGATGGGAGCTGTCTGTGCTTCACCTATTGAGCACCGAAGAGGAAAAAGTCAACCAGAGCAGCAATATGAGCTTGGTGACATAGAAAGGGATAGCAGCAATATGAGAAGGGTCGAGGCTAGCGGCGACTCACCTCAATGCACCTCCTTTTTCCATCACCGCATGGGGAGGGACAGCCGCGCAACCCCTTCTCGTCGGGCTCGGGAAGGCAGAGTTGACCGCCGCGCCATTGCTGGATATTGCCGGCTCGAGTTACACGGCTGGATAGAAGAGGCGAAGGGGGCAAACCACGGCGACGGCGACATCCAGATCGAGGGGGGCGAGGCTGAGCCCCCTCGCCCGCGGCCCCGTCCCGGTCGGCTGCGCGCGGCGAGGTGGGATTGGCTCTCCTCGACCTCGCAGAAGACGGGACGATGAGACGCCGGCCTCATCACCCGTGGCCCCCATCTCTCTAGATGGGTGGTGTGAGGCCGAGGATGGGTGCCCGAGCGAGCAGCAGCGGCGACGGCGGGGCAGGGAGGCGGGCGCGGCAGAAGACGAGACGACGGCACGTCGGCCTCTTCGCCCGCGGCCCCATCTCTCTAGATGGGTGGCGTGAGGCAGGGGATGGGTGCCCGGGCGAGCAGCGGCGGCGGCGGGGTAGGGTTTGGAGGGGAGAGAGAGGTGAGGGCGCGGCGCGCGTGCGGGAGGAGCGGGCGCGAGTGCGGGAGTGCTCGAGGAGGCGGCGGCTAGGTTATCTCCATGGGGAGCGGCTGCCTTTTATACGCCTACGTGCGAAATGACAAAAATACCCTTGTGGGGGCGCTGGAATTACGCGCGGTGGCACGAAACGGAAGTAACTGTTCATTGTAGCAGTAGCTCCGGGTCGATCCGACGGCGCAGGTGATCCGGGAGCTCAATCCAACGGTCCAGAACGCATCAAGTAAACGATCCGACGGCCGAGAATCGCTAAACTCTGAGAATGCTCATGTTCTCCCAACTAACATAGTAGTCTGATGACCAGAATAAAATCTCATGCAGTGACCAAAGGGACCCACCGAGACGATGACCGAGTTAAAATCGTGGGGCAAAATCTTAAATTGTACACCTCTATTGCTTGTGAGAGGTCTTCACATCATAGGGAGCATGTAGTGAATTAAAGGGTGATGCTATTTCCTAGTACATCAACTCATGAGCTCACCACTTACAACTTGACAACTAAAGTTGGAGCTACGCTTCACTGCATCCTGCAAGCGGCCGGATTTGATTTCCTCAAGCTCCATCAAGGCATTTGTTATTCGCATGTCCACCTCGAACGAAGATACCTACACGCACGACATACACGGAGTATAATTAATTTCGCATGATACTGAATGAAACCACGTTGACTCATTCTGACCGAAGAAGCAGTCAACCTGCGACTATATTATACTAGTCCGTTAACGTAGCTTTCGGGTAGTGATAGAGAGCAATTCGTCGAAAGAACTAAAGTCGGATTACGTTTTCCCGCGCACCTACCGTGGACTCCACCGCGACCGCGACGTCCATGCACATGGCGCCGTCACAGCACCACGACCGGATCTCCGTCACCCGCAGCTCCTGCATGGCCTTGAGCCGCCGGAGCACCGCCTCAAGTGCGCCAACCATAGAAGAACACCCGCCCTCGCCGCGCACCTTGACCACCATGCCGCCGCCGGACGCGCCGTCTGATTCAGACGATCTCACCAGCTCTGCATGCCGCGCGCCAAGCCGGCCCTTCCTCCCCTCCAGCTCCCTGATGTAGTCGACCGCCGCGGCGAGGACAAAGTTCTTGGCACCCTGCGTACGTACGAGGAGAAGAGAATTGCTCGTGTCACTTGCAGTTGCAGCTGCAGTTCAGCGACCGATTGATTGTAATCAATGTACGTACGTTTGGTGCCCGTCCCGGTGGCAGGAGGGCGCGGATGTCGGCGTAGCCCTGGCTGAGGCGCTCCCGCCGCAGCCGCTCCCGCGTGATGTGCCGGAACGCCGAGCTGCGCGGCACCTGCGGCTCGATCGGCTCCTTCGCCGGCGGCGCCGCTCGTGCTCCCGAAGATGTCCCCTGGGGAGACGACTCAAGGCCATTCATGCGCCTCAAGTACTCGTGCATGCTCCGGTGGGCGTTGGCTCTGCCCCGCGCGCGCTGCCGCCGGCCCGGGGACACGAGCAATGACGTCGCCGTACTACGCCGCTGGTACGGCGCGAAGGCGCTGCCCTGGTGCACCACCGCGGGCGGGGGCGAGAGGAGGCCCATCAGGCTCAGCAGGTCGTCGTCGTCGTCCCGGTCGACGGAGAAGAACCACTCGTCCATGGCTCAAGGACCAAGTTCTCGCCGGTGGCCTCTGGGTGCTCTGAATGCCGAGGCTATGCTTGCACGCATGCCGCTGTTGCCGCTGTTGGTGGTGCCGCGATCGCGCGCGTGTCTGCGCTTATATACGCGCGCGTCCGGGTGTGGCGGCACGACAAAAAAAAGACCGAGGAGGAGGAGGAGAAGAAAGGTTGTCACGCCCGCGGGTGGTTTGGTTTGACCGGGCACACTGTTTGAAGGCTGGCTGGCTGAAAAGAAAGCAGAAGCAGCATGGCTTGTCACTGCAGCACTGCGTCTGCATGGTGTGTACGGTGTACCTGTTTTTCATTTAGAAAGACGGCCCGTACAGTACCCGCGCGTAGTCTGTATGCCATGCATATACGTACGGTGGAAGGGGCTCGGTGTCCTCTGCCCCGAGGCAAACTCAGAAAGCACCGATCGATCGGTCAGATAGAGGGTTGAAAACTTCTACTTGGCCCTCCTTGTTTCGGCGTGCGGTGTATACGCACGATGCGTGCGTTGATTGCTGGCCGTAATGCGGTTCTGGGAGAGATGGCCAGTATCGCGGAAGCTGCAGCCTGCGCGGAACAGCGGGATGGTTTCTTTCGATCGCATGCGCATGGTTTACATGCTCTATATGGAATGTCTACGCACTCCGACTAGAGTTAAATACATTGAAGGTGGTTCAACTTGTCTTGCATGTTCGGTTTGATGTCTAAAGTTGTAAAATACACAAAATATGTGTTTAAACTTGTCTGGCCGTGCAAATACGGTGCCTCATTCTAATCCAAACGCATGTCTAGCCCGCGTGGCATGCCAACATGGCAGTGACCCACCTGTCAGCTGCTGAGAGCGGGGACAGTGTTGGGTACTCCGTGCGTGAGGATTTTTTTAGCAGAAACCCCCCTCATGAGAAAGACCTCAAACACAGTGTATGGTGGTGAGAAATAACATGAAAAAAATTATAATGTAGGGGTTTGGAACCTGACACTTCCTGATCAACTATGGCTCGATTTGTCCACTTGGCCAAAATACGCCATGCGTTCACCTCTTAGCTAGAAAGGTATGTGGACGCTTTCCATGCATCGTTCTGCAATTTTCCTACTGTGTTATCTATCGGGTGTTTTAAAAGATCATGTTTAGTTTTGTGGCATGTAAATTTTCTGGTATAAAAATAGAATATGCAAATATTTTTTATTTTAAATATTTTTTCTATTTTCATGACGTACTTTGAAGAGGTAGACATGATTTTTTTTCCAACAATTTATGGGGATTGAAATAGTTTAACCTATATTAGAAATTATTGTGTAAATATATGTATGTTCATTCTCGACCATAAGGTACACACTATTATTGTTTATCTTTATTGTATTTCTAAAATACCTAATTATTAACAAATTGATAATGTTGTATTTCATAAACTATTCCGCATGCATTAAAAAAATATTGTGTTGAATTTTTTAATAAAAATATTCAAAATGTTATAGAATAATTTTTAATACACATTGAACTTTTTTTAATACACATTGCCAATTGTTTAATGCAAGACGGACATTTTTTCAAGAACATGTTATAATTTTATTAATACATCTGAAACATTTTCCAAAAACATGTTGAACAGTTTTCAAATGCACTAACAATTTCTTCAAGTTTATGGCAATTGTAATTTTTCTTACATTTCTTTTTTTGCACGATAAAATATTATGAAAAATAAAAATAAATAACTTGAAAAAATAAAAATAAAAACTGTGCGGGTCCATAGAAGCGCCATATAAATAAAAATTGCTTGAAGAGGTACATAGCAACCAAAGAGGTGTTTTGAAGCACGGTGGCCACTGAGCATGTTTTAAAGGCTAAAAACTCGCACTTAAAGGTTAAAAAAAGAATTTTTTTTCTGTTTTCACGCAAAAAATGTATGCATGTGCTCTAAGTGACATTCAAATTTTGTTCACAATTGTACTATATTATACCCTGCAAAAAAGACAAAGATCCGGTCCAAGAAAACAAGCTGATTTTTGCATGTATTTTCCTTTTCTATGTCTCACATACAAGCACAAATTTTGATGAAAATTCACACAGATATATTACACTTCTATGTGTGCATGTACAAAAAAATTCAGAATTTTGTTAGCTGTAAAAATCCATTTATTTAAACTTTGGAAAAAAATGACACAATATGCCTATGGTCCAAAGTTACTTTTTGCATATCAATGCAATATATGGAGTTCAACCTCTACAATATGTACTGAGCAGAGTATGGCACAGTGGACAACCCCTCCGTGCAATTCCATCGGTGATCACGAGGGCTTAGGTTCGATCCTGAACCACGTTTTCCTTTCTGATTTGTGGGGTTTTCCTACGTGATTAAATAAAATAGGAGGGGATTTATACAAAAAGTTCCTCCTTCCGCTCTCAGCCGCCCACCGCCATGCTGGCACACCACGCGGCCCGGATATAGATGGAGGCACTGTATTTGCAGCCGCCCACCGCCATGTTGGCACACCACGTGGGCTAACGCTCGGATATAAATGGAGGCACTGTATTTGCATGGCCGGACAAGTTTGAGCACCAGCTTGATGTATTTTACAACTTTAGACAATAAACTGACCTCTCAGGACAAGGTGAGGCACCTCAGCTTGATTGATTTTACAACTTGTGAGGCACCTCAGCTTGATTGATTTTACAACTTTAGACAATAAACTGACCTCTCAGGACAAGGTGAGGCTGGGGATGGCAATGGGGACAGGATACCTACAACATCCCTATCCATCCCCATAAACAAATACTCATATACATAATATGACACCCTATAATCAACATACATGGATATCGTCCCCATCCCCGTTGTACCCTATGGAGAATAAAATAGTTTGGTAAATATCCTCATGGGGATGTTTTTCGCCCATCCCCACCCCCTAATAGATGAAATCCCCACGGGTTTGGCGGGTATGGGGCCCCGTTGCCATCCCTAGGTGAGGCACCTCGTGTTGGGGAATGTTGCATGGGAAACAAACAAAAAATTCTATGCACACGCAAGATCTATCCATGGAGATGCATAGCTACGAGAGGGGGAGAGCATCTACATACCCTTGTAGATCGCTAACCAGAAGTGTTTATCAATGCGGTTGATGTAGTCATACACCTTCACGATCCGTTCCGATCAAGTACCGAACGTACGGCACCTCCGCGTTCAGCACACGGTCAGCTCGATGATGTCCTCACCTTCTCGATCCAGCAAGAGAGGCGAAGTAGCAGATGAGTTCCGGCAGCACGGCGGCGTGGTGAGAGTGGTGATGAAACTATCCGCAGGGCTTCGCCAAGCACAACAGACGTGGACGGAGGAGGAACTAGAACTAGAGGGGGAGGGGGCACCACACACGGCTTGGGGATCATGGTGTGTGTTGCCCCTCCCCCTCCTCTCCTATATATAGGTGGTGGGAGGAGGGCTGCTCTAGGCGCCCCCCTTTCCTTCTTAGGGGGTGGAGGAGATGGCAGGAGGGGGACCGGTGGTTGCCCTGCCTTAGGCGCCCCCTTTCCTTCCCTAAGGGTTGGCAGCCTAGAGGTGGGGCGCACCAGCCCCTTGTGGGCCGGTGTGCTTCCCTCGTTGGCCCAATAAACCCAATAACTCCCCGTAGGTCTCCCGGAACCCCTTCCGGTAATCCGATAAATACCCGGTGCATTCTGAAACCTTTTCGGAGACCAAATACTATCGTCCTATATATCGATCTTTACCTGCGGACCATTTCAGAGCTCCTCGTCATGTCCGTGATCTCATCCGGGACTCCGAACAACATTTCTCTCTATCTTCTGCCATTGTCGGACTTTGAATCTGACTCAATTTCACAACTTGCAACACATGCAAGAACCCTTTCTTTGACCGGTCCATTTTGAACTTCTTCAGAACTTTCTCAAGGTATGTGCTTTGTGAAAGTCCTATTGAGTGTCTTGATCTGTCCCTATAGATCTTGATGCCCAATATATAAGCAGCTTCACCAAGGTCTTTCATTGAAAAATTCTTATTCAAGTATCCTTTTATGCTATCCAAAAATTCTATATAATTTCCAATCAGTAATATGTCATCCACATATAACACTAGAAATGCTACAGAGCTCCCACTCACTTTCTTGTAAATACAGGCTTCTCCGTAAGTCTTATAAAACCATATGCTTTGATCACATCATCAAAGTGTATATTCCAACTCTGAGATGCTTGCACCATTCCATAAATAGATCGCTAGAGCTTGCACACTTTGTTAGTACCTTTAGGATCGACAAAACCTTCTGGTTGCATCATATACAACTCTTCTTTACGAAACCCGTTAAGGAATGTACTTTTGACGTCCATTTGCCAGATTTCATAATCATAAATGCGGCAATTGCTAACATGATTCGGACAAACTTAAGCATCGCTATGGGTGAGAAAGTCTCATCGTAGTCAACCCCTTGAACTTGTCGAAAACCTTTTGCGACAAGTCGAGCTTTGTAGACAGTGATATTACCATCAGTGTCCGTCTTCTTCTTGAAGATCCATTTATTCTCAATGGCTTGCCGGTCATCGGGCAAGTCCACCAAAGTCCATACTTTGTTCTCATACATGGGTCATATCTCAGATTTCATGGCCTCAAGCCATTTGTCGGAATCTGGGCTCATCATAGCTTCTTCATAGTTCGTAGGTTTGTCGTTGTCTAACAACATGACTTCCAGGACAGGATTACCGGACCACTCTGGTGCGGTACATGTTCTGGTCGACCTACGAGGTTCAGCAGTAACTTGATCCGAAGTTTCATTATCATCATCATTAGCTTTCTCTCTAGTTGGTGTAGGGATCACAGGAACGGTTTTCTCTGATGTGTTACTTTCCAATTCGAGAGAACGTACAACTATGTCATCAAGTTCTACTTTTCTCCCACTCACTTCTTTCGAGAGAAATCCTTCTCTAGAAAGGACCCATTCTTGGCAACAAAGATCTTGCCTTCGGATTTGTGGTAGAAGGTATACCCAATAGTTTCTTTAGGGTATCCTATGAAGATGCACTTCTCCGCTTTGGGTTCGAGCTTATCAGGCTAAAGCCTTTTGACATAAGCATCACATCGCATCCCCAAACTTTAAGAAACGACAACTTAGGTTTATTGCCAAACCATAATTCATATGGTGTTGTCTGAACGGATTTAGATAGTGCCCTATTTAACGTGAATGCGACTGTCTCTAATGCATAACCAAAAATGATAAAGGCAAATCGGTAAGAGACATCATAGAATGCACCATATCTAATAAAGTACGGTTACGACATTCGGACACACCATTACGCTATGGTGTTCCAGGTGGCGTGAGTTGTGAAACAATTCCATGTTGCTTTAAATGAAGGCCAAACTCGTAACTCAAATATTCGCCTCCGCGATCAGATCGTAGAAACCTTATTGTTACGATGATTCTCCACTTCTCTCTGAAATTCTTTGAAATTTTCAAATTTTCAGACTTGTGTTTCATTAAGTAGATATACCCATACCTACTCAAATCACCTGTGAAGGTTAGAAAATAACGATACCCGCTGCGTGCCTCAACACTCATTGGACCGCATACATCAGTATGTATTATTTTTGATAAGTCATTATCTTGCTCCATTGTTCCGGAGAACAGAGTTTTAGTCATCTTACCCATCAGGCATGGTTCACAAGTAAAAAATGATTCATAATCAAGTGATTCCAACAGTCCATCCGCATGGAGTTTCTTCATGCGCTTTACACCAATATGACCTAAACGGCAGTGCCACAAGTATGTTGCACTATCATTATCAACTTTGTATCTTTTGGCATCAATATTATGAATATGTGTATCACTATGACCAAGATTCAACAAGAATAGACCATTCATCAAAGGTGCATGACCATAAAAGATATTACTAATATAAATAGAACAACCATTATTCTCTGACTTAAATGAATAACTGTCTCGCATTAAACAAGATCCAGATATAATGTTCATGCTCAATACTGGCACCAAATAACAATTATTGAGGTCTAAAACTAATCCTGAAGGTAGATGTACAGGTAGCGTGCCAACGGCGATCACATCGACCTTGGAACCATTCCCGACGCGCATCGTCACCTCGTCCTTAGCCAATCTTCGTTTATTCCGCAACTCCTATTTCGAGTTACAAATATGAGCAACCGAACCAGTATCAAATACCCAGGCGCTACTACGAGCATTAGTAAGGTACACATAAATAACATGTATATCAAATATACCTTTGTTCACTTTGCCATCCTTCTTATCTGCCATGTATTTGGGGCAGTTCCGCTTCTAGTGACTATTTCCTTTGCGGTAGAAGCACTCAGTTTCAGGCTTGGGTTTAGCTTTGGGCTTCTTCATGGGCGCGGAAACTTGCTTGCCATTCTTTTTGAAGTTCCCTTTCTTTCCCTTGCCCTTTTTCTTGAAACTAGTGGTCTTGTTAACCATCAACACTTGATGCTCCTTCTTGATTTCTACCTCCACCGATTTCAGCATCGCGAAGAGCTCGGGAGGCATTTTCGTCATCCCTTGCATATTATAGTTCATCATGAAGCCTTTGTAGCTTGGTGGAAGTGACTGAAGAACTCTGTTAATAACACTCTCAACTGGAAGATCAATTCCCAGCCGAGTCAAGTGGTTATGATACCTAGACATTTTGAGTATGTGTTCACTGACTGAACTATTCTCCTCTACCTTACAACTATAGAACTTGTTGGAGACTTCATATTTCTCAACCTGGAAATTTGCTTGAAATATCAACTTCAGTTCTTGGAACATCTTATATGCTCTGTGGCGTTCAAAACGTCTTTGAAGTCCCGGTTCCAGGTCGTAAAGCATGGCACACTGAACTATTGAATAGTCATCAGGTCGAGCCTGCTAGACGTTCATAACATCTGCAACAACTCCTGCAGCAGGTTTGTCACCTAGCGGTGCATCAAGGATATAATTCTTCTGTGCAGCAATGAGGATAATCCTCGAGTTATGGACCAAGTCCGTGTAGTTGCTACCATCATCTTTCAACTTAGCTTTCTCTAGGAACGCATTAAAATTCAAGGGAACGGTAGCATGGGCCATTGATCTACAACATAGATATGCAAAAACTATTAAGACTAAGTTCATGATAAATTTTAGTTCAAATAATCAAATTACTAATGAACTCCCACTTAAATCAACATCGCTCAAGTTGTCTAAGTGATACATGATCCAAATCAACTAACCCATGTCCGATCATCACGTGAGATGGGGCAGTCTTCGATGGTGAACATCTCTATGTTGATCATATCTACTATATGACTCACGTTCGACCTTTCGGTCTCCAGTGTTCTGAGACCATGTGTGTACATGCTAGGCTCGTCAAGTTTAACCCAAGTATTCTGCATGTGCAAAACTGGCTTACACCCGTTGTATGTGAACGTAGAATCTATCACACCCGATCTTCATGAGGTGCTTCAAAATGACGAACTTTGGCAATGGTGCATACTCAGGGAGAACACTTTTATCTTGAAATTAAGTGAAGGGATCATCTTATAATTCTACCGTCGTTCTAAGCAAAATAAGATGCATAAAGGATAAACATCACATGCAATCAAAAAATATGTGACATGATATGGCCATAATCATCTTGTGCTTTTGATCTCCATCTCCAAAGCATCGGCATGATCTCCATCGTCACCGGCATGACACATTGATTTCCATCGTAGCATCGGGGTCGTCTCCCCAACTGTTGCTTCTACAACTATTGCTAACGCATATCGATAACGTAAAGCAATTACATGGCGCTTAAGTGATTGACACGCATGTCATACAATAATTAAAGACAACCCTAAGGCTCCTGCCGGTTGTCGTACTCATCGACATGCAAGTCGTGAACTTATAACAAAACATGATCATCTCATACATCACCATATATCACATCATATCCTGACTATATCACATCACAACATGCCCTGCAAAAACAAGTTAGACGTCCTCTACTTTGTTATTGCAAGTTTTATGTGGCTGCTACGGGTAACTAGCAAGAACCGTTCTTACCTACGCAAAACCACAACGGTGATTATCAAATTGCTATTTAACCTTCTGCAAGGACCGCCGTAGTCAAATCAAATTCAACTAAAGTAGGAGAAACAGACACCCGCCTGCCACCTTTATGCAAAACAAGTTGCATGTCAGTCGGTGGAACCGGTCTCATGTGCGTGGACATGTAAGGTTGGTTCGGGCCGCTTCATCCCACAATGTCGCCGAATCAAAATAAGAGATTGATGGGAGGCAATATGAACCTCACCACCCACAACTCCTTTGTGTTCTACTGGTGCATATCATCTACGCATAGACCTGGCTCATGATGCCACTGTTGGGGAATGTTGCATGGAAAATAAAGAAAATTCTACGCACACGCAAGATCTATCGATGGAGATGCATAGCTACGAGAGGGGGAGAGAATCTACATACCCTTGTAGATCGCTAAGCGGAAGCGTTTAACAACGCGGTTGATGTAGTCGTACACCTTCATGATCCGTCCCGATCAAGTACCGAACATACGGCGCATCCGCGTTCAGCACATGTTCAGCTCAATGACGTCCTCGCCTTCTCGATCCAGTAAGAGAGGCGAACTAGTAGATGAGTTCCGGCAACACGACAGCATGGTGACGGTGGTGGTGAAACTATCCGCAGGGCTTCGCCAAGCACAACGGACGTGGACGGATGAGGAACTAGAACTAGAGAGGGAGGGGCACCGCACACGGCTTGGGGATCGTGGTGTGTGTTGCCCCTCTCCCTCCTCTCATATATATAGGTGGTGGGAGGAGGAGCTGCCCCAGGGCACACCCCAAGGGGAGCCGACAGCCGCCCAGGGCGCCTGCCCTAGGCGCCCCTTTCCTTCCTAGAGGTTGGAGGAGATGGCAGGAGGGGGGGGGGAGTGGCTGCGCTGCCTTAGGCGCCCCCCTTTCCTTCCCTAAGGGCCGGCGGCCTAGAGGTGGGGTGCACCAGCCCCTTGTGGTCTGGTGTGCTTCCCTCGTTGGCCCAATAAGCCCAATAACTCCTCGTAGGTCTCCCGGAACCCCTTTCGGTGATCCCATAAATACCTGGTGCATTCCGAAACCTTTTCGGAGACCAAATAGTATCATCCTATATATCGACCTCCGGACCATTCCGGAGCTCCTCGTCATTTCCGTGATCTAATACGGGACTCCGAACAACATTCGCTCACCAATTCACATAAATCATATAATACTATATCGTCAACGAATGTTAAGCGTGCGGACCCTACGGGTTCGAGAATGATGTAGACATGACCGAGATGCTTCTCCGGTCAATAACCAATAGCAGGACCTGGATGCCCATATTGTTCCTACATATTCTATGAAGATCTTTATCGGTCGAACCTTTATGACGACGTGCGTAATTCCCTTTATCTGTCGGTATGTTACTTGCCCGAGATTCTATCGTTGGTATCTCCATACTTAGTTCAATCTCGTTACCGGGAAGTCTCTTTACTCGTTACGTAGTACATCATCTCGTAACTAACTCCTTAGTCACTTTGCTTGCAAGCTTCTTGTGATGCTGTATTACCGAGAGGGCCTAGAGATACCTCTCTGTTACACGAAGTGACAAATCCCAATCTCGATCC
The DNA here is from genome assembly GCF_018294505.1 of Triticum aestivum. NCBI lineage: Eukaryota > Viridiplantae > Streptophyta > Magnoliopsida > Poales > Poaceae > Triticum > Triticum aestivum. Next base: position 424,951,139 of record NC_057802.1, on the reverse strand, counting down.
TATGCCAACTCAACAGACACCTTCGGAGATACCTGTAGAGCATCTTTATGATCACCCAGTTACGTTGTGACATTTGATAGCACATATGGTATTCCTCCGGTATCCGGGAGCTGCATGATCTCATGGTCGAAGAAATGTGTATTTGACATTAAGAAAGCACACCTTCGGAGATACCTGTAGAGCATCTTTATGATCACCCAGTTACGTTGTGACATTTGATAGCACATAAGGTATTCCTCCGGTATCCGGGATCTGCATGATCTCATGGTCGAAGGAATGTTTATTTGACATTAAGAAAGCAGTAGCAATAAACTGAATGATCATATGTTATGCTAACGGATGGGTCTTGTCCATCACATCATTCTCCTAATGATGTGATCCCGTTATCAAGTGACAACACATGTCTATGTTTAGGAAACCTTAACCATATTTTGATCAACGAGCTAGTCTAATAGAGGCTCACTAGGGACACGGTATTTGTTTATGTATCCACACATGTATTTAAGTTTTCGGTCAATGCAATTCTAGCATGAATAATAAAACTTTATCATGAATAAGGAAATATAATAATAACCACTTTATTATTGCCTCTAGGGCATATTTCCAACACCTCCGGTGTATACAGTAAGGCAAAAAGAAAATGCGGTATTCTACCTGGAATACTTCATTTTGTGTGGCATGGGTTGTGTGATATTTATTGAGTTGGAGGAGACATTCACGTCGACTACAAGGTGCCTGTGGTCAGTTCGTCAATTCTATTTTCTCATGATGTTCGCCAATCTCATGAAAATAGAATTTTGTGAACATGTCAATTAGTATTTAGAGTTTTTGATCTGCAAGGTTAGATTTGTCCGTAAAATCCCTTTTGCCGCTCATTATCTGCGGCTCATTGGCGACAAAGTGGTGTCGGTAGACAATTCGGACTCGAGATAGATTAGGAAGTGCTTGTTTAAGAACCTTGCCTGAGCAGTAAAGTCCCACACACCCTCCCTTTTCTAGTGCACAATCGACAATGGGCGACGGTGTTAGACGGCGGTAGGATCTTCATTCTACGGTCAGGTTGCAATGCAAATTATGGTGAAAACCCCTCCTTGGACAAGCTGATGTCTTGTTCTCTAGTGAGATGACAAGTTATACATTTCTGTTCTAAAACCCTCTTTGGACCTCTTCTCACCATGGGCAAAAGAGATGATTATGTCGACATTAGAAACCAGGAATTTGAGTCCATCCAACTGGATACTAAGACACTACGGAGGTATAAGGAAGCGGATAGAAAGTATTATGGATTTCAGTATTGGAGTGCAAAAAAAATAATCTAGCATGTAAAAAGCACTCACCAGGCTACAAAACACACTCACCCAATTTTTGTCCTCAGTTAGCCCACATAAAGAACCCCTGCTCCAGCTCCTCTTGGTGGTCAAGCTAGTGTACACTCTGAAACACCTCCTGCACCACATAAACGAACTCTTCCATTACTTAACACTCATATTTGTAATAATATGAGAACTTTCCACTCTCACATACAATGCTTATGAAGTACATCTAGAAATCTGAACACCTCGTGAATCTAATGAGAAGATATAATCATATCTTGCCTGATGATTACTTCATAAAAGGCTTCATGTCTAGTCTGAATGACAAAATACAACATTGCTTACATATTCATCAACTAGCAGCCACACAAAAGGCAATTTTGCTTGCTCGGAGAATGGAACAAGCCCAATCCCCAAGAAGACATTTATTTTAGCAACCCACACTACCAATGAGAAGGCGAGTATTATTTGAGCGGGCTAAAAATGTTCAAACAAACCCAATTACACCATCAAGTATAATCCAACAGGCTAGAGTAAAGGCATCTGCAACAAGTAAAAGAGCCCTTGTTCCCTCGCCATAAGAAAGTGTGCAAACTGTCCAAGCATGTTCATATACAGGTGCTCTAAGAAACATAAATGCAGAACTGGTTTAGTTCACGAACCGCTCTAAAGAAATATGTGAAGAGCAACCAAGCGATCTTATTGATCGAATCTTGAAACTTGCCTTGCATGCTCTAATGGGTATTAGCACTGCAAAACACAGTTTTATAGTCACTATACTACTAGGCTCCACACCTATCACTTCCCTCATTTATTCTAGGAGCACACCTCAAATGGCTCAGAGGGCTTAGTGTTTACTACTCGCTCCCACAAGAAAGACAAAGGGTCACATTAGGAAATTGTGGCACATTTGGGACTGAATTAATGGCAACTTAGTGCCCTTATACAATACAAGGGGTGCAGTTCAAGTCAAATTTCATAGTATTGCAATTAAAGGGATATGATATGATCCTAGGAGCATACTGGATGTACAACTATAGCCTTGTTCAACTGGATTATAAAAATATGAGAATACATGCTACATTAGGGGACAAACAAGTGTCTTTTTATGATGAAAGCTTACCATCTATAGTAGTAACTCAAGAAACTGGAGCATTCCACACTTCACTAGCAAATTCAGTCTTTGGGGCAATAGTTATTATTAACCAAGTATCCATGGAATCTCGACAACAAAAATCACTCCAACCAGTAATTTCTCCACTTTTGGAACAGTACAACACCATCTTTACTACTCCTACTGAACAACCACCCAGAAGAGAGTGTGATCACTCTATCGTTCACTCTTACACCTAGAGCAAAAAATGTCAACATCGGGTCCTATAGACTACCATATTAGTAGAAGAATGCAATGGAAGACATAGTTCAAGAACGTGTTACGTAAAAAGTCATTAGAAACAATACTAGTTCATATTTTTCTTCTGCTATTTTAGTCAAGAAAGAAGATCTCACATGGAGACTTTGTGTGGATAATATTAAACTGAATGAGCAGACTGTCATAAAGTATATCATACCATTGATTGAAGATCACCTAGATGAATTACATTGAGCAAAATTTTTGAATCTGATCTTTGAAGTGATATCATCAAATCAATATGAAAGTTGCATACATGGAAAAGATTGTTTTCAACACACATTGTGGACATTATGAGTACTTTTTATGTATTTTGTTTAACTAATGCCCCTCTAAATTCCAGATGCTAAGGAACATTCTGTTGGAAGTTTATCTAAGAAGATTCACCCTAGTGTTCTTTGATGAAATGCTGGTCTACAGCAAATATCTCATAGAGCTTGTGGCCCACCTCAAATGGATCTTTGACACTTTGCAAGCCAATAACTTATTAGCTAAGTTTTCCAAGTGTATCTATGTTGAAAAGAAACTGGAATACCTTAGCCACATCATAAGAGGGGGCAATAGTTGATACATCCATTTTGCATCATGTTTTCCTACTGTTATTTACCCTGTTCAAGAATTCATCCGATGAACCAGTTAACTTGCCGATTAATCCCTACTCGTAGGGTCACCGAGTAGCCGATAAACTGAAAAATCGTCCGATTAATTAATTAAATGGCCGACTAGCCGATTAATCTCTTACTCACGATCCAACCGAGCAGCTACCAATTAACGATTTCCTCAACAATGGTTATTTACAATGTTTTTATGCATAATAATGCTTAATGGAGTAATTCTAATGCCTTTTGTCTCATAATATGAAAGGTTTACACAAGGAGGGAGAATGCCTGCAGCTAGAATTCTGGACCTGAAAAAGCTACGTAAGAGTTACCTATTCTGCACATCTCCAAATGAGCTGAAAATTTACGGAGAATTGTTTTGGAATATATGAAAAATAATGGAGCAAATAACTACCAGAAGGGGCCCACCAGGAGGGCACAACTCACCAGGGCGCGCCCTCGGCCCACCTTCGGTGCCCATTTTCTGGTATATAAGTCATTTTGACCTAGAAAAAATAGGGAGGGGGACTTTAGGGATGGAGCGCCACCGTCTCGAGGTGGAACTTGGGCAGGAGCACTTTTGCCCTCCCGCGGAGCGATTTCGCCGGAGGAACTTCCCTCCCAGGGGGAAATCATTGTCATCATCATCACCAACAACCCTCTCATCTTTGGAGGGCAATCTCCATCAACATCTTCGACAACACCATCTCCTCTCAAACCCTAGTTCATCTCTTGTGTTCAATCTTTGTACCGGAACCTCAGATTGGTACTTGTGGGTGACTAGTAGTGTTGATTACATCTTGTAGTTGATTACTATATGGTTTATTTGGTGGAAGATTATATGTTCAGATCCATTATGCTATTTAATACCCCACTGATCTTGAGCATGATTATCATTTTTGAGTAGTTACTATTGTTCTTGAGGTCATGGGAGAAGTCATGTTGCAAGTAATCATGTGAACTTGATATGTGTTCGATATTTTGATGATATGTATGTTGTGATTCCCTTAGCGGTGTCATGTGAACATCGACTACATGGCACTTCACCATATTTGGGCCTAAGGGAATGCATTGTGAAGTAGTTATTAGATGATGGGTTGCTAGAGTGATAGAAGCATAGACCCTAGTTTATGCGCTACTTCGTAAGGGACCGATTTGGATCCAAAAGTTTAATACTATGGTTAGATTTTATCTTAATACTTTTCTCGTAGTTGCGGATGCTTGCGAGGGGGTTAATCATAAGTAGGAGGTTTGTTCAAGTAAGAACATCACCTAAGCACCGGTCCACCCACATATCAAATTATCAAATTAGCGAACACGAATCAAACCAACATGATGAAAGTGACTAGATGAAATTCCCGTGCACCCTCAAGAACGCTTTGCTTATTATAAGAAACGTTTTGGCCTGTCCTTTGCCACAAAAGGATTGGGCTACCTTGCTGCACTTTATTTACCATTATCGTTACTTGCTCGTTACAAATTATCTTGCTATCAAACTACTCGTTACCGACAATTTCAGTGCTTGCAGAGAGTACCTTGCTGAAAACCACTTGTCATTTCCTTCTGCTCCTCATTGGGTTCGATACTCTTACTTATCGAAAGGACTACGATGGATCCCCTATACTTGTGGGTCATCAATAGTCCTCTCCCCTCCACACACACAGGAATATCTCTCAACTAAGAAGTTTCTTATGATAACTGGCTAATACAGGAGGTTCGTCCAGAACTATGGCTATACTTTCAAGACATTTGTTTCTTGCACTCAAGGACTATTTCTAGTGCAATTAATACATAACACAAAGGTGGGACATGCCCCGGTTCTAGCACTACCTTGTTTCAGTAAACCATTTATCTTGGTTGATGATGCACATGGTTATGGCATTTGACCTACACTAATGTAGGGAGCAAAGCTTATATCATTCGTTAGTAAAACAGTTGGACCTAGAGCAGCTACACTATTCACTTATGACAAGGAAGTTGTTGCAATTATTTAGGCACTAAAAAGTGGAAACACTAATTTGTCACTTCCTCTCCGATCATCGGGACTGATGATCAATAGAGCATGAAGTACATTGATACGTCTCCAACGTATCTATAATTTTTGATTGTTCCATGCTGTTATATTATCAATCTTGTAGGTTTTATAATCATTTTATAACATTTTTTTGGTACTAACCTATTAACATAGTGCCAAGTGCCAGTTGCTGTTTTCTGCATGTTTTTTACATCGCAGGAAATCAATACCAAATGGAGTCCAAATGCAACGAAACTTCACGGAGAATTTTTATGGACCAGAAGACACCTAATGGGCCAAGGCTGCAACTGGGGGGGGGGGGTGCTCCGAGGAGAGCACAACCCACCAGGGCGCGCCAGGAGGCCCAGGCGCGCCCTGGTGGGTTGTGCCCACCTCGGGTGCCCCCGGACCGCCTCTTTTCTCTATAAATACCCCAATATTCCAGAAACCCTAGCGGAGTCGACGAAAATCAATTCCAGCTACCGCAGAGTCCAGAACCGTCAAATCCAATCTAGACACCATCATGGATGGGGTTCACCACCTCCATTGGTGCCTCTCCGATGATGCGTGAGTAGTTCTTTGTAGACCTTGGAGATCCATATGATGTAACTTTTTTGCGGTGTGTTAGTAGCTAGATGGCTTCGTCTCTCCCGCTGAATTCTCAATACAATGGTCTCTTGGAGATCCATATGATGTAACTTTTTTGTGGTGTGTTTGTTGGGATCTGATGAACTTTGAGTTTATGATCAGTTATATCTTTTTGTATCCATGAAAGTATTTGAGTTTCTTTGATCTCTTTTATGCATGATTGCTTATAGCCTCGTATTTCTTCTCCGATATTTGGGTTTTGTTTGGCCAACTTGATCTATTTATCCTGGAATGGGAAGAGGTGCTTCGTAGTGGGTTCAATCTTATGGTGCTTGATCCCAGTGACAGAAGGGGAACCGACACGTATATATCGTTGCTACTAAGGATAAAATGATGGGGTCTATCTCTACATAGATAGATCTTGTCTACATCATGTCATCGTTCTTATTGCATTACTCCGTTTCTCCATGAACATAATACACTAGATGCATGCTGGATAGCGGTCGATGTGTGGAGTAATAGTAGTAGATGCAGGCAGGAGTCGGTCTACTAATCTTGGACGTGATGCCTATGTAATGATCATTGCCTGGATATCATCATGATTATTTGAAGTTCTATCAATTGCCCAACAGTAATTTGTTCACCAACCGTTTGCTATTTTTCTCGAGAGAAGCCACTAGTGAAACCTACGGCCCCCGGGTCTCTTTCTCATATGTTTGCCTTTGCGATATACTTTTCCTTTGCTTTTATTTTCAGATCTATTAAACCAAAAATACAAAAATACCTTGCTGCGTTATATTTATATTTATTTTATTTGGCGTTCGATCTATCAATCTATTACAACTTTCTCCCGTCCACGTGCCAATTTCTGGCGTCGTTACCCGAAAGGGATTGACAACCCCTTTAACACATCGGGTTGCGAGTCGTTGTTATTTGTGTGCAGGGGCTGTTTACGTTGTGTGTCGGTGTACAAAAGTAGGGTCTCTTCTTTTGACCCCTTTACTTGTGCACGGGCAGTCAGAGCCGCGCGCCACGGCCACACTTAGCAGGGCAGAGGAGGGAAGCCGGAGAGAAGACGAAGCGCAAGACAACCGAGGCAACACCAAGACCAGAAACACAGGAGAGCAAAGGGGCGAGGTGGACTCCCCCGGCAAGACCCTTGCCGGGGCGGCCTCCGCGGCTCCGGCAAGAGCCTTGCTGGGGCAACTTGCCCGATGCCGGCAGAGCAGGCCACCCTTGAGCCCGTGGATTCCCAACACCGGCCAACCAACTACATTGGAACCAGGGCTCGGGAGGCGCCTCTGTGGTGGCATGCAGATCTTCATCAAGATCATGAACATACAAGATCAGATGAGGACCAGAAGACGGCGACCCTCGGCGGATCCTAGCCGAGGAGATCCACAAGACCCCCGGCAAGCGCCTTACCGGGGACAACTGCGACGCCATGGCAAGACCCTTGCCGGGCCCCCAGCAAGACCCTTGCCGAGGGCATCAGCGGGGCCACTGCCAGGCCCGCACCAGCCAAGGCTCCACCGCCACTCGCATGTAGCTGCAAGCTCAACCAGCTGGGCAGGCACCTGCGTGGCGACGGGCGGCCTCTACACCAACTCAGCAAGCACCTGCGTGGTGGCATGCAGATCTTCGTGAAGACCCTACCACCGCGCCACCTTAGCAGCCTGCCTGCCTACATGGCACCGCACACATCGTTGGCCTAGGCGCGTGTCGAAGCGGGACGGAGCGGCGACGGACGGGACGGGCCTCGTTCCCGTCCCTAATAAAGCTAATGGACACCTAAGTAGTGCATTTAATGCGCTTTGTCCCGTAATGCCGGGCGATAAGCTCACGCACTGTACGCCTTTCCACCTCCTGTGTGCCACTATGGCGACCCATTTTCGACTATAAAAGGAGGCCCGAGGCATATTGGAGGGGGATTCGGCTTTTTGGAACTACACAGCCACCGTAGCTAGTTCAAAAGCTCAAGAACACTCAATACATCTACCAAAGCAGGACTAGGGTTTTACGCATTCTCGCGGCCCGAACCTGGGTAAACGATCCTTGTGCTGGCTCCTGGACCTGCTCTTCTCACAACCCCACGCCCGCCGACCGTAGAAGGGATTCCAGTGATCCCATAGGTGTCGTTCCCACCGACATCCTGCTACCTCTTGAGCACTGCGTTGGTTTTCCCTTGAAGAGGAAAGGGTGATGCAGTAAAGTAGCGTAAGTATGTCCCTCAGTTTTTTAGAACCAAGGTATCAATCCAGTAGGAGGCCACGCACGAGTCCCTCGCACCTACACAAACAAATAAATCCTCACAACCAACGCAATAAAGGGGTTGTCAATCCCTTCACGGTCACTTACGAGAGTGAGATCTAATAGATATGATAAGATAATATTTTTGGTATTTTTATGATAAAGATGCAAAGTAAAGAAAGCAAAATAAACGGCAATAGAAATAACTTATTGTCGGGAGATTAAATATGATGGAAAATAGACCCGGGGGCCATAGGTTTCACTAGTGGCTTCTCTCGAGAGCATAAGTATTACGGTGGATAAACAAATTACTGTTGAGCAATTGACAGAATTGAGCATAGTTATGAGAATATCTAAGTATGATCATGTATATAGGCATCACGTCCGCGACAAGTAGACCGACTCCTGCCTGCATCTACTACTATTACTCCACACATCGACCGCTATCCAACATGCATCTAGAGTATTAAGTTCATAAGAATAGAGTAACGCTTTAAGTAAGATGACATGATGTAGAGGGATAAACTCATGCAATATGATATAAACCCCATCTTGTTATCCTCGATGGCAACAATACAATACGTGCCTTGCTGCCCCTACTGTCACTGGGAAAGGACACCGCAAGATTGAACCCAAAGCTAAGCACTTCTCCCATTGCAAGAAAGATCAATCTAGTAGGCCAAACCAAACTGATAATTCGAAGAGACTTGCAAAGATAACGAATCATACATCAAAGAATTCAGAGAAGATTCAAATATTGTTCATAGATAAACTTGATCATAAACCCACAATTCATTGGTCTCAACAAACACACCGCAAAAGAAGATTACATTGAATAGATCTCCACGAGAATCGGGGAGAACTTTGTATTGAGATCCAAAGAGAGAGAAAAAGCCATCTAGCTAATAACTATGGACCCGAAGGTCTGAGGTAAACTACTCACACATCATCGGAGAGGCTATGGTGTTGATGTAGAAGCCCTCCGTGACCGATGCCCCCTCCGACGGAGCTCCAGAAAAGGCCTCAAGATGGGATCTCACGGGTACAGAAGGTTACGGCGGTGGAATTAGGTTTTTGGCTCCGTATCTGGTAGTTTGGGGGTACGTAGGTATATATAGGAGGAAGAAGTACGTCGGTGGAGCAACATGGGGCCCACAAGGGTGGAGGGCGCGCCCAGGGGGGTAGGCGCGCCCCCTACCTCGTGCCTTCCTAGTTGATGTCTTGACGTAGGGTCCAAGTCCTCTGGATCATGTTCGTTCCGAAAATCACGTTCCCGAAGGTTTCATTCCATTTGGACTCTGTTCGATATTCTTTTTCTGCGAAACTCTGAAATAGGCAAAAAACAGCAATTCTCGGCTGGGCCTCCGGTTAATAGGTTAGTCCCAAAAATAATATAAAAGTGTATAATAAAGCCCATTAATGTCCAAAACAGAATATAATATAGCATGGAACAATAAAAAATTATAGATACGTTGGAGACGTATCAAGCATCCCCAAGCTTAATTCCTGCTCGTCCTCGAGTAGGTAAATGATAAAAACAGAATTTTTGATGTGGAATGCTAGTTGGCATAATTTCATTGTAATTCTCTTAATTGTGGTATGAATATTCAGATCCGAAAGATTCAAGATGAAAGTTTAATATTGACATAAAAATAATAATACTTCAAGCATACTAACTAAGCAATTATGCCCTCTCAAAATAACATGGCCAAAGAAAGTTCATCCCTACAAAATCATATAGTTTAGTCCTGCTCCATTTTCGTCACACAAGAATGCTCTCATCATGCACAACCCCGATGACAAGCCAAGCAATTGTTCATACTTTAGTAATCTCAAACTTTTTCAACCTTCACGCAATACATGAGCGTGAGCCATGGATATAGCACTATGGGTGGAATAGAATATAATGATGGGGGTTATGTGGAGAAGATAAAAAAAGGAGAAAGTCTCACATCAACGCGGCTAATCAATGAGCTATGGAGATGCCCATCGATTGATGTTAATGCAAGGAGTATGGATTGCCATGCAACGGATGCACTAGAGCTATAAATGTATGAAATCTGAACAAAAGAAACTAAGTGGGTGTGCATCCAACTTGCTTGCTCACGAAGACCTAGGGCATTTGAGGAAGCCCATTGTTGGAATATACAAGCCAAGTTCTATAATGAAAAATTCCCACTAGTATATGAAAGTGACAAAACAAGAGACTCTCTATCATGAAGATCATGGTGCTATTTTGAAGCACAAGTGTGGAAAAAAAGGATAGTAGCATTGTCCCTTTTTATTTTCTCTCTTTTTTTGGGCCTTCCCTTTTTTTATTTGGCCTTTCTTTTTTTTATTTGGGACAATGCTCTATGAATGATGATCATCACACTTCTATTTATTTACAACTCAATGATTACAACTCGATACTAGAACAAAGTATGACTCTATATGAATGCCTCCGGCGGTATACCGGGATAGCAATGAATCAAGAGTGACATGTATGAAAAAATTATGAACGGTGGCTTTGCCACAAATACGATGTCAACTACATGATCATGCAAAGCAATATGACAATGATGAATGTGTCATGATAAACGAAACGGTGGAAAGTTGCATGGCAATATATCTCGGAATGGCTATGGAAATGCCATAATAGGTAGGTATGGTGGCTGTTTTGAGGAGGATATAAGGAGGTTTATGTGTGAAAGAGCGTATCATATCACGGGGTTTGGATGCACCAGCGAAGTTTGCACCAACTCTCATTGTGAGAAAGGGCAATGCACGGTACCGAAGAGGCTAGCAATGATGGAAAGGTAAGAGTGCGTATAATCCATGGACTCAACATTAGTCATAAAGAACTCACATACTTATTGCAAAAATCTACAAGTCATCAAAAACCAAGCACTACGCGCATGCTCCTAGGGGGATAGATTGGTAGGAAAAGACCATCGCTCGTCCCCGACCGCCACTCATAAGGAGGACAATCAAAGAACACCTCATGTTTCAAATTTGTTACATAACGTTTACCATACGTGCATGCTACAGGACTTGCAAACTTCAACACAAGTATTTTTAAAATTCACAACTACTCAACTAGCAGAACTTTAATATCACTACCTCCATATCTCAAAACAATCATCAAGCATCAAACTTCTCTTAGCATTCAGCACACTCATAAGAAAGTTTTTTTTACTAGTCTTGAATACCTAACATATTAGGATCAATTCCCTATTTAAGAAAATTACCATGCTGTTTAAGACTCTCAAAATAATATAAGTGAAGCATGAGAGAATAATAATTTCTATGAAACAAAACCACCGTCATGCTCTAAAAGATATAAGTGAAGCACTAGAGCAAAAACTATATAGCTCAAAAGATATAAGTGAAGCACATAGAGTATTCTAATAAATTCCGAGTCATGTGTGTCTCTATCAAAAGGTGTGTAAAGCAAATATGATTGTGGTAAAATAAAAAGCAAAGACTCAAATAACACAAGACGCTCCAAGCAAAACACATATCATGTGGTGAATAAAAATATAGCCCCAAGTAAAGTTACCGATGGAAGTAGACGAAAGAGGGGATGGCTTCCGGGGCATCCCCAAGCTTAGGCTTTTTGGTGTCATTAGATTATCTTGGGGTGCCATGGGCATCCCCAAGCTTAGGCTCTTGCCACTCCTTGTTCCATAATCCATCAAATCTTTTACCCAAAACTTGAAAACTTCACAACACAAAACTTAACAGAAAATCTCGTGAGCTCCGTTAGCGAAAGAAAACAAAACACCACTTCAAGGTACTGTAATGAACTCATTCTTTATTTATATTGGTGTTAAACCTACTGTATTCAAACTTCTCTATGGTTTATAAACTATTTTACTAGCCATAGATTCATCAAAATAAGCAAACAACACACGAAAAACAGAATCTGTCAAAAACAGAACAATCTGTAGTAATCTGTAACTAACGCAAATTTCTGGAACTCCAAAAATTCAGAAAAAATAGGACAACCTAGACAATTTGTTTATTGATCAGCAGAAATTGGAATCAATATTTTATCACGTTCTGGTGATTTTTAACAATTATTTTTGTGAACAGAAAGTTTCTGGAATTTTCAGCAAGATCAAATAACTATCATCCAAGAAGATCCTATAGGTTTAACTTGGCACAAACACTACTTAAAACATAAAAACACATCTAACGAGAGGCTAGATCAAATACTTATTCCTCAACAGAAGCAAAATGCAAAAAACTAAAAATAAAATTGGGTTGCCTCCCAACAAGCGCAATCGTTTAACGCCCGTAGCTAGGCATTGATAATTTTAATGATGCTCACATGAAAGACAAGAATTGAAGCACAAAGAGAGCATCATAAAACACGTGACAAACACATCTAAGTCTAACATACTTCCTATGCATAGGCATCTTATAGGAAAACAAATGATCATAGCAAGCAAAAACTAGCATATGCAAGGAAGTGGAAAGAAACAATAGCAATCTCAACGTAACGAGAGGTAATTTATTATCATGAAAATTTCTACGACCATATTTTCCTCTCTCATAATAATTACATGTGGGATAATAAGCAAATTCAACAAAATAGCTATCACATAAAATATTTTCAACACGATCCACATGCTTGCAAAGTTGACACTCTTCCAAAATAGTGGGATTATCATTAACTAAAGTCATGACCTCTCCAAACCCACTTTTATCAAAAAATTCATAAAATTGAACATTCTCCAAATATGTGGGATCTAAAGTCGACACTCTTACAAACCCACTTTCAATATTATTGCAAACATTATTATCAATCTCATATTCATCATGGGGCTTAAATAAATTTTCAAGATCATAAGAAGAATCACCCCAATCATGATCACTGAAACAAGTGGTAGACATAGCAAAACTAGCATCCCCAAGCTTAGGGTTTTGCATATTATTAGCACAATTGACATCAAGAGAATTTATAGTAAAATCATTGCAATCATGCTTTTTATTCAAGGAGCTATCGTGAATCTTTTCATAAATTTCTTCATCACAATTTTCAGATTCATGAATTTCAAGCAAAACCTCATGAAGATAATCTAGTGCACTCAACTGACTAGCAAAAGGTTCATCATAATTGGATCTCTTGAAAAGATTAGCAAGTGGATGGGGACCCATAAACTCTTAGCAAGCAAAGATGCAAGCAAAAAGAAGGCACATGGTAACACAAGATCGAACGGAAGAAGGGCGAAGAAAACGGCTAAGGTGAAGTGGGGGAGAGGAAAACGAGAGGCAAATGGCAAATAATGTAATGCGGGAGATAAGGGTTTGTGATGGGTACTTGGTATGTTGACTTTTGCGTAGACTCCCCGGCAACGGCGCCAGAAATGGCTCATTGTCGGGAGTCCAAATCTTGACTTGACCTTGCGTAAGCCTCCCCGGCAACGGCGCCAGAAATCCTTCTTGCTACCTCTTGAGCACTGCGTTGGTTTCCCTTGAAGAGGAAAGGGTGATGTAGTAAATGTTGGAAATATGCCCTAGAGGCAATAATAAATGGTTATTATTATATTTCTTTGTTCATGATAATTGTCTATTGTTCATGCTATAATTGTGTTATCCGGAAATCGTAATACATGTGTGAATACATAGACCACAACGTGTCCCTAGTAAGCCTCTAGTTGACTAGCTCGTTGATCAACAGATAGTCATGGTTTCCTGACTATGGACATTGGATGTCATTGATAACGAGATCACATCATTAGGAGAATGATGTGATGGACAAGACCCAATCCTAAGCGTAGCATAAAAGATCGTGTAGTTCGTTTGCTAGAGATTTTCCAATGTCAAGTATCATTTCCTTAGACCATGAGATTGTGCAACTCCCGGATGCCATAGGAGTGCTTTGGGTGTGCCAAACGTCACAACGTAACTGGGTGACTATAAAGGTACACTACGTGTATCTCCGAAAGTGTTTGTTGAGTTGGCACAGATCGAGACTGGGATTTGTCACTCCGTATGACGGAGAGGTATCTCTGGGCCCACTCGGTAATGCATCATCATAATGAGCTCAATGTGACTAAGGATTTAGCCACGGGATCATGCATTACGGTACGAGTAAAGAGACTTGCCGGTAACGAGATTGAACAAGGTATTGGGATACCGACGATCGAATCTCGGGCAAGTAACATACCGATTGACAAAGGGAATTGTATACGGGATTGATTGAATCCTTGACATCGTGGTTCATCCGATGAGATCATCGTGGAACATGTGGGATCCAACATGGGTATCCAGATCCCGCTGTTGGTTATTGACCGGAGAGGCGTCTCAGTCATGTCTGCATGTCTCCCGAACCCGTAGGGTCTACACACTTAAGGTTCGGTGACACTAGGGTTGTAGAGATATTAGTATGCGGAAACCCGAAAGTTGTTTGGAGTCCCAGATGAGATCCTGGACGTCTCGAGGAGTTCCGGAATGGTCCGGAGGTGAAGAATTATATACAGGAAGTCCAGTTTCGGCCACCGGGAAAGTTTCGGGGGTTATCGGTATTGTACCGGGACCACCGGAAGGGTCCCGGGGGTCCACCGGGTGGGGCCACCTATCCCGGAGGGCCCCATGGGCTGAAGTGGGAAGGGAACCAGCCCTTAGTGGGCTGGGGCGCCCCCCCATGGGCCTCCCCCTGCGCCTAGGGTTGGAAACCCTGGGGGTGGGGGGCGCCCCACTTGGCTTGGGGGGGAAGCCACCCCTTCCCCCTTGGCCGCCGCCCCCCCCATGTAGATGGGTTCCAGGGCCGGCGCCCCCCCTCCAGGGGGCCTATAAATAGTGGGGGGGGGGAGGGAGGGCCGCAGGACCACAGCCCCTGGCGCCTCCCTCTCCCCCTGCAACACCTCTCCCTCTCGCAGAAGCTTGGCGAAGCCCTGCCGAGATCCCCGCAACTTCCACCACCACACCGTCATGCTGCTGGATCTCCATCAACCTCTCCTTCACCCTTGCTGGATCAAGAAGGAGGAGACGTCGCTCCTCCGTACGTGTGTTGAACGCGGAGGTGCCGTCCGTTCGGCACTCGGTCATCGGTGATTTGGATCACGGCGAGTACGACTCCATCAACCCCGTTCATTGGAACGCTTCCGCTCGCGATCTACAAGGGTATGTAGATGCACTCCTTTCCCCTCGTTGCTAGTATACTCCATAGATGGATCTTGGTGATGCGTAGGAAATTTTAAAATTCTGCTACGATCACCAACAGTGGCATCATGAGCCAGGTCTATGCGTAGTTACTATGCACGAGTAGAACACAAAGCAGTTGTGGGCGTAGATGTTGCCAATTCTTCTTGCCACTACTAGTCTTATCTTGTTTCGGCGGTATTGTGGGGTGAAGCGGCCCGGACCGACCTTACACGTACGCTTACGTGAGACAGGTTGCACCGACTGACATGCACTAGTTGCATAAGGTGGCTAGCGGGTGTCTGTCTCTCCCACTTTAGTCGGAACGGATTCGATGAAAAGGGTCCTTATGAAGGGTAAATAGAAATTGGCATATCACGTTGTGGTTTTACGTAGGTAAGAAACGTTCTTGCTAGAAACCTATACAAGCCACGTAAAAACATGCAACAACAATTAGAGGACGTCTAACTTGTTTTTGCAGCATGTGCTATGTGATGTGATATGGCCAGAAGATGTGATGAATGATATATGTGATGTATGAGATTGATCATATTCTTGTAATAGG
Source organism: Triticum aestivum (assembly GCF_018294505.1). NCBI lineage: Eukaryota > Viridiplantae > Streptophyta > Magnoliopsida > Poales > Poaceae > Triticum > Triticum aestivum. The sequence continues at coordinate 424,935,268 of NC_057802.1, read as the reverse complement.
AATCACGACTTGCATGTCGATGAGTATGACAACCGGCAGGAGCCATAGGAGTTGTCTTTATTTTTTGTATGACCTGCGTGTCATTGAATAACGCCATGTAAATTACTTTACTTTATTGCTAAGCGCGTTAGCCATAGAAGTAGAAGTAATCGTTGGCGTGACAACTTCATGAAGACACAATGATGGAGATCATGATGATGGAGATCATGGTGTCATGCCGGTGACGAAGATGATCATGGTGCCCCGAAGATGGAGATCAAAGGAGCAAAATGATATTGGCCATATCATGTCACTATTTGATTGCATGTGATGTTTATCATGTTTTGCATCTTATTTGCTTAGAACGACGGTAGTAAGTAAGATGATCCCTTATAATAATTTCAAGAAAGTGTTCCCCCTAACTGTGCACCGTTGCGAAGGTTCGTTGTTTCGAAGCACCACGTGATGATCGGGTGTGATAGATTCTAACGTTCGCATACAACGGGTGTTGACGAGCCTAGCATGTACAGACATGGCCTCGGAACACACGCAATACACTTAGGTTGACTTGACGAGCCTAGCATGTACAGACATGGCCTCGGAACACGGAGGACCGAAAGGTCGAGCATGAGTCGTATAGAAGATACGATCAACATGGAGATGTTCACCGATCTTGACTAGTCCGTCTCACGTGATGATCGGACACGGCCTAGTTAACTCGGATCATGTTTCACTTAGATGACTAGAGGGATGTCTATCTGAGTGGGAGTTCATTGAATAATTTGATTATATGAACTTAATTATCATGAACTTAGTCTAAAATCTTTACAATATGTCTTGTAGATCAAATGGCCCACGTTGTCCTCAACTTCAACGCGTTCCTAGAGAAAACCAAGCTGAAAGATGATGGCAGCAACTATACGGACTGGGTCCGGAACCTGAGGATCATCCTCATAGCTGCCAAGAAAGATTATGTCTTAGAAGCACCGCTAGGTGAAGCACCAATCCCAGAGAACCAAGACGTTATGAACGCTTGGCAATCACGTGCTGATGATTACTCCCTCGTTCAGTGCGGCATGCTTTACAGCTTAGAACCGGGGCTCCAAAAGCGTTTTGAGAAGCATGGAGCATATGAGATGTTCGAAGAGCTGAAAATGGTTTTCCAAGCTCATGCCCGGGTCGAGAGATATGAAGTCTCCGACAAGTTCTTCAGCTGTAAAATGGAGGAAAATAGTTCTGTTAGTGAGCACATACTCAGAATGTCTGGGTTACATAACCGCTTGTCTCAGCTGGGAGTCAATCTCCCGGATGACGCGGTCATTGATAGAATCCTCCAGTCGCTTCCACCAAGCTACAAGAGCTTTGTGATGAACTTCAATATGCAGGGGATGGAAAAGACCATTCCTGAGGTATATTCAATGCTGAAATCAGCGGAGGTGGAGATCAAAAAGGAACATCAAGTGTTGATGGTGAATAAAACCACTAAGTTCAAGAAAGGCAAGGGCAAGAAGAACTTCAAGAAGGACGGCAAGGGAGTTGCCGCGCCCGGTAAGCCAGTTGCCGGGAAGAAGCCAAAGAATGGACCCAAGCCTGAGACTGAGTGCTTTTATTGCAAGGGAAGTGGTCACTGGAAGCGGAACTGCCCCAAATACTTAGCGGACAAGAAGGCCGGCAACACCAAAGGTATATGTGATATACATGTAATTGATGTGTACCTTACCAGTACTCGTAGTAGCTCCTGGGTATTTGATACCGGTGCGGTTGCTCATATTTGTAACTCAAAACAGGAACTGCGGAATAAGCGGAGACTGGCAAAGGACGAGGTGACGATGCGCGTCGGGAATGGTTCCAAGGTCGATGTGATCGCCGTCGGCACGCTACCTCTGCATTTACCTACGGGATTAGTTTTAAACCTCAATAATTGTTATTTAGTGCCAGCTTTGAGCATGAACATTGTATCTGGATCTCGTTTAATTCGAGATGGCTACTCATTTAAATCCGAGAATAATGGTTGTTCTATTTATATGAGAGATATGTTTTATGGTCATGCCCCGCTGGTCAATGGTTTATTCTTGATGAATCTCGAACGTGATGTTACACATATTCATAGTGTGAATACCAAAAGATGTAAAGTTGATAACGATAGTCCCACATACTTGTGGCACTGCCGCCTTGGTCACATTGGTGTCAAACGCATGAAGAAGCTCCATGCAGATGGACTTTTGGAGTCTCTTGATTACGAATCATTTGACACGTGCGAACCATGCCTCATGGGTAAGATGACCAAGACTCCGTTCTCCGGAACAATGGAGCGAGCAACCAACTTATTGGAAATCATACATACCGATGTGTGCGGTCCAATGAGTGTTGAGGCTCGCGGAGGATATCGTTATGTTCTCACTCTCACTGATGACTTAAGTAGATATGGGTATGTCTACCTAATGAAACACAAGTCTGAAACCTTTGAAAAGTTCAAGGAATTTCAGAGTGAGGTTGAGAATCAACGTGACAGGAAAATAAATTCTTACGATCAGATCGTGGTGGAGAATATTTAAGTCACGAATTTGGTACGCACTTAAGGAAATGTGGAATCATTTCACAACTCACGCCGCCTGGAACACCTCAGCGAAATGGTGTGTCCGAACGTCGTAATCGCACTCTATTGGATATGGTGCGATCTATGATGTCTCTTACCGATCTACCGCTCTCATTTTGGGGCTATGCTTTAGAGACTGCCGCATTCACTTTAAATAGGGCTCCGTCGAAATCCGTTGAGACGACACCGTATGAATTATGGTTTGGGAAGAAACCTAAGCTGTCATTTCTAAAAGTTTGGGGATGCGATGCTTATGTCAAGAAACTTCAACCTGAAAAGCTCGAACCCAAGTCGGAAAAATGCGTCTTCATAGGATACCCTAAGGAAACTATTGTGTATACCTTCTACCTCAGATCCGAAGGCAAGATCTTTGTTGCCAAGAATGGGTCCTTTCTGGAGAAAGAGTTTCTCTCGAAAGAATTAAGTGGGAGGAAAGTGGAACTTGATGAGGTGATAGTCACCCCTTCCGAACCGGAAAGTAGCGCAACGCGGGAAGATGTTCCTGTGGTGCCTACACCGACTGGGGAGGAAGTTAATGATGATGATCATGAAGCTTCAGATCAAGTTACTGCTGAACTTCGTAGGTCCACAAGGACACGTTCCGCACCAGAGTGGTACGACAACCCTGTCCTGGAAATCATGTTGTTGGACAACGGTGAACCTTCGAACTATGAAGAAGCGATGGCGGGCCCGGATTCCGACAAATGGCTAGAAGCCATGAAATCCGAGATAGGATCCATGTATGAAAACGAAGTATGGACTTTGACTGACTTGCCCGATGATCGACCAACCATAGAAAATAAATGGATCTTTAAGAAGAAGACGGACGCGGATGGTAATGTTACCATCTATAAGGCTCGACTTGTCGCTAAGGGTTATCGACAAGTTCAAGGGGTTGACTACGATGAGACTTTCTCACCCGTAGCAAAGCTGAAGTCTGTCCGGATCATGTTAGCAATTGCCGCATTCTATGATTATGAGATATGGCAAATGGACGTCAAAACGGCATTCCTTAACGGCTTTCTTAAGGAAGAATTGTATATGATACAGCCGGAAGGTTTTGTCGATCCTAAGAATGCTAACAAGGTATGCAAGCTCCAGCGCTCCATCTATGGGCTGGTGCAAGCATCTCGGAGTTGGAACATTCGCTTTGATGAGATGATCAAAGCGTTTGGGTTTACACAGACTTATGGAGAAGCCTGTGTTTACAAGAAAGTGAGTGGGAGCTCTGTAGCATTTCTCTTATTATATGTGGATGACACACTCTTGATGGGAAATGATATAGAATTCTTGGAAAGTATAAAGGCCTATTTGAATAAGTGTTTTTCAATGAAGGACCTTCGAGAAGCTGCTTATATATTAGGCATCAAGATCTATAGAGATAGATCAAGACGCCTCATTGGTCCTTCACAGAGTACGTACCTTGACAAGATATTGAAGAAGTTCAATATGGATCAGTCCAAGAAGGGGTTCTTGCCTGTATTGCAAGGTGTGCAATTGAGCACGGCTCAATGCCCGACCACGGCAGAAGATAGAGAAAAGATGAGTGTCATCCCCTATGCCTCGGCCATAGGGTCTATTATGTATGCCATGCTATGTACCAGACCTGATGTAAACCTTGCCGTAAGTTTGGTAGGAAGGTACCAAAGTAATCCCGGCATGGAACACTGGACAGCGGTCAAGAATATCCTGAAGTACCTGAAGAGGACTAAGGATATGTTTCTCATTTATGGAGGTGACGAAGAGCTCGTCGCAAAGGGTTACGTTGACGCTAGCTTCGACACAGATCTGGATGACTCGAAGTCACAAACCAGATACGTGTATATTTTGAATGGAGGAGCAGTAAGCTGGTGCAGTTGCAAGCAAAGCGTCGTGGCGGGATCTACATGTGAAGCGGAGTACATGGCGGCCTCAGAGGCAGCACAGTAAGCAGTCTGGATGAAGGAGTTCATTACCAACCTAGGGGTGATTCCCAATGCGTCGGGCCCGATGACTCTCTTCTGTGACAACACTAGAGCTATTGCCCTTGCCAAGGAGCCCAGGTTTCACAGGAAGACCAGGCATATCAAGCGTCGCTTCAACTCCATTCGTGAAAGTGTTCAGAATGGAGACATAGATATTTGTAAAGTACATACGGACCTGAATGTAGCAGATCCGTTGACTAAACCTCTCCCTAGAGCAAAACATGATCAACACCAGGACGCTATGGGTGTTCGATTCATCACAATGTAACTAGATTATTGACTCTAGTGCAAGTGGGAGACTGTTGGAAATATGCCCTAGAGGCAATAATAAATGGTTATTATTATATTTCTTCGTTCATGATAATTGTCTATTGTTCATGCTATAATTGTGTTATCCGGAAATCGTAATACATGTGTGAATACATAGACCACAACGTGTCCCTAGTAAGCCTCTAGTTGACTAGCTCGTTGATCAACAGATAGTCATGGTTTCCTCACTATGGACATTGGATGTCATTGATAACGAGATCACATCATTAGGAGAATGATGTGATGGACAAGACCCAATCCTAAGCATAGCATAAAAGATCGTGTAGTTCGTTTGCTAGAGCTTTTCCAATGTCAAGTATCATTTCCTTAGACCATGAGATCGTGCAACTCCCGGATGCCATAGGAGTGCTTTGGGTGTGCCAAACATCACAACGTAACTGGGTGACTATAAAGGTACACTACGGGTATCTCCGAAAGTGTCTGTTGAGTTGGCACGGATCGAGACTGGGATTTGTCACTCCGTATGACGGAGAGGTATCTCTAGGCCCACTCGGTAATGCATCATCATAATGAGCTCAATGTGACTAAGGAGTTAGCCACGGGATCATGCATTACGGTACGAGTAAAGAGACTTGCTGGTAACGAGATTGAACAAGGTATTGGGATACCGACGATCGAATCTCGGGCAAGTAACATACCGATTGACAAAGGGAATTGTATACGGGATTGATTGAATCCTCGACATCGTGGTTCATCCGATGAGATCATCGTGGAACATGTGGGAGCCAACATGCTTATCCAGATCCCGCTGTTGGTTATTGACCGGAGAGGCGTCTCGGTCATGTCTGCATGTCTCCCGAACCCGTAGGGTCTACACACTTAAGGTTCGGTGACGCTAGGGTTGTAGAGATATTAGTATGCGGAAACCCGAAAGTTGTTCGGAGTCCCGGATGAGATCCCGGACGTCACGAGGAGTTCTGGAATGGTCCGGAGGTGAAGAATTATATATAGGAAGTCCAGTTTCGGCCACCGGGAAAGTTTCGGGGGTTATCGGTATTGTACCGGGACCACCGGAAGGGTCCCGGGGGGTCCACCGGGTGGGGCCACCTATCCCGGAGGGCCCCATGGGCTGAAGTGGGAAGGGAACCAGCCTTTAGTGGGCTGCCCCCCCATGGGCCTCCCCCTGTGCCTAGGGATGGAAACCCTGGGGGTGGGGGGCGCCCCACTTGGCTTGGGGGGAAGCCACCCCCCCTTCCCCCTTGGCCGCCGCCCCCCCATGTAGATGGGTTCCAGGGCCGGCGCCCCCTCTCCAGGGAGCCTATAAATAGTGGGGGGGGGAGGGAGGGCAGCAGGACCACAGCCCCTGGCGCCTCCCTCTCCCCCTGCAACACCTCTCCCTCTCGCAGAAGCTTGGCGAAGCCCTGCCGAGATCCCCGCAACTTCCACCACCATGCCGTCGTGCTGCTGGATCTCCATCAACCTCTCCTTCCCCCTTGCTGGATCAAGAAGGAGGAGACGTCTCTGCTCCGTATGTGTGTTGAACGTGGAGGTGCTGTCCGTTCGGCACTCGGTCATCGGTGATTTGGATCACGGCGAGTACGACTCCATCAACCCCGTTCATTGGAACGCTTCCGCTCGCGATCTACAAGGGTATGTAGATGCACTCCTTTCCCCTTGTTGCTAGTATACTCCATAGATGGATCTTGGTGATGCGTAGGAAATTTTAAAATTCTACTACGATCACCAACAGTAAAGTAGCGTAAGTATTTCCCTCAGTTTTTGAGAACCAAGGTATCAATCCAGTAGGAGGCCACGCACGAGTCCCTCGCACCTACACAAACAAATAAATCCTCGCAACCAACGCAATAAAGGGGTTGTCAATCCCTTCACGGTCACTTACGAAAGTGAGATCTGATAGATATGATAAGATAATATTTTTGGTATTTTTATGATAAAGATGCAAAGTAAAGAAAGCGAAATAAACGGCAATAGAAATAGCTTGTTGTCGGGAGATTAAATATGATGGAAAATAGACCCGGGGGCCATAGGTTTCACTAGTGGCTTCTCTCGAGAGCATAAGTATTATGGTGGGTAAACAAATTACTGTTGAGCAATTGACAGAATTGAGCATAGTTATGAGAATATCTAGGTATGATCATGTATATAGGCATCACGTCCGCGACAAGTAGACCGACTCCTGCCTGCATCTACTACTATTACTCCACACATCAACCGCTATCCAGCATGCATCTAGAGTATTAAGTTCATAAGAACAGAGTAACACTTTAAGTAAGATGACATGATGTAGAGGGATAAACTCATGCAATATGATATAAACCCCATCTTGTTATCCTCGATGGCAACAATACAATACGTGCCTTGCTGCCCCTACTATCACTGGGAAAGGACACCGCAAGATTGAACCCAAAGCTAAGCACTTCTCCCATTGCAAGAAAGATCAGTCTAGTAGGCCAAGCCAAACTGATAATTCGAAGAGACTTGCAATGATAACCAATCGTACATAAAAGAATTCAGAGAAGATTCAAATATTGTTCATAGATAAACTTGATCATAAACCCAAAATTCATCGGTCTCGACAAACACACCGCAAAAGAAGATTACATCGAATAGATCTCCACGAGAATCATGGAGAACTTTGTATTGAGATCCAAAGAGAGAGAAGAAGCCATCTAGCTAATAACTATGGACCCGAAGGTCTGAGGTAAACTACTCACACATCATCGGAGAGGCTATGGTGTTGATGTAGAAGCCCTCCGTGATCGATGCCCCCTCCGGCGGAGCTCCGGAAAAGGCCCCAAGATGGGATCTCACGGGTACAGAAGGTTGCGGCGGTGGAATTAGGTTTTTGGCTCCGTATCTGGTAGTTTGGGGGTACGTAGGTATATATAGGAGGAAGAAGTATGTCGGTGGAGCAATGTGGGGCCCACGAGGGTGGAGGGCGCGCCCCCCTACCTCGTGCCTTCCTGGTTGATGTCTTGACGTAGGGTCCAAGTCCTCTGGATCACATGCGTTCCGAAAATCACGTTCCCGAAGGTTTCATTCCGTTTGGACTCCGTTTGATATTCTTTTTCTGCGAAACTCTGAAATAGGCAAAAAACAACAATTCTGGGCTGGGCCTCCAGTTAATAGGTTAGTCCCAAAAATAATATAAAAGTGTATAATAAAACCCATTAATGTACAAAATAGAATATAATATAGCATGGAACAATAAAAAATTATAGATAAGTTGGAGACGTATCACATCCTTGGCGCGCCAGGTAGGGGGCGCAGTTGTGAGAATCTGGTCTAGGAGTTAGCCTAGCAGTTCTTCGTCGCCCTGGCTCCTAAGAACAAGACGATCACGGCGATCGGCTCGTCGGGAGCCGAGCGGCCCGCGCTAGTGCGGGCGAGCAGCGGGCCGGTCGCGGACAGAACCCGAGCCGTGGCCCGCGAGCACCAGCATCGCCCCGGCAGTCAGAGCCTGGCTAGCGGCGTCGTTCGTGCGCCAGACGATGAGTCGCACGCCGCCAGATCCAAGGACGGGGCTGGGCCCCCCCGCAGGCGGCGCGGGGCCCTCTAGGGGCGTCGTTGTGCCTCCTACGGGCGGCGTAGCGACCTCCAAGACGCCCACCCCGGCGCCCACAGCGCGCTCTTCCCATGGTGTGCGCGACGAGCAGCGTCACCACGCCGATGACCCTGGACACCGCCGTGGGAAGAGCCCCGTGCATCGTCCACGGGACGAAGGAGTCCAGCATGCCCGCCGAAGTGCTGGCGAAAATGGCAGGCAGCCGCTGGGCCATGATAGAGCTCCTTCTAACGTGGTTAGAAGTCGAAGCGCGCCACGGTCCACGCAGCCGTCGCCACCACCCACGCCAGTAGAAGCTTTGGCGCACGCGCAGCTGCTCCTCGACTTCTCTCCTGCTGCGGAGAAGCTCGACGAGTGGAGAGCCACCATCCAGAGCCTCGTCGCCGTCGCCAATAAAGATGATCCGCGACCGGCGGGGCCCTCGGGCCGGCGCTCTGTCGAGCCACCACATGTCAGCGCTGGGAGGACCGGGGGAGCTGCAGCCACAGTACACTCTCCTCCCCCGCGCCAGCTGCCGCCGGTGTCGATCCATCGTGACGACGCATGTGATAACATTTCCATAGCGTCGTTCGACCCACGGACCCACCGCGACCAGCGCCAAGTTCTTCGAGAACGAGCCCATGAAGACGCTCGAAACACCATCGAGCGCCGGCGCGATACACGCCACCAGTCGGATAAGCGGGCGGGACCCGCTATGGACCACCCAGCACCGGGCGGCTCCGGCGGCCTACCTTACGAGGTGGGTTGCCCAGCCTTTACCCGTGAGCTGCGGCAGTTCCAGTGGCCGTCCCACCGCACGTTCAAGCCCGTCGTCGGCGAGAAGTACAACGGCAAGACCCATCCGTCAGAGTTCCTCAACATCTACACCATCGCGATGCAAGCTACCGGAGCTCGCGACGACAAGGTGCTTGCCAATTACTTCCCGTTGGCACTGAAGCCCAACGTCATGTCTTGGTTGATGCACTTGCCGACGGATTCCATTTCTTCTTGGTCGGATCTGTGCCATGAGTTCGTTGGTGCCTTCACCGGAGGCCACCAAGCTCATGGCCAGGCCAGTGATTTGCATATCATTCCCGAGAAGGAAGGGGAAACCCTGCGCAAGTACATCCAGAGGTTCAGCCGGGTGCAGTACAACCTCCCCGATGTTCATCCCGTCGCAGAACGTGCACAACCGCAAGATGCGCGAAGAGCTGGCGATGAACAAGGTTAAGGATGTGGCCGAACTTTATGTTCTGGCCGATAGGTGCGCCTGGGCTGAAGAGGGAAGGAAGTACCCCGGCGAGGACGCCGACATGGAAACCGACTCTACTGATGAAGACACCACCGCCCCGACGAAGAAGGGCCGACGTCGCAACAGGAAACGCAAGGGCAAGACCGTGCTTGCCGTCGAGGGATCCGATAGCACCGGCGCCGCCAAGAAGGCCAAGGCAGATGACCCCGGCAAGGAAATTGCCGGGTGCGCCGCTTGCCGGGCCTTGGCGGCTGCCGACAAGCCGGGGGGCTCCGACAAGCAGTATTGCAAGATCCATCGCACCAAGGGCCATGACCTCCAGAACTGCCGACAGGTCGAGCTGCTGGCCGAAAAGCAAAAGGCCGAGTATGAGAGGCGGGACAAGGAGAAGGGTCAAGACGGTGCCGAAGGATCCGACAAGAAGCGTGGCGGCCAAGGAGGCGGCCGCGGCAAGGATAACCAGCAAGAGAGGCCCGCCCGGGGCCATGACAAGAAGCAAGAAGATGATGATCATGACGAGGACGACGAGTCTGACGAGCAAGAGTTTCAGAAGGGTACGGAGGCCATGTGCGTCGATGCTGGCGCCTCGCTGCATACTTCTCACCACCAGCTCAAGCAGTGGGCGCATGAGATCACAGCAGCGGAGCCATCGTTCGACGCTCAGAAGCCGCTGAAGTGGTCCAGCACGCCCATCATCTTTGACGCCGAGGACCACCCTGATCGCACCACTGCGGTCGGGTGTTTTCCATTGTTGGTCTCACCAACGATACGCAACCTCAAGGTGAACAAGATGCTAGTTGACGGTGGGGCCAGTCTGAACTTAATCTCGCCCGTTGTGATCAAGAGGCTGCAAATTCCCGACGGAGACCTCGAGGAGACGGGCACGTTTCAAGGGGTCAACCCGGGAAGAAGCCAGCCGAAGGGGAAGATCACATTGCCTGTGAAGTTCAGAGGCGAGTTGAACTACAGGACGGAGAGGATTGTCTTCGATGTAGCCGAGATCCCCTTGCCCTACAACGGGATCCTCGGCCGCGCGGCACTAGACAAGTTCATGGCGGCATCGCATTACGCCTACAACACGCTGAAGATGCCTGGGCCGATGACCATCATCACCGTCCCTTGCGACAAGAAGGATGCGCTGATCTGCGCCGACCTACTCTACCGGGAAGCGGTTGCAGGAGCTGCCGCCAAGGCACTTGCTCCTGCCGCTGAAGCCCCGGAAGGGAAGAAGAAGCCCGACAAGAGCTCTCGCACCCACTCCGGCAAGCGCACCTCTTCGGAGTGTTGTGCTACCGTCGAGGACGTGCCAGAGAGCTCTACCAGCAAGAGCAAGAAATCCAGAGCCGCGCCACCACAGACCAAGAAGGTGTCCGTTAGGGAGGATGGCACGGGAGGGGCTTTCACCATAAGCTCCACCCTCGACAACAAATAGGAAGGCGCGCTCGTCACCTTCCTGCGGGCAAATGTCGATGTGTTTGCATGGCAAGCATCCGACATCCCCGGTGTTCCCAGGGAGGTGATTGAGCACCACCTAGCTGTTTGTCCTCATGCGCGGCCCGTCAAGCAGAAGGTCAGGAAGCAGGCTCTGGAAAGGCAAGAGTTTATCACGGAAGAGATCAGGAAGTTGGAAGCAACATGCTTGGTGAGGGGAGTGATCCATCCAACGTGGTTGGCCAATCCGGTGGTGGTGCGCAAGGCGAACGGGAAGTGGAGACTGTGTATTGACTACACAGATATCAATAAGGCTTGCCCTAAGGACCCATTCCCGTTGCCGCGCATCGACCAGATTGTTGACTCCACGGTCGGATGTGATCTGTTATCATTCCTCGACGCCTACTCGGGCTACCACCAGATCTTCATGACAAGAGAAGACGAAGAGAAGACAACATTCATCACCCCATGTGGTACGTATTGCTTTTTACGGATGCCTTTCGGGTTGAAGAGTGCTGGCTCAACGTTTGCAAGAGCGGTCCAAATTGGTTTTGAACCCCAGCTACATAGAAATATGGAAGCATACATGGATCACATAGTGGTCAAAACCAAGGACAAGGCAACTCTTGTACAAGACTTAGAAGAGACGTTTGCCAACCTGCGCAAGATCAACCTCAAGATGAACCCTGAGAAGTGTGTCTTCGGCGTTCCGTCCGGCATACTTCTCGGGTTCTTTGTGTCGCAGCGTGGGATCGAGGCAAACCCACACAAGATCAAGGCTATCGAGCAGATTGAGGCGCCCAAGCGGATCAAGGATGTGCGTCAGCTCACTGGCTGCGTTGCCGCCATGAGCCGATCCATCTCCAAGTCTGCCGAGCGCGCCCTTCCCTTTTCAAGATTTTGAAAAAGGCGGTGTCGGTGTCAAAACCGGCGGATCTCGGGTAGGGGGTCCCGAACTGTGCGTCTAGGATCGATGGTAATAGGAGACGAGGGACACGATGTTTACCCAGGTTCGGGCCCTCTCTATGGAGGTAATACCCTACTTCATGCTTGATTGATCTTGATGAATATGTGTGTTACAAGAGTTGATCTACCACGAGATCGTAATGGCTAAACCCTAGAAGTCTAGCCTATGTGAATATGGTAATGAGTATCCGCCTATCCGGACTACGCTCTCCGGTTTATATAGACACCAGAGAGATCTAGGGTTACATGGAGTCGGTTACATCAGAGGGAATCTACATAGTCGGTTGCCAAGCTTGCCTTCCACGCCAAGTAGAGTCCAATCCGCACACGGGTACAATCTTCGGTCTTCATGTCTTCATAGCCCATTAGTCCGACCCACGGATAACAGGCCGGACGCTAGAGGACCCCTTAGTCCAGGACTCCCTCAGTAGCCCCTGAACCTGGCTTCAATGACGAGGAGTCCGGCGCGCCGATTTGTCTTCGGCATTGCAAGGCGGGTTCCTTCCGAACTCCAGAATAGTCTTCGGATGTAGTAAGTATATCCGGACCTGTGCATATAATTGCAGAGAATACAATATTCCATGAGTCCAATTTGCTGATAACTATTTATGATGTCGTATCACGCCTGCCTGGTTACTATTTCCAACCGTTGGCTAGCACGTCGACCCACGTCTCGGGACGCGGTTTTACTGGCACGTCTTGTCAAGGCAGAGATCGTGTCCCCTTATTCACGGGATTTTCATTAATGCAGGCGTGGGTAACCCAACCGTCCCCCGGGTACAACTCTTTGGGGATAGGTAAGTTTCGAGACCCAGGTGGTGACGCTCAGTATTTGGGGTCTTTATATAGGGACCCAGTCTCGTCTTTTTCTTTTGCGCTTGCTTCTTCCTCAACCCCAGCCACCTCGAGTTCTAACCCTCGGGTTCCAACCTCCACCAGCCCCAATCATGTTCGGATCCAGCCGTCCAGGCCGGTGGGTGGCTTCTTCTGTCACGGAGGAGGATATCGCAAAGCTCCGCGCGGCGAGGTATCTGACCCCAGAAATCCTTCATCGGCTTCCCGCAAAGGGGCAGGTTATTCCTACCCCCAAATCCGGCGAGAGGGTAGTATTTGTGTCCTACTTCCTCCATGGGTTAGGGTTTGCGCTTAACCCCTTCATCCGGGGGCTCATGTTCTACTATGGGCTAGATCTTCATGATCTGGCCCCGGACTCTATTCTCCTCATCTCGACATTTATCGTCACGTGTGAGGCTTTCCTCCGGACTCCTCCGCACTTTGGTTTGTGGCTCAAGACCTTTGACGTGAGGCCGTAGGTGACAGAGGAGGAGCAGGCAGAGTGCGGCAGCGTCATAATAGGCGAGCTTGCCAGCGCGGTTTGGTTTGAAGGATCTTTCGCCAAGTCTTCCGACCTATGGCAGCAGGGGTGGTTTTATATCAACAAGCCGCGGGGCTCCAAGTGGGCAGCTACGCCTGCGTTCCGACCCGCCCCTCCAATTCAGCTTGCTTCATGGATCAATAAGGGATTGGACTGGGGATCCGTCAATGAAGTGCAGACTCTGGAAGGTCGCATCCGAAGCCTTACCGAGAAGGGCATCGATCTTGTGAACGTCGTTCAAGTAATGCTAGCCCGCCGGACCCTGCCATGTCAGCGGCGACCTCTCCGTATGTGGGAGTTTAATCCAGAAGGACGGCGGACTCTTCAGCACTTCTTCGGCACCAAGCACGAAGGAATGTGGAAATTATATTCCGGGGAACGAGAGCAATGGCCGGACACCACCGAGGATGTTGGCCTTGACTGCAATCATCCGGATAATGCGGTAAGTATTCAATCTCCGAACACCTTCCATTCAAGCATCTCTTGACAAGATACTGAACAATCCGTTCCTATACAGGACTGGATAAAGAAAGCGGTGTTAATCTGGTGTCCGGCGCCCCTTCCCGAAGACTCTGCGACCGCCCTGCTGACGAGAATGCTGATTCCGACACCGTACCAGGTGTCCGCAGGGGGGGGGCGAGAGTAGGGATGGCAACGGGGCCCCATACCCGCCAAACCCATGGGGATTTCATCTATTAGGGGGTGGGGATTGGCGAAAACATCCCCATGAGGATATTTACCAAACTATTTTATTCCCCATAGGGTACAACGGGGATGGGGACAATATCCTATTCCCCAGACCCAATACTCATCGGGGACCCGGTTAGTAACTGTGATACTGTGGTCAACCTTAAAATATTCACAAGCAAACTTGCAAAAACAAAAAAAACTCTGAAAAAACCTTAAACCTATCTCACATCCTCACCTCAGCTCCCACCATGACCAAGAAGTCAATACGACCTAGATAGGCATTAGCAGGACAAGGACAACACCATGTATGTATGTTGATTATAGGGTGTCATATTATGTATATGAGTATTTTTTTTATGGGGATGGGGACCCTAATGGGGCCCCGTTCCCAAGTGCGGCATGGGTATGGGGAAATTTCATCCCCAGTCATGTAAACGGGGATGGGGATGGGATTATAGGGAATAGATGGGGATAGGGATGTTGTAGGTATCCCCATAGGGGATTGTCCCCATTGCCATCCCTAGGCAAGAGCAGGGAGCCCAGAGGTGATACCCGCCCTGAGGATGAATTAGTCGCTGTGTTGGGGGAAACCGAAGCCCCTTTGTCCAAGGGCAAAGGTGCAGAGGAAACCCTCCATGGCAAAAAGAGGGCCGCTTTCGGAGATCAGGAGGGGAAGCCTTCCAAGAGAGGAAAAATGCCATCGTCGGGGGGCTTGGGCCGGGCGAGCGAGGCTGCCGTAGGGCTTTATGACGAGGACGAACCTCTGGCCAAACCGTAAGTGAAGCTGGGGCACTTTTAAACGTACCTCATTCTTTTCCTATTAGCGAAGTAATCATCCGACATATGTACATCCACGCAGGTTAAAGCCTGGTGTTTCTCAATTGTCCTCCTCCTCGGGAGACCTTCTTCTGGAGATGATGGAGAGTGACACGTCTTCTCCGGCCTCCTCGCCCAACAGGGGGGATGATACCGAGGTGTTGTCCCGAAGGGCTCCTCCTGATCGTCAAGTAGTGCAGGAAACGAAGAAGGCGTTACCCGAAGGTGGTGCCTCTGTCACTCAGGGTTCAGGAATCAAGAATGACGGCCCTGAACCGTCCAGTTTACAGCCGGAGACGATTTTGGAGGCGAGTAAACGGATTCCTTCAAAGGAATGTCGTACTTCGGCGACGGTTTCCGAAGACCCCGGAGCGCCGGAAATGCTGACGGACATGCTGCGACAAGCGTCCATTTCAGAGGAGCACCATGCCTTGATGGTTACGGTGGTCGAAAGGGTTCTATCCGCGAAGAGCGGATTGAACGAGGCCTCCTTGAGCCTTCTAAGAGGTTTTGAGGTTTGTGATGTAGTTTTGCCAATTGAATAATATTGACAGAATGCACCTATTGTATATGCAGTAGCCCCTGAGACTCGGGTTGCCTTCCGAAGGAAGCGATCGGAGGATCAAAAAGATATGCTCAGGTACTAACCTTGATTTAACTTGGAATACAGGCTGTCTCTCCTCCTGCGGCTACCCGAAATATGGAAGTGGCCGAACTGCAGCGAAAGCTGGATATTGCGGATGATGACATTGCATTGATCAACAGGCGTCTTGACGACTCCCAAGGTATGTATTTCGAGGATTCCTTACACCAATGTGTTTGTTATTTAGGCCTGACGCCGAAAAGAGTTTTATATGAAATGTGCATGAGTGCAGATGGTGCTACCGCCGTTAAAGCTCTTCGGGCGGAGCTAGCCCAGGCCAAGGAGCAGGCCCGGTGTAGTGATGCGGCTGCCGAGAAGGCATCGGCTGAGCTAAGAGCCGAACAAGCAGCTCGGCGCCAAAATGAGGAGAAAATATCCGCAGTGGCGCTTGAATTAAAGAATACTGCCAGCCGCCGTGAATACCTTGAGAAGGAGAATAAAGCCAAAATGGCTGAACTTGATAAGGCCGTACGAGAGGCGAGTGAAGCTCGGTCTGAATCTAGGGCAGCTTGTGAAGAGATTCGGCAGGCTAAGGATATAGCGGCCGGTAAGCCCTTTTTGCTTCAGACTAAGTTTGGCGATCCGAACTATGCTCAGCTGAACCAGGTCTGGAGTTCTCCGGCTGAATTTTTGGACTTGCCGAAGAGTTCTTTCGATGCGGCGCAATTTTACCAAGCACAAGAGGGGTATGCAACGGAGAAGCTTTTCTGGTCACAATTTGGCGCATCAAAGCGCCCTCTATTGCTGAATGAACAGATGTCCCAATGGGCCGAGCTTCATAGGATATCCGGTGACGCCCTGAAGAACGTCATAATCCGGTTGTGGCCGAATGAGCCTGTTCCAAAGAGCTACTTTGGCCTGGTGCGGCGTCTTGTTGATGCGGTGCCGCGTATCGATGCTGCGAAGCGGTCGGCGTGCATTGAAGGTGCACGGATGGCCTTTGCTCGAGTCAAGACGTTCTGTGGGAAGATGAAGGCTGTCGATGTTGCGGCGAAGAGTCCGCCCAAGGGCAAGGACCGTAGTGAGCTGGAGCATTATTTTGAAGACGTCCTGGAAGCCGCCCGCCTGATAGAGGGTCAATGCTCCAAGAACATAATGTTCGAGTGAGGTGTATTAGAATTGTAAAAGACAATTTTATAATTGAGCTATTTTTATATTTTTGCTCAAAAGCTTGAATTCCACCTATGCGGCCGTTTTAATATAATCTGAAAGTTTTCCAGTTGTCGGCTTCAGCCCCCTCGTAGGAAGTGTGGGGGTGTTCGGAAAAGCATTTAATCACTCTTTATCCAACGTCTTGGTCCGTGAAGGAGGTGATAATGCAGCGAACCAGACAATCGGACTATAAGGCGTTAACACTTTCACTTAGCCATAGGAGTTTTATGCTGGGACTACGACATAGCCCCTAGTATGTATGCAGCGTATAGTGCCTTACATATTTGATCTAAAAAAGTTCCCTCGTGTGACACGGAGAATCGCTAAGGATTCCAAGCAGTCGTCAAGTGGTTGACCAGCTCTTGCCGCATCATGACAGTCAGTTTTTGGCTTTCTCTACTGAGGTGCTCATCCGGTTTAGACCAGGGCACAATTGCAGTAGTTCTCCCTTTACTACCCTAGCCGATAGAACAGAACATAGAGTAGCAAGCACAGGAGCCGGCCAACCCAACTATTGACCCAAGACAATGATTCGGAGCTGATGCATATAAGGCCAAACTTGCGACGCTGAAGTACGCTATAGAGCTGTTCGGACTTTTACTCGCAACTCATTCGTTCCCATACCAAGCCCCTGTCAGGGTATGCCGAGGTGCATCTGTAAAGCAGCCGTTGAGGCCGTACTCATTGTCGGATCTAGGGTTCCAGCAAAACCCTTAAGGTTCGAACTCTGGGGTGCGCGTGAAGTTCTTTCCCTCCTACCGATCCACGCCCTAGCTCGCTAAGATCTCGCGGACGAACTCGACGAACTAGCAACACAAAGACACAAGATTTATACTGGTTCGGGCCACCGTTGTGGTGTAATACCCTACTCCAATGTGGTGGTGGTGGATTGCCTCTTGGGCTGATGATGAACAGTACAAGGGGAAGAACAGCCTCCTGAGGTTGAGGTGTTCTTGTGTTTGGTGTGGCCGAGGGTTGGTTCTCGATCTGATGAGATCAACTTAAGATGCTCCCTACCATGGTGGCTAGTTCTACTTATATAGGCCCTGGTCTTCTCCCCAAATATTGAGTGGGAAGGGAGCCAACAACGGCGGCCAATTTGAAAGGGGACAACTAGTACAAGCTATCCTGACAAAAGCGGTCTTCGCCTGCGAAAGGGCTCTGGTGATGACGCCGTCTTGGGCTCCATGGTGACCTCCGTCCTGCTGGCCTACTGGTCTTGGTCTCGTTGCACTGATATGGAAACCATTGCCTGATGCCTCGGTACTCCATGCATGCACTGGCCTCCTTAGCACCAAAGAGGAAACAAGGACGCTGCGCGCTGGCACCCACCTGGCACCCGCCTGGTGTCGATCGTCATGGCTCACGTCACGAGAGCCTCGCGAGGTTTGCCCCGCCTTGATATCTCCACTCCTCGCAAGGCAGCCTGGTGAGGCCGCTCCTGAGGAGGTCTTGCGTCGTCCGCCTCACGAGGCTTGACCCCTCGCGAGGGTCTTGAATGCCTTGTTGATGAAGATGGGCCGTACAGGCCTGCTAGCGCAGCCACGCCGTGGGCTGCAGGCAGGCAAGTCTGGGGACCCCCATTCCCAGAACGCCGACAATAGCCCCCGGGCCTAAGGTGCGCTCGGGCTTGGCTTCACGGCGAAGCCAAGGGCCAAGCGCGTAGCGCCGCGGGCCCCAAAAGCCTGCGGCCTCGGTCGACGCGTGGCGGTTGATTGGACGTGGGCATCTCCACTTCCCCATGCTGCCTCGGCAACTGCTTGATTTGACAAAAGGTTGGCGCAGACAGTGCTTGCCTTCATTGCTTCTTCCTCGCCTTGCTCCAGATCCCCTTTCTCGCTCCTCACCGCCGAAATCTCCAGATCCACTCCAACCTTGCTCCGCACCTGCGACCCATGGCGCCGCGCAAGGTCAAGTCCTCCTCGGCGCTAGCTTGGTACGAGCCAGCTCTTGAAGCACCCACCATCACAGAAAAAGGCCTCGCCTCCGCGCGCCTGCTGACGGCGGGGGAGAGTAATGAAGGGGGCAAGACCGAGCTCCGACTGGCTCCGACGTGCCGGAGCCTGAGGGAAGCACCTTTTTCCCCTTCTTCTCGAGCAGCATTGCTGCTGGGTTGGTTCCCCCTTCTCCGATTTCTTTTATGAGGTCCTCGACCACTTCGGGCTGCAGGCGTTGCACCTCCATCCCAACTCTATCCTCCTCCTGTCCATCTTCGCCTACTATTGCGAGGCGTACCTGGGCGTGATGCTGTCCGTGGGGCTTCTACACCACTTCTTCTTCCTTCGCGTCAGCGATGGACACGTCTTCGGGTGCGCCAATTTCGTCGCATCCGGCAAGGCTAACTCAATCTCGAGCACCGGGAAGAGAGCCGACAACATTCGGGCCAAATGGGTCATGATGGACGCTAAGCGTGCCCACCCGCGCCTGGCATTGCCGACGGAGGCACCCCAGTCTGACAAGGGGTGGCCCCGTGCAGAGCTCGCCGATGAGGGGGCGTTGACGGTGTTGGTGCAGATGCAGACTGACCTAAAGCCGGGCAACGCGAAGGCGGCGAAGGTCACATGGCCATGCTTCTGAGGGAGTTCCTGATGCTGCGCGTCGCCCCGCTCCAGGCGCGAACGCGCCCCTTGTGGAAGCTTGGAGATGGAGAAGACAAGATCCACCTGAGGCCGGGGGCCCTGCCTGACGACGAACAGGCTGCTGTCCTGCGCCTCCTGGTTGGGGATAACCAGGAGTACCCGCCGAGCGCCTTCACTCCTTTGTTCCTCCGCAAGGACTGGGAGCCACTTGTGGCTTCCAGGCCGACCTTCGACGCACGCGGGCTGGTGCTGCCTACGCTCTCCGGAGCCCCGGTGGTGCCGAAGCCGGTGGAGCTATCTTCTGACGAGTCCCGCGGGGGGAAAGAAGAGGAGGGGGACTCGGAGGCGACCCTCGACGAGATGGGGGAAAACTCCCCCTTGAGCTAAGCTGAAATCCTCCACGCCCTTCCTGACGACGCCGAGGTCGAGGCCCGCCAGGAGGAGGGAGAACTGCCCATCGTCCCGACGAGGAGTAGGTCGTCACTGATCCCTCGGGATGCTGCCTCCGCCTTGAGGCCGCCTGGGGCTACCTCCAGCCCTCCTGCTGCGCCGTCTTCTGCCCCCGGAACCCGCGCGCCTACTCCCCAAGCTCCGAAACTTTCGGGCTTCAAGCTCCCCAAGTGGAAGGTGGAATACGTCGCGCTGGATCGGTAAGTGCCTTGAGCTTCGTCTTGTCCCTGCATGTACTTGTTATTTCCTACGTTCACCCTTGATCGATCAGGCCGACACCTTCGGCGAAGAAAAGGAAGGGGGATACGGCGGCCGCGCCTCCCTCCGCAGAGAAAGGAGGCAGCAGCACTCGCACCTCCCCAGCCCGGTCGCCCTTGCGAGGCCAAGAAGAGCATCGCCGGGAGGAGTCAGCCCCCATGGCCCCTCTGGCTCCTGAAGTGCTGGCTTCTGGCTCGGCTGAAGAGGTCCCGAGTGCTCCGGAACCCGCAGTATCCCAGGCCCTGGTGACGGCGTCGCCTCCTCCCACTGCTGCACCTCCACTCCCAGGTACTTCTGCCTCTGCTGCTGTCCTGGAACATGCTCTTTTGGAGATGACCCAGCTGTAGGCAGATCTCCTGAGCACGGACCCGCGTCTGGTGGCCAGGCGCGTGGAGTTGGCCTCCGGTTGGCTTCACTCCGACTCGGCGGTTCGCGCGACGCTGAGCCAGGCCGCAGAGTCTTCCGAGAAGGAGAAGCAGAGCGCCGCCAATGCTGCAGCCAATTGCGAGACGGCACTGAAAGACGCCAAGGCCGCCCGCGACCGCTTCCAAGAGCTGGAGGACGAGCTGAAAAGCCTGCGCGACAAGCACGCCGAAGAAGCACGCGGCCGCCTGGTGAAGGAGGAGGAGATGAAGGCCCGAGAGGACGCCGTCAAGAACCGTGACACTGAGCTGGAGGATTGGGGAAGACGCGGGCCGCCGAGCGCAGCCAGCTGGAAGAGCTGGAGCGGAAGGTAAAGGCGAGGGAGGCCGATCTTGACTCCAAGACGCAGGTCCTGGCCGAAGACCACGTGGCCTTTGCCGATCTCGAGAAGAGGTCTCGCGCGGCACTGAAGACGCTCTACGAGCACGGCTTGGAGAGGCCTCTGACCACCGATGAGGACGGCCCTGCCCTGCTGCTTCCTCTCTTGGTGAAGGCGCTTGAGGAAGTTGTGGATGGTATCGGTCCCATGGCAGAGGCAGAAGCTCGCGTCCTGTCTTCAGCTGCATTGACTCGTGTCTTCAGCCATCCGCACCTTCGCGACCCCAGCGCTTGTCTTGACGAGCTGCTGGAGCCTATGGCTGATGATCACTGCGCAGCCGCCGCCGCAGCCGTGTAAGGTCAGGTGGAGGCCCTGCTGAAGAAGTTCCGCGGCTTTGCCTCCACACCCTTGTCCGGCGATGCCGCCGATCCTACGGCTGGTGGTGCAGGTGAAGACGTTGTTAGCCAAGGAGGAGCACCTTCTGCAGGCGATGGCGGCGTCCAGGGGTGACCTGCGGCTACTCCCCTATTTCATTCCTGTAATATGCATCAGGCCTCGTGGAGGCGTTAAACTTTCATTTGATATTGTGAGGACAATATGTTTTGTAATATTTGCGTCGAGATTTTGCGATTTTATTCCTATCCGCTTTGTGTTCTGCGTCGGCAGAGCCCGGCCCCGTGCATACCTCAACCGCCGTTGGGCCGACCGGAGACCAGGACGAACCAAGGAGTGAGGGGCTACGTGACAAGTTAGGCTCCTGGGTCGCGATGCTCAGGAGTCCCCCTTGACGCGCAAACAGCTTACAGGAAGAGTACGCGAGGATAGATTAATGTTCTACATCGGCAGAGCCCGGCCCCGCGCATACCTCAACCGCCGTTGGGCCGACCGGAGACCAGGACGGACCAAGGAGTGAGGGGCTATGTGACTAGTTAGTCTCCCGAGTCGCGATGCTCAGGAGTCCCCCTTGACGCGCAAACAATTTCCATACCTGCCCTCGCCGAGGCCTTGAGAGGGGTGTGCGACGACCAGGTCCGGGAGACCTGGTTGGGTGGCGTACGCTTGGGCGTGACTCGAGCGCAGCCCCCGTGTCCAGCCCGCTCTCTCGGCTCTCCCGAGGGGAGGCGTTGCGGTGAGGCCGGACGCTGAGCACTGGGGCTCCCTGAGGTTGGTACGACAGTGGGGCCGCCCTCAGTTGTTTATCACCAGCGCGGAGCATAGTGCTTCCGCTTGTGCACGGGCATAGCCGCTCCTCGGTAGTGTCGACGGCCAGCGCGGAGCATGGTGCTTCCACTTGTGCGTGGGAGGGGGGCCCCCTCCGGGAGGATCCCCCGGGGCGTGTACAGCCCCGCCCTGACACGTGGCTTGCACGGCAGGGCTGTGAGGTGTATCTGGGCACTCGTGAGCCAGCGCGGGACTCACGAGGCCCTACCTCAAGGCGGGTTGCGCGTGGTCTTGAGTCTTTGATAGCTGTGCGTTCCTGAGAGACGGTTAGGTGCAAGCACTCTACGTCCTCAGGTCCCGGCCCTCGAGCGAGCTCACCGCCGCTGGTATGCCAGGTCGCGATGCCGTGGTCAAGGCCAGGGGGTGAGGGCTGGAGAGCCAGTAAGAGCTCCTGAGTCGCGATGCTCAGGAGCCCCCCTTTTAACGCGCAAGCGAATTGCATGATGAAGGGATGTACCCGTGGCGGGTGCAATCGAGCAGGTGATAATGATAGGCAGATTAAGCATGGAAGGCAAATCAGCTTGGGTAAATGCGGAAAGATACATGCCAATGGGTCAGGCCCAAGCGGCTTGGGGATGATGCAGCCCAAGGGGCGCCCCCAGCAAGGTAAGCTAAAGACATAAGAAAAGGACACACGCCACAAGGACGGACCCACGCGGCCTGGGAATAATGCAGCTCGAGGGGCGCTCCCAGCTAAACGAACTTGAAAAATGTCACCTGGTTCTGTCGGCGAAGGAGAGTTGGGGTAGCTGAAAGTACGCGGCGAAGGAATGGCTCCTCACGAGCCACCGGGGCCCTGAGCCTCGGGAGGCTCTGGGGGCTCAGGTGGTTCCCTGAGGACCTTCTCCATCTCTGCCAGGACGGCGTGGTGCCTGGCCTCCTGAGCCACCAGGACACGCCGCATGTTGTGCTGATAGGCTGACGACATGCTCGGCAAGCCGAAGGGCATGCGAACGTAGCTGTGTGGTGGACCCTCGCAACGGCCCACGCGCAAAGGCCAGAAAGGCTCCTGAGATGCGGCCCTGTTGAGCCCTGGAACGTCGATGCAGACGCGCAGCCCGGCATCCTCGCCTGGATGGGGAGCTGCGCCTGGTGAGCGGCGGTTGCCGCACATGGCCCTTGCGTCTTGCAGTTCCTGAGTGGTCTTGGTGATGAACTCCCGGGCGGTGGGCGCCCCTTGCCCTGTGTTCTCCTGAGGGAAACGTGCTGTGAAGCACGCCTCCAAGTGGTGCCCAAGCGCCTCCCTTGTGATGTTGGCAAGGTCTGAGGCCCTCCAGAAGAGAGCCCCCGAGCTCTGCCCAAGGAGGGCGCCGGGCGCGCCTTCCTATGCGATGGAGGGAGGCGCCCCTGGAGCGGGCGCTGATCCTGATGAGGCTACAGCTGCGTCGCCACCCTCCTGAGGTCCGGCACGGTGCAACTGCTTCTTCTTCTCGGGGAGGGCCTCAGGAGGGCCCTCGCCTTTGCTGTAGGGGTCGTCGATTGCTGCAGCTTGGAAGGCGCGCTCGAGGGAGCACACCGCATCTCTCTCTTCACATGGAACCGTGATGATTCCGCCGCTTCCCAGCATCTTGAGGACGTTGTAGCCGTGGTGGGTCACCGCCATGAACTTGGCCAGGGCCGGATACCCGAGGATGGCGTTGTATGGCAGGCGGATGTGCGCGACGTCGAAGTCGATGAGCTCGGTGCGGTAGTTCTTGCGTTCCCCGAAGGTGACAGGGAGGCGGACCTGCCCTATCGGTGTGGTGGAACCGTCGGTCACTCCTGAGAAAGGCTTGGTAGGCTGAAGCTGGTCATAGGGCACTTGAAGGTTGTCGAACATGTCGACGGATAGGACGTTGAGCCCTGCACCACCAACGATGAGGGTCTTGGTGACTTGTACGTTGCTAATGACTGGTGAGCAAAGCATCGGGAGGGCGCCAGCAGTGGCTGCGCACTTGAGCTGGTCTGTCGAGTTGAAGGTGATGGCGCACTGGGACCACCTGAGCGGGCGCGTGGCCTCGAGCTTGGGGAGGACTGCATTCACTTCACGAGCAAACTGTTTGAAGATGCGCTACGAGACTGGGGCCTGGGCTCCGCCCAAGATGCAGGCGATAGCGCGCGGCTCCTGGAAGCCCCCAGCCCCCATGTCCTGATGGTGGTCGTCGTTCCTTCTTGGCGGTGGCGGCAGCGGGGGAAGACCGGCGTTGCCCTGAGGACGTTCCTCGCGAGGCTGGTCTCTCCAGGCGCCCCCGCGAGGATGATCCTGCCAGCGGTCGTCACGACGCCGGTCGCGCCACTCCTGGTGTGGGCCTCGGTCGTCCCAGCGTCTGCCACCACGTCCTCCTCCTCGGCCGTAGCCCCGGTCGCTGCACTCGGGGCGACGACCGAAGCGTCCTTCGCGAATGGCTCTGATCTCTTGACAGTCACTGGTGTTGTGGGTGTTCAGGTTGTGGAAGACGCAGAACGGTCAACTGTTCTTGGACGACTCGGGCTGGTCCCTGCCTTGCTTGGTGTCCGGCTCCGCTGCGAGCACTGCTGCTTCATTGCACTTCACGTCCTTGGCCTTGGCCTTCTTCTCCTCTGCACCCACAGCTGGCAGCTCGAGGAGGGAAAGGCGCCCCTCCTCAGCTCTTGCGCACTTGGTTGCTAGGTTGAACAGCTCCTGAGATGTGCACAGCTCCTCGTGGATAGCGAGCTCTTCCTTTATCTAGATGTCGCGGACACCATCGGAGAACGCGGAGATGATGGCCTCATCCGTCACCTTGGGGATCTTGAGGCGGGTGTTGTTGAAGCGTTGGATGTACTTCTGGAGGGTCTCTCCTGGTTGTTGCTTGATGCGGTGCAGGTCACCCGCGGCCGGCGGGCGGTCGCGAGTGCCCTGGAAGTTCGCGACGAAGCGGTCGCGCATCTCGTCCTAGGAGGAGATCAAGCCTTGCGGCAGGTTCAGGAGCCAGGAGCGGGCACCATCCTTGAGAGCCATAGGAAACCAGTTCGCCATGACTTTCTCATCGCCGTTGGCCGCTTTGATGCTCAGCTCGTAGAGCTGCAGGAACTCTGCGGGGTCGAGGATGCCGTCGTAGCGAGGAGGCAGATCCGGCTTGAACTTGCCCGACCAGGCGACGCTACGCAGCTCGGGGGTGAAGGCGCGGCAGTCGGCCGTGATTGCCGGGGCCCGTCTCGAAGGTGGAGCTTGGTCTTGACGAGCCCCGCGTGCCGCCACCGCGGGTGGCGCGCGGTCTTGGCGAGGTGGCGTGGGGAGCGCAGGTGCAGCTTATCGCGGCCAAGGAATTTCTTGGTAGCTTCTCTCTTCGCGCGCGGGCACCGGGCGTGGTGGATCGTGCCATGGGGCCACGTGCCTTGGCGCCAAGGCACCGTCTTGGGGCAGGGGTGGTGGAGGTGCTCCATGAGCCACGTCGCCCGTGGCTGGCGGAGGGCGAGCCAGAGAGAGGGACGACGCAGGGGAGCCCCCTGCGGCGCGGACGAGCTCGGCGACGCGGTCGAGCCAGTCCTCGTAGAGGTCGTCGACCGGGCGGTAGCGCAGGAGCTCGTTCACCATGAGGAGCGCGGCCTGCGTGTCCATGGGAGCATGGCCTGCGCGTCCAGGGGAGCGCGACGTGCGTGGGACGAGGAACCGGCGGGGTCAGCGATGGAGTGGCAGTGCGGCCGTCCTGCCGCACCGATGGGTGCAGCGAGGACGCTTGCTGCTCGTTCCCCGCCGGGCCGGTGGCGGCGTTGGCGGCAGGCGACGAGGAATGACGAGGTGACCCACCGACGGGAGCCGTCTGAGCAACACGGGCGGTGAGGGCAGCCCGGCGCTCAGCTCTAGCGCGGCGAGCGTCTGCCATGGAGACGACGGAGCGATGGAGCACCGGTCGACGGAAGGAAGCTACGGCGCACCCCTACCTGGCACGCTAAATGTCGGATCTGGGGTTCCGGCAAAACCCTTAAGGTTCAAACTCTGGGGTGCGCGCGAAGTTCTTTCCCTCCTACCGATCCACGCCCTAGCTCGCTAAGATCTCGCGGACGAACTCGACGAACTAGCAACACAAAGACACAAGATTTATACTAGTTCGGGCCACCGTTGTGGTGTAATACCCTACTCCAGTGTGGTGGTGGTGGTGGATTGCCTCTTGGGCTGATGATGAACAGTACAAGGGGAAGAACAGCCTCCTGAGGTTGAGGTGTTCTTGTGTTTGGTGTGGCCGAGGGTTGGCTCTCGATCTGATGAGATCAAGTTAAGATGCTCCCTACCGTGGTGGCTAGTTCTACTTATATAAGCCCTGGTCCTCTCCCCAAATATTGAACGGGAAGGGAGCCAACAACGGTGGCCAATTTGAAAGGGGACAGCTAGTACAAGCTATCCTGACAAAAGCGGTCTTCGCCTGTGAAAGGGCTCTGGTGATGACGCCGTCTTGGGATCCATGGTGACCTCCGTCCTGCTGGCCTGCTGGTCTTGGTCTCGTTGCACTGATATGGAAACCTTTGCCTGATGCCTCGGTACTCCGCGCCTGCGCTGGCCTCCTTAGCACCAAAGAGGAAACAAGGACGCTGCACGCGCTGGCGCCCGCCTGGTGTCGATCGTCATGGCTCACGTCACGAGAGCCTCGCGAGGTTTGCCCCGCCTTGATATCTCCGCTCCTCGCGAGGCAGCCTGGTGAGGCTGCTCTTGAGGAGGTCTTGCATCGTCCGCCTCGCGAGGCTTGGCCCCTCGCGAGGGTCTTGAATGCCTTGTTGATGAAGATGGGTCGTACAGGCCTGCTAGCGCAGCCACGCCGTGGGCCGCAGGCAGGCAAGTCTGGGGACCCCTGTTCCCAGAATGCCAACACTCATTGTTGAAGGAGTATGAAAGATTAGTTTGGATGAGGTTTACTGGGAGCGGAGCAATATGCCAATGATAAATTTATGTATATATAAAAAAACCACAAACCCGGCTATTTGACATGCTCGGGGTCGGGAACAGAGGAAAAAGGGGATAGTACAGGCTCGGAATAAAGAGTGCTGTCTACACAAAGTTATTTTGGACCTCCTGTCACACGTCTGCGCTGCCCGTCCTCGGGGAGGGGAATGCTTAATGGAAGTAGCCCCTTAGGTGAGTGTACAGATCCGAACTCCGATAGAGTCTGTTGTAGATGTTGTCCTATTGGTCACCTGTTCTTAAGAGATGATATAGAAAAATAAGGAAAACAGATAAAAACGTTACAGGAATGCTTGCAGGGTTGTCCGTATTGTGCTTCCGCCGATGCCCATGGTATCTTGAGTGCGTAGTGATGTACGCGTGGTGTAAATCTTGCCAGTATGTTAGGTGGGTGGCGGAAACCGAACTGCTATTTCCGTTCCGGGAGTGATCGAACTTCCGAGGGAAACTGTTTCTGGCCCCTGGTGTTCGGCTGGCGAGCCGCTCCGTCGTCTTTATCGCCTGGTGGCCTCCTCCCCTTGTGATCGGCGTTAAGCTTCCCTGCCTGCTTGAGGACCCAACAGTTTCTGTTGGTATGATTAGCTGGCTTATCAGGGTGGCCGTGAATCTGACAAGGTCGGTCCATTATCCTGTCAAGGGTGGATGGTCCATCCTGGTTTTCCTTTAGGGGCTTCTTCCTTTGACCGGGTTGCGGATTGTGAAATCCGGCGTTGATCGATGTGTCGCGTGATCTTTCAGTATTATTGTGACTGTTGTGTTCGGTTCGTCGTGGCTTACCGTTGCCGTCTTAGATTTCGGAAGTGCCCGGGTCGCTGGCATTGTTGCTTTTACGAGTGAGCCAGTTGTCTTCTCCCGCACAAAAGCGAGTCATTAGAGCAGTAAGGGTTGTCATGGATTTGGGTCCTTCCTGGCTGAGGTGGCGTGCTAGCCATTCATCCCGGACGCTATGTTTGAAGGCCGCGAGGGCTTCCGCGTCCGGACAGTCGTCGATTTGGTTCTTTTTGACTAAGAACCTGGTCCAGAGCTCCCTGGCTGACTCGCCGGGCTGCTGGACAATATGACTTAAGTCGTCGGCATCTGGCGGCCGGACATATGTTTCTTGGAAGTTGTCTCGAAAGGCGTCTTCCAAATCTTCCCAGTTGCCAATAGAATTTTTTGGCAAACTGTTTAGCCAGTACCGAGCTAGTCCTTTGAGCTTGAGAGGTAGGTATTTAATGGCCTGAAGGTCGTCTCCGCGAGCCATGTGAATATGGACGAGGTAATCCTCAACCCATACCGCGGGATCTGTTGTTCCATCGTATGACTTGATGTTAATGGGTTTAAACCCGTCTAGAAATTCATGCTCCATTACCTCGTCAGTGAAGCAGAGAGGGTGTGTGGCTCCTCTATGTTGGGCCACACTATGAAGCACCTTCGGCAGACTCCGTTTACGGTGTTCGGACTGGGTGTGGTCGGCTCTGTTGTGTCCGAATAGGTAACCATCATCACCGGTCGGGGCATGTCCCCGCGATCTGTATATCGATTTTGTGTGTCTTGTTCTACCCTCCAGGTCTTGTTGGATGTCGCGAGTATTCCCCCGAGCTGTTTTGTTTTTGTTTTGATGGCCAGATGGGTTGGTATGGTGCTCTGCTTGGGCTGCTGCTTTATCCAGACCGAACTGTGGTCGGCCTACCAGATTATTCAATGGTGGTGTGGGCTCCAACGCCCTGCCATCGTATTGAGGGAGCCACCTACCCTTGGGGTGGCTTTTGTCTAGGCCGCTAAGGCCGTATTCTTTGGCGGCCAAGACCTCGGTCCATCTATCATTGAGCAAATCATGGCTCGCTTGAAGCTGTAGCTGCTTCGTCCTTAGGCTCCTTGCAGTGGCTATGAGCCGGCGTTTAAAGCGCTCCTGCTCGCGAGGTTCCTTAGGCACAATAAAATCCTCATCGCCGAGGATCTCCTCTTCCTCGGAGAGTGGGAGATAATTGCTATCCTCTGAATCTCCATATGTGGCCTGTTCATCATGGCTGTCTTGCCCGCCTTCCTGTTCCTCCTGATCGGATCCTACCTCAACAGGGTCTTCATTGTCCAGAGTGTTATCTTCTCCGGTGCTAGTATTGTTTTCTCTTGAGCGACGTGACTTAGGGCGGCACGGGACACGCCGGTGTTCGGACTGTGTACCATGAGGTTTATCCTCAACTGGGTCAGCCTTGTCATCGTCGAGAGCGTCGTTGGGTGTGTCTACCATACACACGTCGTACCATGAAGTGGCCAGCCCGCGTCTAGCGGGTAGTGAGTTCTGGCCTTGCCCCTCATCGTCGTCCATACCGTCGATGTCTTCGGAGCCAGGGTCAAGCGTGTTGGTTGGGTCTTCAACAGTGGCTATGAAGTGGGTGGCAGGTGGGAAGCAAAATTCTCCATCATCCGCCGCAAGTTCGAACCGAACATAGTTCGGCGGCGAGTCACCTGCCAGGGATAGGTTTTTTAGTGAGTTTAGTACGTCGCCCATGGGCGAGTGTTGGAAGACGTTTCGGCGCTGAACTTGAAGATCAATAACCGATTGAGTTCGGTATCCGCGGGCTCGCAGGGTTCGGAACTTGTCACCGGAAACGAGTCCGGGGCTCCGTTGATGCAGATATCATATGAAGTAGAATTTGTGTGCGGCACCAACGCCGCGGGATCAGCATCCTCCGTGACGGGGTTGAGCTTCCCATCTTCGGATGACTCGATCTGCTCCAGATCTAAGGCCGAAGTTGTTGCAGGAGCTATCTCCTGGATGGGGCTCGATGACAGGTTTAAGCCATGCTCATCGGGGCGAAGGGGAGCGGTGGCCGCGGTCTCAAATCCGTTGAAGATCAAGTCTCCACGGATGTCCGCGACGTAGTTCAAGCTTCCGAATCTGACCTAATGGCCAAGGGCGTAGCTATCGATCTGCTCCAGATGGCCGAGCGAGTTGGCCCGTAGTACGAAGCC
The DNA here is from genome assembly GCF_018294505.1 of Triticum aestivum. NCBI lineage: Eukaryota > Viridiplantae > Streptophyta > Magnoliopsida > Poales > Poaceae > Triticum > Triticum aestivum. The sequence continues at coordinate 424,905,470 of NC_057802.1, read as the reverse complement.
GCCAAATACGGAGAACTGTCCGGGGAGGAAGGTTTCTCCCTGGACAACATCATTATCGACGATTAAAGGGGCCATCGTACCTTTTGTCGACGGCACAGTGGAACTCTCAATGAAAGCACCAATGTCGGTGTCAAAACCGGCGGATCTCGGGTAGGGGGTCCCGAACTGTGCATCTAGGATCGATGGTAACAGGAGACGAGGGACACGATGTTTACCCAGGTTCGGGCCCTCTCTATGGAGGTAATACCCTACATCCTGCTTGATTGATCTTGATGAATATGAGTGTTACAAGAGTTGATCTACCACGAGATCGTAATGGCTAAACCCTAGAAGTCTAGCCTATGTGAATATGGTAATGAGTATCCGCCTATCCGGACTGCGCTCTCCGGTTTATATAGACACCGGAGAGATCTAGGGTTACATGGAGTCGGTTACATCAGAGGGAATCTACATAATCGGTTGCCAAGCTTGCCTTCCACGCCAAGTAGAGTCCAATCCGGACACGGGTACAGTCTTCGGTCTTCATGTCTTCACAGCCCATCAGTCCGGCCCACGGATAATAGGCCGGACACTAGAGGACCCCTTAGCCCAGGACTCCCTCAGGCGGGCCCCATGGAGCGGACCCCGGAGGCCGAAGTAGCACTACAGGATCTGAAGAAGTACCTCTCTTCTACACCAGTACTGGTGGCGCCTAAACCGCAAGAGCCGTTGCTGCCATATCTAGCGGCTACAAATCAAGTGGTCAGCGCCGCGCTGGTGGTGCAGAGGGAGGTCGACGAAGTGGCAGTGGCGACGGCAGGACTGGCGGATGACACGTCAGAAATTCTCCCGGCAGGGCCTGGTGCCGGCAAGGCAAGGCCCCCGGCGGAGTCTGACACCATCGGGGCAGGGCCCGCGCAGCCAAATGAAGTGGTGCAGAAGAAGAAGAAGATGATGCAGCACCGGGTTTAGTTTTTCAGCTCCCTCTTGCAGGGGGCTAGGTCAAGGTACTCCGGTGTGCAGAAATTGCTCTTCGGCCTCCTTGTGGCCTCGAGGAAGCTGCGTCATTACTTCCAAGCCCACGAGATCACTGTCGTCACCCGCCTCCCGTTGCAACGGATACTGCACAACCCAGATGCAGCCGGAAGGATTGTGGAGTGGGCCTTGGAGTTGTCAAGCTTTGGGTTGAAGTTTGAAAGTACGTCGACAATCCAGAGCAGAGTCTTGGCGGAGTTCATTGCAGAATGGACCTCAACGCCCGACGAAGAAATCCAGAAGACTGCTCTCCCCGGCAAGGAAGCAAGTCGCGACTGGATCATGTACTTTGATGGGGCTTTCTCGCTGCAAGGCGCCAGTGCTAGTGTGCTGCTTGTCGCACCCACCGGAGAGCACCTCAAGTATGTGATCCAGATGAACTTTCCCAGGGAGATGTCCACAAACAACACTGCTGAGTACGAGGGGCTGCTTGCCGGTCTCAGGATCGCGGCAGACCTCGGGGTGAAGAAACTCATCGTCAGGGGTGATTCGCAGCTTGTCGTCAGACAAGTCAACAGAGATTATCAGAGCCCGTTGATGGAGGCCTACGTAGATGAGGTGAGGAAGCTGGAGGAGCGCTTCGACGGTATACAAGCGGAGCACGTTCCCCGAGCGGAGAACGACATAGCTGATTACCTGTCAAAGCGTGCTGCGTTCAAGCTACCTGTGGAACCAGGTACCTTTTTGCTTCGGTTAACTCAGCCATCCGTCGAACCATCAACGGAGCAGAACAAGCGGAGGAAATCAGGCCCCGGCAAGTACTTTCCCGCTGAGCCCCCAGGGGCCGCCGACAAGGATGTTACCGTGGATTCTGAGCCTGCCGAGGGGCAGCTGGCTCCGGCAGGCCATCAAGCCCTGACCGTGGAGGCGGCCGCCCCCATGGCAGAAGATATGCCTTTGGTCCTTGCCGTTGAGCCCCAGGCTCCGGCATGGGCACAGCATACTGTCCGATTCCTCCAGACAGGGGAACTTCCTGAGGAGCAAGAAGAAGCGGAAAAAGTAGCCCGTCGGTCTGCTGTATACCAGTTCGTCGACGACGTCCTGTATATAAAAAGACCAAACGGTGTGAAATTGAAGTGCATCCCCCGGGAGGAAGGACTGGGGCTGTTGGCAGAAATACATGGAGGCATATGTGGCTCCCACATAGGGTCGAGGGCCCTTGCCGGCAAGGCATTCCGGCAAGGTTTCTTCAGGCCCACCGCCCTCCAGGATGCGATGGAACTAGTAACCAGGTGTGAAGCGTGCCAGTTCCATTCGAAGAAGCTTCATCAACCAGCTCAAGCCCTTCAAACAATTCCTCTCTCCTGGCCATTCCCGGTCTGGAGGCTCGACATCCTGGGCCCTTTCCGCCGCGCTGTCGGGGGCTTTGAGTACTTGTACGTTGCAATCGACAAGTTCACAAAGTGGCCAGAGGTGGAGGCAGTGAGGGAGGTGACTGCACAGTCAGCCGTCAAGTTCTTCAAGGGATTAGTGTGCCGTTTTGGTGTGCCAAACAGAGTCATCACCGACAATGGCACACAGTTCACAAGCCGCACCTTCATGCAATACATCCAAGACCTCGGCAGCAAGGTCTATTTCGCTTCCGTGGCACATCCACGGAGCAACGGCCAGGCGGAGAGGGCAAATGCTGAAGTGTTACGAGGCCCGAGGACAAAGACTTTTGACATGCTGCACAAGAGTGGAAGGCACTGGATTGATGAGTTGCCGGTGGTTCTTTGGTTGATCAGAACAATGCCAAATCGAGCCACCGGCCAGACACCCTTTGCCCTGGTTTACGGGGCAGAAGCAGTTCTCCCCACAGAACTCACATACAGGTCACCTCGAGTGCTCGCTTATGACGAGCTTGAGCAAGAGCAACTGCGGCAAGATGACGCAACGCTCCTCGAGGAAGATCGTCTTCGGGCGGCTGTGAGAGCAGCACGCTACCAGCAAGCCTTGCACCGCTACCATAGCTCCAAGGTTCATGCCTGAAGCTTTGAGGAAGGCGACCTTGTTCTTCGGTGCGTTCAGTCGGCCAAGAATTCCAACAAGTTGACGCTGAAGTGGGAAGGTCCTTATCGGGTAATACGAGTCACCAGGCCTGGCGCAGTCCGCCTGTAGACCGAAGATGCTGTCCCAGTGAGTAATTCCTGGAACATCGAACATCTTCGCAAATTTTACCCATAAGGCGCGGCTTGTCGGGCCTCCCGGCAAGCCACCTTTTGTGCAAGCTTTGCCAACAAGGCATGTAACCCTCTGTACAATGCCAGGCGCAGACCCTAAGCATAAATAAACGAAGCGCTGGCGCCCCAAGTTTTAGCATGCATGGTAGGTTAGGTCTCTCCCTCAGTTAGGGTTGATGGTGCTTAGCGGCGACTAACCCCTAGCCTAGAGGTCGAGTGTGCGTCTTTCTGTTCTCTTTGGTTCGCAGGGCATATGGAAACTTCTGCCGGGCCGTTTGGGAGAAAGGGAATGGACCGGCGCTCCAGCCCCGGCAAGCCAAGACTGCCGGGGGCTGAAGACACAAGGATCCAACCACGGCAAGCCAAGATTGCCGGAGGCTGCGGATTCAGATAAGTCTTTTATCCCCCCTGTTATGCATTTCCGTATAGAACTGGGACATGTGAAACCTCGTTTATATTCTTAAAACCACCGTGCTCCCCCTTTCATGTACCCAAGAGCTACCTCTTGGGTCGGAATTTGGTCGTAGTCGCGGTGGCAAGGAAATGAACGAGGGGCCTAACTCTACTTCGCCCCTGCCTCCGCCAAGAGCGCGAGAATGGTTGACTGAAGTGAGGAGACGGCAAGGCCTGTTGCTGAGCAACAATGTTTATCTAAAAAATAACAAGGATTCGTCCTTGGCATGGGCCTCGCTCACGCACAAAGAACCCGGCAAACACCCTTTTTCATTAAAAACATCCCATACAGGTACGGTTCATATGGAATTAAAAACATGAGCAAGGGGGTTACAAGTCTTAAAATTAGGAAGTGCCCACAGGCTTACAAACTAAAAAGAGATAAGGTGCCCGTAATCCCTTTGTTGTCCCTCTCCTCAGAAGGTGGAACAAGACAGCAGGAGGTCAAAAGGGGCGCCTAGGCGTGGTGCAAGGAGCAGAAGGCACCAAGAGAACGTCTTGGTGCCGAGAAAGGAGCTGGAAGACGAGGCAGCGGGCCGGCAATATGCGACGAAGGCGTCGGTGCCCACGTACTCCGACTTGACGGCCGCCACCCGCCTTCTTCGCCTTCTCCGGCCCTCCTACGCCAGCCGCCCAAGGAGACGACGGGGAGCGCCCCGATGGAGAGCTTGGCGAGGAAGACCCTCGGCAGGGCGCGTGGCCAAGGGAGGAGCGACCCAGGTAGTCGAAGTCGGAGTCAGCATCCTGCCGCTCGACTCCCTCGTCGTCGATGTCGCTGTCCTCCTCGTCACTCCCGCTTGAGGAGGAATCTTCATCATCGGAGGAGCGCTCCACGCAGCACTTTAGGCGAGTTCCAAGATCTCCAAAGACCTTGACGGACAGCAGGCCGCCCTCCATTAACTTGAAATAGAGGACGAGCCCCGCCGTCAGGCTATGGATGCGAGCAAACGTCTTCCATCCACGGCAGAGGTACATGACATGAGGAGCGGGGAAGTCGACGTCGACCCGTGTGCCGCCGTTCCCGCAGCCCCTCATGTGCAGCCTGAGGGTCTGAGGTGGATCGAGCTCCATCTCCTGAGCAAAAGGGGTGGGGAGGCGGAGACGAAGACGCGGTGGCCGGCACAGCCTGATGAAGAACTCGCGGGGCTGGTCCCCGGCGTGGCCCTCCATCGCGGGAGGCATCGCTGGCGGAGGCACGGCCATCGCGCCGCCTCGCCCCCCTCTCCCCCGACCGCCACGGCGACCTCGGCCTCGCCCCTCCCCCTTCCTCTCGTAGCCGACTCCGCCGCCGCGAGCTCGTGGGAAGGAGGAACGCGCTGTCGAGCGGCGACCCTCGCCCCCACCGTCGAAGGGCCTGCGCCCCCTCTCGCCATGACAGGAGGAAGGAAGGAGTGGAAGCGGAAGAAGATGGATGATGGAAGAATGTGGGGGGACATCCCCCTCCTCCTCCTTATAAAGAGGCGGGGTCGAGACTCGACCGCCCCACTCGGCCAATCCAGCCATCAGTGGCACGGGGAATGAGGACCGACCCGCTGCCCCAATTAGCAACGGCCCGGTTTCCCGCCTCCACCGCCTGCCACCTGCATGAAGGACACATGGCGAGCAAGTAGAGTCGAGGAGACGGGTGAGGCGACTGTTCCCCGCCCCGTGATCATGGGGGGTGGGCGCCTTGAAGACTGCAACCTGAGTCCACCCAGTAAATGAGCCGCGCCTCCACGCCTCCCTCTTTTTATGGGGAAGGCGCGAGCCGCCTCTTTACCATGATGTGGCACATGCATGCGAAAACCGCCCCACGCATGACCCCCACGTCACGCACGCCCCTCCACGTTTTACTGCGATAAAAATCCGCCCACCTGCCCGCGCACCGTTCTGGGCCTGGCCCAACAACGCGTCGCGCTTATGTGTAGCCCAGGCCCGGGGGCTCCTGTCGGTGTACAAAAGTAGGGGCTCTTCTTTTGACCCCTTTACTTGTGCATGGGCTGTCAGAGCCGCGCGCCACGACCACACTTAGCAGGGCAGAGGAGGGAAGCCGGAGAGAAGCCGAAGCGCAAGACAACCGAGGCAACGCCAAGACCAGAAACACAGGAGAGCAAAGGGGCGAGGTGGACTCCCCCGGCAAGACCCTTGCCGGGGCGGCCTCCGCGGCTCCGGCAAGAGCCTTGCCGTGGCAACTTGCCCGATGCAGGCAGAGCAGGCCACCCTTGAGCCCGTGGATTCCCAACACCAGCGAACCAACTACATTGGAACCAGGGCTCGGGAGGCGCCTTTGTGGTGGCATGCAGATCTTCGTCAAGATCATGAAAACAAAAGATCAAATGAGGACCAGAAGACGGTGACCCTCGGCGGGATCCTAGCCGAGGAGATCCACAAGACCCCCGGCAAGAGCCTTGCCGGGGACAACTGTGACGCCACGGCAAGACCCTTGCCGGGCCCCTGGCAAGACCCTTGCCGAGGGCATCAGCGGGGCCACTGCCAGGCCCGCACCAGCCAAGGCTCCACCGCCACTCGCATGCAGCTGCCAGCTCAACCAGCTGGGCAGGCACTTGCGTGGCGACGGGCGGCCTCTACACCAACTCAGCAAGCACCTGCGTGGTGGCATGCAAATCTTCGTGAAGACCCTACCACCGCACCACCTAAGCAGCCTGCCTGCCTACATGGCACCGCACACATTGCTGGCCTGGGCGTGTGTCGAAGCGGGACGGAGCGGCGACGGATGGGACGGGCCTCGTTCCCGTCCCCGATAAAGCTAATGGACACCTAAGTAGCGCATTTAATGCACTTTGTCCCGTAATGCCAGGCGATAAGCTCGCGCACTGTACGCCTTTCCAGCTCCTGTGTGCCACTGTGGGGACCCCTTTTCGACTATAAAAGGAGGCCCGAGGCATACTGGAGGGGGATTCAGCTTTTTGGAACTACACAGCCACTGTAGATAGTTCAAAAGCTCAAGAACACTCAATACATCCACCAAAGCAGGACTAGGGTTTTACGCATTCTCATGGCCCGAACTTGGGTAAACGATCCTTGTGCTGGCTCCTGGACCCGCTCTTCTCACAACCCCGCGCCCGCCAACCGTAGAAGGGATTCCAGTGATCCCATAGGTGTCGTTCCCACCGACACTGTGTTGCTTGGTTCTCCTACTGGTTCGATAACCTTGGTTTCATATCTGAGGGAAATACCTACCGCTGCTGTGCTGCATCATACCTTCCTCTTTGGGGAAATACCGACGTAGCTTCAAGCCGCAATCAAAAGGAATTTCTGGCGCCGTTGCCGGGGAGGATCTTCAACATATACCAGGTTCCTAATCACAAATCTCATCTCCTTGCAATTTACATTATTTGCCATTTGCCTCTCGTTTTCCTCTCCCCCACTTCACAAAAATTTGTCGTTTTATTCGCCCCTCTTTTTCGTTCGCCGTTCTCTCGCTTTCTAGTCTTGATGGATAGTGTTCCTACACCTCCTTTGTCACCGGATTTTGAAGTTCTTTACTTCAAAAAAAAGAAGGAGAAAATTTGAAAGATGCTTGGTATAGGCTTATGGAATCTTATCGTATTTGCAATTTAAAGGGGGGCGCTAGGATCTTGCTTCGTAATATTTACATAGGATTGGCTTTGCATCATAGACAACTTCTAGATTTTGCCGCTAAAGGGAATTTTATTGAGCTTGATGCCAATGCTGCCTATGAAATTTTTGAAGGAATGTTGGGGGTTCCACCTCAAAAGAAGGGGTTTTCTTTCACTCCTGAGGGAGTTCAAATGTTGGACAAACTTGGTGATTTGCATTAACATATGGCTGAAATACAAAAATATAATGAACCCCTCGAACATCTCAATGGTAGTATCAATCGCATGAATACCTTGATTACTCTTTGCAACAAGCGATTGGATATTTTGGATCTACAGATGGTTTCTTTTCCGGAGAATTTAGGGAAGCATAAAGAGCCTCCCGGGTTTGAGGAAACCCTTACAAAAGTTGCGAAACTTCGGTTGGCAAAACTTAGATCCTTGCTTTATGCCTAGCTAAGGGCGTAAAACTATAGCGCTTGTTGGGAGGCAACCCAATGAATAATTTTTTTTTTGCTTTTTGCTTTCTGTTCTTGAGTGTTTGCACAATTATGCTACTGTTATGATTGTGTTTTTTGTGTGTTTTAATTAGTGTTTGTGCCAAGTAAAGCCTTTAGGATCTTCTTGGGTGATAGTTGTTTGATCTTTCTGAAAAACAGAAACTTTTGCGCTCATGAAAACAATTGTTAAAAATCACCAGAGCATGATAAAAAGCCAATTCTTTTTGCAGTAGATTAATATACAAATTATCCAGGTTTCCCTAATTTTTCAGAACTTTTGTAGTTCCAGAAGTATTCGAAATAGTCAGATTGCTACAGACTGTTCTGTTTTGACATATTATGTTTTCTTTGCATTGTGTGCTTGTTTTGATGGCTCTATGGTTTTCTTTGATGAGTTTTTTCCATAGAAAAGTTGGATTAAAGTAGATATAATGCAAAAATAAAATATGAATTGGTTTGATACAGTACTTATAGTAGTGGTTTGCTTTCTTGCACTAACGGATCTCACAAAGGTTTTTTGAGTTTTGTGTGATTGAAGTTTTCAAGTTTTGGGTTATCTTACGATGGATGAAGGAATAAGGAGTAGAAGAGCCTAAGCTTGGGGATGCCCCGGCATCCCAAGCTATTATCCAAATGTGAGCAAGCAACTAAGCTTGGGGATGCCCCCCCGAGTGGCATCCCCTCTTTCTTCTAACGGCCATCGATATTTTACGTGAAGCTATATTTTTATTCGTCACATACTATGTGTTTTGCTTGGAGCGTCTTGTATGATATGAGTCTTTGCTTGTTTTATTTTGTGTTTTAAGTCTTGATTTCTTGCTGGACACACCTATTTGAGAGAGCCAAAATTATGTCATGACTTGTTATAATTGCTCTCTATGCTTCAGTTAATTTTTTTATAAGCTATGGACTTGCTCTAGTGCTTCACTTATATCTTTTTGAGCACGGTGTGCTTTAATATTTTTGAAGAAATACTGTCTTGCTTCACTTCGATTTATTTGAGAGTTAGTAAAATTTTCAAGAAATTCTCTCTTGCTTCACTTAAATTATTTTGAGAGAAAGAAAAAAAGTATGCTCATGATCTTCACTTATATTTGTTTGAGCTTATGAAAAGCAACATATGAAAATTAGTTCCAAAGTGATAGATATCCAACAAGGATATCATAAAAACTTTCATGAAGATCATTGGACAAAATAAACTTGATTCTTAGTAATAGTTTTGAGATATGATGATGTGATATGTGAGTTATGTTGATGAGTAATTATGCCTTAGCAAGAATATTGGTGTTAAGGTTTGTGATTCCCTATGCAAGCACGAAAGTCAATAGTCATGCAATGAAATTATATCCGACTTGTGGTGCATTATTCGGTGTTAATTATGCTTAATGCTTGCTTATGAGATTATTCGTTTCTTGGTTGGTCGCTTCTCAATCTTTTGCTAGCCTTCATTCTGCACTAAGTATGATCTCTACTTGTGCATCCAAAAATCTTTAAACCAGTTTTGCCACATGAGTCCACTATATCTACTTATATGCGGTATTCTTTTGCCGTTCTAAGAAAATTTGTATGTGCCATCTCTAATTTTCAAAATAAACTTCTCTTTTGTGCGTTCATTCCGCTCACGGAGCGGTGAGGGGTGGCTAATATTTTCCATGATAGACGTGTTATTCTCAGGATGAGTGTTTATTCACTTGTCATTGCACGAGAGTAAGGCAAAGGTATTAGGGATGCCCAGTCCCGAAATGAAAAATGTATTTACTTTATGTTGTCAAATAATAAATTCCTTGGAAAGTGTTGGTATGGAGGGCAACCGTGGATACGGCTAGCCATGGAAAGTGAAAGTATGGTTGAAAAAGGAATAAACTTTATTTTCTATTTGGGAACCGCCTATGATATATCTAGCATGGAAAGTGTTGGGAACTCTAAGTCGTTTTTGTTGGTGGGAAGGATACACCTCCAAAAATGTTTTTATCTCTAAGTTTTCCGCTTTGAGCTCTGGCACCTCTACAAATCCCTACTTCCCTGTGCGAAGGGCCTTTCTTTTACTTTATGCAATTTTTATTTTGAATTTGAGTCTCCACCTTCTCTTATAAAATCACCAACTAGGAGGCAATATGATCGTACTTTAGTATTGGGTGTAGTTAATATGCGAGTGTATTTCATGAATGGATCAATGGTTGAGCATGATGGGCTAGGGATAACTTATTTTAGCATTGATATTTTGAAAGACATGGTTGCTTGTTGATATGCTTGAGTATTTAAATTATCATGTCAAAACTAGATTACTGCTTTGAACAATATAAAAGTCCAAATGTCCATGCTATAAAGAAAAGAATATGATATGATATGTTAGGCAGCATTCCACATCAAAAATTCTGTTTTTATCACTTACCTACTCGAGGACGAGTAGGAGTTAAGCTTGGGGATGCTGATACGTCTCCAACCTATCTATAATTTTTAATTGTTCCATGTTGTTATATTATCAATCTTGGATGTTTTATAATCATTTTATAGTCATTTTATATCATTTCTTGGTACTAACCTATTGACATAGTGCCAAGTGCCAGTTGCTATTTTTTGCATGTTTTTTACATCGCAGGAAATCAATACCAAACGGAGTCCAAATGCAACGAAACTTCACGGAGAATTTTTATGGACCAGAAGACACCTAATGGGCCTAGGCTGTGCTTGGGGGTGCTCCGAGGAGAGCACAACCCACCAGGGCGCGCCAGGAGGCCTAGGCGCGCCCTGGTGGATTGTGCCCACCTCGGGTGCCCCCCGGACCGCCTCTTACCCCAATATTCCAGAAACCCTAGGGGAGTCGACCAAAATCAATTCCAGCCGCCGCAGAGTCCAGAACCACCAGATCCAATCTAGACACCATCACGGATGGGGTTCATCACCTCCATTGGTGCCTCTCCGATGATGCATGAGTAGTTCTTTGTAGACCTTCGGGTCCGTAGTTAGTAGCTAGATGGCTTCCTCTCTCTCGCTGAATTCTCAATACAATGATCTCTTGGAGATCCATATGATGTAACTTTTTTGCGGTGTGTTTGTTGGGATCTGATGAACTTTGAGTTTATGATCAATTATATCTTTTTATATCCATGAACGTATTTGAGTTTCTTTGATCTCTTTTATGCATGATTGCTTATAGCCTCGTATTTCTTCTCTGATATTTGGGTTTTGTTTGGCCAACTTGATCTATTTATCTTGCAATGGGAAGAGGTGCTTTGTAGTGGGTTCGATCTTACGGTGCTTGATCCCAGTGACAGAAGGGGAACCGACACGTATGTATTGTTGCTACTAAGGATAAAACGATGGGGTCTATCTCTACATAGATAGATCTTTTCTACATCATGTCATCGTTCTTATTGCATTACTCCATTTCTCCATGAACTTAATACACTAGATGCATGCTGGATAGCGGTCGATGTGTGGAGTAATAGTAGTAGATGCAGGCAGGAGTCGGTCTACTAATCTTGGACGTGATGCCTATGTAATGATCATTGCCTGGATATCATCATGATTATTTGAAGTTCTATCAATTGCCCAACAGTAATTTGTTCACCCACCGTTTGCTATTTTTCTCGAGAGAAGCCACTAGTGAAACCTACGGCCCCGGGTCTTTTCTCATATATTTGCCTTTGCGATCTACTTTTCCTTTGCTTTTATTTTCAGATCTATTAAACCAAAAATACAAAAATACCTTGCTACATTTTATTTTTATTTATTTTATTTGGCGTTCGATCTATCAATCTATTACAACTTTTTCCCGTCCACGTGCCAATTTCTGGCGTCGTTGCCCGAAAGGGATTGACAACCCCTTTAACACGTCGGGTTGCGAGTCGTTGTTATTTGTGTGCAGGGGTTGTTTACATTGTGTTGCTTGGTTCTCCTACTGGTTCGATAACCTTGGTTTCATATCTGAGGGAAATACCTACCGCTGCTATGCTGCATCATATCTTCCTCTTTGGGGAAATACCGACGTAGCTTCAAGCCGCAATCATACATCAAGAGCATAAAATCACTAAAGGCATTCATCATATATTTCTGATTAAATTATTGGGATATAACTTCTCAATGGAATATAAATAAGGAAAACACAATAGAGTTGTAGATGCTTTGTCCAGAGTTCGGTATGGATTTCAAGCTTTATTCTCTAGCACTAGTAAACCAATGTGGATTACTGATGTTGTGACAAACTATGAAAAGGCAAAAGATGCAAAGATCTTATGACCCAGCTCACTGTTGGATCTGACTCGTCACCCAAGTACTCTTTAAAGCAAGAACTCTTAAGTATAAAATAGAGTAGTTGTGATGATACGTCTCCAACGTATCTATAATTTATGAAGTATTCATGCTGTTATTTCATTATTATTGGATGTTTTACAATCATTTTATAGCAACTTTATATCATTTTTTGGGACTAACCTATTGACCCAGTGCCCAGTGCCAGTTGATGTTTTTTGCTTGTTTTTTACATCGCAGGAAATCAATACCAAACGGAGTCCAAACGCAATGAAACTCCACAGAGATTTTTTATGGACCAGAAGGAACCCAATGGGCCAGAGCTGTACCTGGGGGGTGCCCCAAGGGGGGCACAACCCACCAGGGCACGCCAGGCCCCCTGGCATGCCCAGGTGGGTTGTGCCCACCTCGGTAAATATTCCGAAACCCTTCGGGGTTAACCTAGATCAGAAGTTCCGCTGCCGCAAGGCTCTGTAGCCATCGAAAACCAATCTAGCTCTGTTCCGGCATCCTGCCGGAGGGGGGATCATCTCCGGTGGCCATCTTCATCATCCCGGCGGCCACCACGATGAGGAGGGAGTAGTCCAGCCTCGGGGCTGAGGGTTTGTACCAGTAGCTATGTGTTTGATCTCTCTCTCTCTCTTCTGATCTATATCATGGGCTTTGTTAATATAGTCGGATCATATGATGTTTCTCCCCTCTATACTCTTGTTGTGATGAATTGAGTCTTTACCCTTTGAAGTTTTGTCTTGTCGGATTGAATATTCAGAGAATAGAACACATGATATATGTCTTGCGGTATGAATACTTGGGGTGACAATTGGGGTATCATATTGATTCACTACAAAAACATACACTTCCGTGATGATACGTGTTTGTCACAGTAGGTCACGTTTTCTGTCATGCATGTACATCCATGACCATTTTATGACAGAATCAAGATAGTCATACCTGTGCTGTCGTAGAAGTGTTCCATGACATTAGCAAAATTATCATCATGGAAGTGTCCACTTCCATGATGATAAATCACGCGTCATAGAAGTGCTTTCGTCAAGGGTGACTAACACGTGGCATCCACCGTAACGGGTCGCCGTTAAGCTGTCGGGTTCCGCTTTGGATCCGATAACCCGTTAACAGCGCGGACCAATGGGATTTTCCACGTGTAAAATTCTCATTGGCCGACAGATCCATGTGTCGGTCCGGCGTTCAGACAGTTGTCATCCAGCGAATGGATGGAACGCGCCTATGATATGTCGGCACGTGTCTCGGCCCAACAGTGGCCCATTCAGGTTAAAAGGCTGGGCCTGTCAAAATAAGCGGGCTGGCCCATTAGCGGCCTACTTGAGTCAGGCCCATTTACAAGTACGACCCATACAAGTTACATAGAATCGGCCCATCAAAGGCCCATTCTAGATTTGACAATTTCCAACCCATCGTTAGTTTAAGCCTGTTAACGGCCCGCTACATCTTTAGGCCCAATTGCGGCCCGAGCTTCTTTCGGCTTGTTAGCAGCCCATCGTCAGTTCCAGCCCGTTAACGGCCCAGAATGTCTTTCGGCCTTTTCTCGGCCCATTCTAAAGTTGGGCCAATTCTAGCCCGCTGTGACTTTCGGCCTGTCCTCGGCCCATTCGGTAAATGGGCCAACTCTTAACCCATTTTGCTCTCGGCCTGTTAACGGCCCGCACAATAGTTGGGCCTTTGACTTTAGGTCCATTAGGGGCCCATGTTCTGCAAGGTATCATTTCAGCCCAACGCGACTTTCGGCCTGTTAAAAGCCTAGTTTGCAAATTGGACCTCATTTGGCCCATAACACTTTCGGCCTCTTACTGGCCCGTAAAGTAAAAGGGCCGAGACACAATTGACATTTATTTCGGCCTGCTAGAGGCCTGCGGGCCATTTCCATTTATACGACCCTATCGAGCTTTTGGCCTGTTAACAGCCTGCTAAGAGCCGTTGTTACGATGGGTCACGTCATTTGGGATCCACTTAATATTATTTTGACCAGCCCAGTTAAGGCCCGCTTTGACTACATATGTTTGTCCGTTTGTATGGCGTCCAGGAAATGTTTGGGCGTGTTGGCCCCCGTTTCAACGAGATAGCATATTCAAGAATTATCCTACTCTATACTATCGCCTCTAAAAAACATACACTATACAATAAAAGACTAAGGCATAGAAACGTAGAATAATCCTACACTATAAAATAAAGAAATTACAGCCGAATATACCCACTGGGCATTATAGTTCGGCACCAGTGATAATAAAGCGTACACAAACTGCAAATTACATACACTAGACAAATAAAGCTCATACATCATGGACACGCATCAACATAACTTACCATTTGAACTATAATCTCTTCAGAAAATAGGATTGGCCGGATTCAGATAGCATAAATTTCAGTCTGCAAAATCTCCAATTCCTTCGTGGTTACCTTAGTGTCTTGTTTCATTTTTTGACTCCTGCATCTAATACCTGCATGTCCAGTCTCAACTTGTTGATTGTACGTTGAGAATCATGTACATGTTGTCTTGCCACCTCTAGTTGATCCTCGAGAACATCAGCACATTCCAATTCCAATCCATAATCATTCGGTTACGACCATTCCGCACTGCTCATAGATCATTGTGTTGATGTCACTTCATCCTGAAATGTTCCTGTAAGTACACATGACTAGGGCAAAAATATAGTTACAACAGTGAAGCGAGCAAGACAGACTATTTTGTACATGGCAAAATAGGACTAACAATAATGTTACACGTCATGAAGCATAAGTAGGTGATATTTTTTTAAAATTATAAAAATGGTAGTCTATGCAGCCTGCATGCAGAAATCTCTCTTAGCTCACCAGAGGAGCATGATGTTGGGGCCAAATCCAAAACACAGACAATTTACAAATTTAGACAGCATGTTGTGTATAAGTAAGCAAGAAGTTGGCCATTCTGTAGCTCAATTGAAGTCTTAGGGAGCATAATGAACAGTACAGGGATTCATACAAACCTACTACATCAAGCAAAACTATGCAATCATTAGCCTAGTATAAACTAGATTGTGAGCCTGATGCAGTAATAGGTTGTTAATAGACTTCAAAGCTTCAGGCACACTTCGCCATAGTAATTAAATGGTAAGGCCTTTAATTATGTGAACTAATAGTTATACAAGTACCCAACATCAGGCATTGTCGTGGATTTGTCTCGGCAGATGTCCTAGGGTGAGGACTTAGTCGTGAGGCCAGCGCATCTTTGTGGTAGCTTGAAAGGGGGTGATTGGGATGAGAGACGCAGGGCGGATCAACGCACAAGACAAGGGTTTAGACAGCGTCGGGCCCTGGGAAACATCATCCGGTAATAGCCCTACATGTTGTTTGTGGCTAGGTCTCATTATCATCATGAGGGAGTCGCCGGATTAGCCGGCTCTTTGTGTCTAGCCCTAGAGATTGTTTCTTCTTGCCTCTTCCTCTTTGGGGAACCCTGCCCCTCCTTATATATGTTGAAGGGGCGGTTTACATGACTAGTCCTAGTTGGATTAGGATTACTCTATTACAAGTGGAGTCCTAGTCTTGCTTCCTTTGTAGGAGAATATTCCTTATGCTTTCCTCATAAACCGGCCCACCATAGCATGAACCGGCCTTCCATAAACCGCCTTCTAGGCCACCGGGTCTTGTCGTTCCTCTGACCCATTCGCCGGGTCACCCATGATTCGCCAGGCTCGGGCGGGTCACTTAGTGAGTCGCCAAGTCCGGCCGGGTTACACCGTGGGGTATATCCCCGACATTAGCCCCCAGTTTAATTTGGATTTATCCATGTTAAACTGATCTGCAACATAAACACAAGAACAAATTTGGCGGGTTGTGCTCCGCTTTAAATATTCTTAAAACGGCGCTTGATCATCTTTAATTCCTTGTCATTTCTTCCTTCTGAAAAATCCGAGTCAATATACCAGCTTCATAATCAATTTGCTTGCAGAAGATATTTTGTAAATAAAGAATCCATTTGAAATGGCCTTCAATGCTCTGATTTGACAAAAATATTGGTCTTCAAATATTCAACTGATATCAGCCGGTTTGAAAATGTAGAACTTGCCGGTTTATCATTGCCAAAATTGTCGGGTTATAAAAACTGATGATCCCGGGTCATGACCGTTTATAGACGTCGGGTTATGCTTGTTGCCAATGCCGGGTCACACAATTAATCTTCTTGATTTGCCCAAAAACTGAGAATTTTAAGATGTTCCTCCTTTATATGCATATTACCTGTAGCCCCCAAGTCTTAAGAGAAGAACATAGTGATAGCTTAAGACTTGTTTCAATATAAATGTTGCAACCTTGAAGAAATCCAGATTGTTCATCTCAGTCACTAGTCACAACTGAATACTCCATATTATGTAGCCCCCAAGTGCCGGGTTGTCATGCTTGCAGCAACCTGGGACTTGTAAGTGCCTGATGCTCAAAAAATTTCAACCAGTGTAGCCCCCAAGGGCCGGGTCATTATGCAATAATGAGCAGGGACTTTATAAATATGATCATGTAGATTGAACAGCAACTAGTAGCCCTCAAGGGCCGGGTCAGTAAGATAATATTGAGCTGGGACTTTGTATATACTTGTTTGAAAAGAACATCATATGATGTAACCCCCATCATGGGGCTTGAACCCACGTCCACAAGGTTAAGAGATTTGTGCTTTACCAAGTGAGAAGTGGACCCTTCATTATAATGAATAAGACTTGTGTGCCTTGAATTGTTGACAGGAGCAATTGGTAGCCCCCAAGGGCCGGCTCATTACAATGTGATGAGTCGGGTCTTCAATAAAGTGAGCAAAAAATGACTTTGCATTAGCCCCCAAGTGTCATGGCGCATGCTTGCAGTGACTTGAGACTTGCATATTTGATGAAATCTCAACGTGAATAATATAGCCCCCAAGTGCCGGGTCGTAAGCCTACAGCGACTCGGGACTATTCCCTCCATTGTAGAATAAATCATATCCATTAATAATATAATGGCCATTGCGCTAAAGCGACTTTGAAAACCTTAATCATAATACTGGTTATTGATAACCATAATAAAATCCAGCCATGTTGGCTATTTGAAGATTTGAATAATATAATCCAATGATTTATGAGCGCATGATTCCAATGGCGCAATCCAAATATATACTGGAAACTTATAGCCCCAAGCCAGGCCGGTTTAATAAACACCGGATAATTTATCATCATACTGGCAACTTATAGTCAAAAAGCCAGGCCGGATTAATAAATGCCGGTGATTTATAATCATGCTTTATTCAACCTTTTTCTGCATACAACAAGTTTAAAGTGTCCTGGCGGTTTACCGCCGGACGGGTCATAATGCCCAACATATAAACCGGGTTTATAACCAAGGCTGCACTTAAGAATAATCAAATATGAAATATATCATACCTGTGACATTGAATCACATCATTGGTTTACCAAGTTTTTGTAGTAAGGGTGATAACCCCAATCTTGAGTACTAATAACTCCTTCCATATTGTGCCGGTTTATGATAAAACCGTACCGGGTTATAATAAACACCGGATTATCCATATATAACACTGGCGACTTATAGTCGATACCAGACCGGGTGAATAATCTCCGGATTATAACTGATCATGTACTGACAACTTGTAGCTGAAAGTCAAGCCAGGCTAATGAACGCCGGTCTATCAAAAAACTTTATAAATCTCATCAAAGGAGGAGAAAAAACTTGTCGAATAAGAGCAGATGAAAACTTGTAGTCGAGGCTTTTCACGGGCTGCCAGGCCCCAAATTCGAGGCTTTTCATGGGCTGCCAGGCCATTGAGTTAAACCATTTTACAAAGCCTTTTAAGATGGTCCTCAATCCTTAACCAATCGTCGTTTTAACTTGACAAGTTCAGGGTCTTATCAGAGTAACTTGTCAAAGTTCGACGGGTCATACCAGGTTTACCTGGGCGGAGTGACTTACTTAAGAAGGCAGGCTAACCCAGGGTTTTAGGTGTATACACTAGGCTTCCAAGCCGTGGCTT
The DNA here is from genome assembly GCF_018294505.1 of Triticum aestivum. Lineage (NCBI taxonomy): Eukaryota > Viridiplantae > Streptophyta > Magnoliopsida > Poales > Poaceae > Triticum > Triticum aestivum. The sequence goes on along the minus strand of NC_057802.1, from coordinate 424,887,511 downwards.
GATAGCCTATTACAAGTGTAGATTCTTTGTTCATTGCGACAGCAAAGAATCCCCAAGTAACATTTTGAGCTGTGCTCAGTGGGTGCCTATGTTTCAGTTGTTGTTTTGCAACACTCTCTTTGGCCCCGGAGTAGTTTGGCTTTGAGCTGAACAAGAGGTGTGACTATGGTTCGAATACGACCAAGCCCCCAAGTGATATTGTGGCATTGCGCCGATCAAGAGGTGTAGCTATGGTTCAAATGCAACCAAGCCCCCAAGTGATCAATAATATGATAGGCCAATAAGGCGGGATACCCATGTTTGAACCGCGCATCATGGCAACAGGTCCTCTTCGGCAACCTTTAACTTTTTGCAAGAGATAAATTCTTTTGAACCGGATATTGAGAGCTTTAATGTTTTATGGAAGACATCTTTCCCTTGAACCGGATCTTAAACCGGAATCTTCATTTTCAGCTGGAAATTTTCTGACGGCCTTTCAGCTTGAACTTGCGAGAGATTAATTCTTTTTGAACCGGAAATTCTTAAACCGGATTTGAGAGCTTCAGAGCTTTGTGGGAGAACAGATTTCCTTTGAACCGGATTTTAAACCGGCATTCTTCATTTTGAACCGGAAATTTTCTGACGGCCTTTAAATTTTCATCCATATGGTAGTAGCCTCCGGGACCGGGTTACCTTTCCCTCCAACGTCCTGGGGTTCTTGACTTCACTGAAAACCGGCAACATTTGCTGAGTCATATCATTGTAGCCCCCAAGTCTCAAGGTGACTCGAGGAGTTGACTTGAGATTCTCCATATTTGACCGCGATATAAATCAGCATAAGTTGCATATCATTGGTGTTGATAGCACGATGTGAATCCACAGAAGGTTGAGGTGACCGCGGCGGGTTATAAATGATCCCGTATGAGCCGTGTCAGCAACTGGGCCAATTGTTCCTTCCAACTGGCGATTTGAAGTTAACCAAACTGTAGTGGTGGCGACTTGTGCGCCTGCCCATTGAACCACCCAATGCAGACGGCTGTTGATAGTATATGATAATTTGCCTCCATTTTGTTGAAAGAAAACTGGGCTGCCCAAGTTGTGACTTGCTCATACTCAATAAACAGCTCATGCAGACAGGTGCGGCCCGGTATGTTGATGTAGACCAGGCCGCGAGAGACGGACAGCAAAGATGACCGCAGTATCAGAGGCAGCTCAGACAGATGAATCGGCTGCGGCATTGTAAGCCGGTGCGGACGGGGAAAATCGGCACCGACGGGTGAGTTAATCGCGGGTGCGGTCCCGGCAAGCTGATGTAAACCGGGTCCGTAGAGGCGGCGACTTATGTACGTCCGCACACTCCATGGATACGGCATGACGCCATCTTTACAATGAATCATCATCCGGCAAAAAATATATATTGCCGACCAGAGTAATTGTTTCTTTGACAAAACAATATGTGCCAAAAATAAACTTTAGATGGATACCACCTGACTCGTCCGGACAGTAAATGAGTCGGTTGTGGAATAAGCCAGTGCGGACGGGGAAGTCGGCACTGGTGTAGTAAACCGGCATGGACGGGAGAATCGACCGCGACGCTGTAAGCCGGCGCAAACGCGCTAGTCGGTCGCAGGCGCGGACGGATGTAAACCGAACAGCGGGGGCAGCGACTTGCACGTGTATCCGTCGAGCAACATGGCACGGAATAATGCCAGTGTAAAATTATGTTGGCGCGCGCTCCATATCCGCGGCATAACTATACCGCGGTCATGGATAATTATCCTGCATAAAAAAATATTGCAGGACAAAGTAATTGTTTTCGGATGAAATAATGTATGTGATGAAAAAATAAAGGAAAAATAGCACCGGATATTTGTTATCGGGTGAACGCGGACACTGGCACCGTATAATGCTGGATGTAGTTGGACAGATGTTGTCTGAGTACTGGTACTCCCGTACCATGGCCTTCACGAGGATAGCAATAAGTGCCTTGGTTTGATCCTTGCGCAATTTTTGTTCCGACGGTTTATGGGTTGAACGGATAGGGCAAAGGGCATGCAGCACCCTGCCGTGCACGCGGGAAGCACTGCTGCAGCCCCGCCACTGCTCGTTTTGTCCGAGGATAGCACGAAGCAGAAGGGCGGTTCGTCGATGGAGACGAGAGCCATGGCGACGGCTCGACACAGCTTCAGGGGCAAAGGCGAGGCCGTGCAGAGGTGGCTTGAGGAGGCGTGGTCGCAACAACCACACCGGAGGCGAGCGGCTCAATATGGCCACGCACACGTCAGATTGGACGCGGAGGCGGCGTCAACCGTAGCGCGGACACAGAGCGAGCGCGGAGGTAGTGCCTTGGAGGCGACGACAACAGAGACGGCACGGCAGCCGTGGCATTTTTGGTGCAGAGGCGGAGTGACTTGAGGACGAGGTCTGGCCGACAGAGCAACTTGACGCAACCACGCGCAGAGAAAGTGACTCGGGCCCGGAGACGAGGCCGCCGCGGCGACTTGAAGGCGACCGCAGGAGCGGCGTCCGGTGGAGGCAGCTCGGCAGCGGGCTCGAAGCAGAGGGACGAGCCGGCGGTGGCTGATGGGGCGGGGCTTGCAGGCGAGGCAGCCCCCTCAACGGCGGTGGCTCGAAACCGGCCTCGAGGGTCGGAAACCGGCGGAGGCGACGGGCCAGATGAAGCGAAGATGGCAACGGCGGCGGCCACTCAGGCAGTGCTGGCAGAGGCTGGACTCGAGCGGCGCGGCGGATCAGAACAAGCGTGTTGAAGCAGGCAGCCAGTTCAAATGGCGGTACCGGCCAGTCGGCTGTAGTCGTGGCTGCAGCGGACGGCTCAGCGGCAAGGGGTAACCACGAAGAGGCTCCGGGCCGCAGCAGAAATGGCAGCGGGAGGCGAGGCGACCGGTGTGGATGCGCGCCTGGGGAGGCGATTTAAGGACCGGAGAGGCGACTCGGACTCGCCGCGATTTGAAACTCCGGCCAAAGTGAAACCCGCGGGTAGCGGCTCGAAAACCCAACTACGGCCATATCCGTTTCCGAGTCATGATGAGTTGACCAAACTGTAGTTGTGGCCTTCTTTCACTTGGTAATAATTGATTCACCTTGACGTGACTTGCTGATTTGATTCTCATCTAGACTAGTACTACATCCAATCTGATTAAGCAATCTTGCCTTCTCATGGAAAACTTTAATGACAAAATAACTTCTGGTTTTGCTTGCTGCCGCCGCAATGAAACTTTTGGTCTTGGCGGATCTTAACTCAAGATTATGCATGCGCGCTTTTATGATCGATGGCCCAGCGATTTGATTCATAGTATATGCCTTTGCATGATGATGCAATGACGGAGATTGACTTTCTTTTGGTCTTGGCGGATCACGTCTGCAGAAAAAACAACTGTGCTATGGCGGATCACGCAATTGTGGCGGCGGACCGATCGCATCTTTCGCCAATTCCTTTTAGTCTCAACTGATGAACCGGGAGACGATGTGAATTTTTTCGGACAACTACGAGCTTCTCGAACCCTAGGAAAGATCCCTCCAAGAACTCAACACCACCATGCGCGGGCCCCACGGTGGGCGCCAACTGTCGTGGAATTGTCACGGCAGATGTCCTAGGGTGAGGACTTAGTCGTGAGGCCAGCGCATCTTTGTGGTAGCTTGAAAGGGGGTGATTGGGATGAGATACGCAGGGCGGATCAACGCACAAGACAAGGGTTTAGACAACGTCGGGCCCCGGGAAACATCATCCGGTAATAGCCCTACATGCTGTTTGTGGCTAGGTCTCATTATCATCATGAGGGAGTCGCCGGATTAGCTGGCTCTTTGTGTCTAGCCCTAGAGATTGTTTCTTCTTGCCTCTTCCTCTTTGGGGAACCCTGCCCCTCCTTATATATGTTGAAGGGGCGGTTTACATGACTAGTCCTAGTTGGATTAGGATTACTCTATTACAAGTGGAGTCCTAGTCTTGCTTCCTTTGTAGGAGAATATTCCTTATGCTTTCCTCATAAACCGGCCCACCATAGCATGAACCGGCCTTCCATAAACCGCCTTCTAGGCCACCGGGTCTCGTCGTTCCTCTAACCCGTTTGCCGGGTCACCCATGAGTCGCCAGGCTCGGGCGGGTCACTTAGTGAGTCGCCAAGTCCGGCCGGGCTCGGGCGGGTCACTTAGTGAGTCGCCAGGCATCATTGTTTGGGCATCTCATTAACTGAGGACAAATAAAGGAATTTAAAAGAGCAAATTAACTATGCCTGAAACAAACAAGGAATTGAATTGATGAGTTGGATACAGTGACTTACCATAACTGGTTGAATAGGCTCAGTGTTGCTCCTACTTCTCTTGCAAGGCTCCTTCCTAACATCTTGTACTTGGAAATCCTCAATCTTATCTTCATTGCACCCCCTCTACAAGGTGACACAAACTAGTTACTCGTCTCCTTGGAAGATAAATATGCATATTTTTCAGTCTTTGAACAACACAAAAGGATGAGATTATAACAAAACAACACCACATAATGAAACATGCCACATCTCTTGCACTTGCACACAATGAAATGAGCATTTACTATGTGTGCACTATGTAAAAACTAGGCATACCTTCGAATTGGATCTCCAGGTACTCTTGGAGAGCCTACTTTAGTGTACAGCCAAACCTTTATGTCACCTATGAGTTAGACAAGCCCCCACTATAGTAGCCCTTAGTGTTTAAATCGTTGACAAACTCTGTTAGTGTTAGGTCAAGAACAACAAGTAATCAAATCAAACAGTCCTGGTATGGCTGGCTGATGCAAACAAGCAATTAAACAGATATGTGAGCAAATCTTACATACTCCCTCCTTCCATCTATATAGGGCCTAATCATTTTTCGAGGCTAACTTTTACCAAGTGTTATAGCAATAATATATGGCATGCAAGTTACACAAAGCATACCGTCAAATTCGTACGTGAAAGGAGCTTCCAATGATATAATTTTCACATTATACATCTCATGTATTATTAGTCTTATCAATAGTCAAAGGAGGTCTCGAAAAACACATTAGGCCCTATATAGATGGAAGGAGGGAGTATCAAGAAAAGAAGCAAAGAAGGAGGCTTAAAGACCATCACTTGACTGACCAGATTTAAGGGGCATTTAAACATCATGTGCAACGTATGAACTAACATAAACATTGCATATTCCAGATTCTACAATGGAATGCACATGTATTAGGTTATGCCATGTATAATGATGCCTAAATGTACACTATAGCAGGCAGGAGTGATTCATCATTGCACGCACAATTGAATTGCAGGTTAAGGGCCAGTTCTATTCCGCCTTTTCAGTGCTTATTGTCAAAATAAGCCATAAAAGGTGTAAAGAAGTCATTTTTGAGTTATGGGCTTGGGCTTAACTTATTTCACTTTGGAGGGGGGTGTTTCGGGTAGAAGCTCACTAAAAATTGAAGGGAAGGGGAATAGTGAAATGACTCTGTTGTCTGCCTATATTACACTGAAAATGCAACTGCTCACGCCTGTGTCACACCTGGCCCTCAAGTAAAAACAAACACGCAAGCGTTCATTGCCCTACCCGCTTGCATCTCCTCTCCCCTTTCCCTCTACCTCGATCACGTGCTTGCAGCGCTAGGGTTCCTCCAGCGAGCTGTTGCCGCTGGTCCCATCTAGCCTGGTCCTCGACGATGCTCTGTCCAGCTAGGCTACATGGCCGGTGGGTAGGACCAAATCTCCCCGGCTGCTCCTCCCTTTGGAGCCGCCCCTCATTCTCATGGTCTCCAGCAGCTGCTCCATGGTGGTCCGTCCAACGCACTACTCTGGCGGACGCCGCACAACTACGGCTAATGCCACACTGCGGCACAGGGAACCTTATTCCCCCTTGAGGGAGTCCTGAACTAAGGGGTCCTCGGGCATCCGGCCTGTTATCTACTGGGCCGGACTAGTGGGCTATGAAGACATGAAGGCCGAAGACTATACCCGTGTCCGGATTGGACTCTACTTGGCGTGGAAGGCAAGCTAGGCGGCTGATTATGAAGATTCCCTCTTATGTAACCGATTCCATGTAACCCTAGATCTCTCCGGTGTCTATATAAACCGGGGAGCATATAGTCTGGATGGCAGATTCATTACCATATACTCATAGGCTAGACTTCTAGGGTTTAGCCATTACGATCTCGTGGTAGATCAACTCTTGTAACACTCATATTCATCAAGATCAATCAAGCAGGAAGTAGGGTATTACCTCCATAGAGAGGGCCCGAACCTGGGTAAACATTGTGTCCCCCGTCTCCTGTTACCATCGATCCTAGACGCACAGTTTGGGACCCCCTACCCGAGATCCGTCGGTTTTGACACCGATATTGGTGCTTTCATTGAGAGTTCCACTGTGTCGTCGACGTAAGGCTCGATGCCCCTCCAATCACCGGCAATGGCGTCATTCCGGGAGAAATCTTTTTCCCCAGACAAATCTTTGTGTTCGGCGGCTTCGTACTGCGGGCCAACTCGCTTGGCCGCCTGGATCAGGTCGATAGCTACGCCCCTGGCCATCAGGTCAGAGTTGGAAGCTTGAATTACGTCGCGGATATCCGTGGAGACTTGATCTTCGATGGATTTGAGACCGCAGCGATCACTCCCCCTCTTTCCGATGAACTTGACTTAAATCTGTCATCGGATCACATCTAGGAGATGGATCCTGTGGCTACAACGGCCTTAGAGCCAAAGCAGATCATGCCCTCCGAGGCCATAAAGTCCGCGGTGTTGGAGCCGCACACGGACTCGACATCCTGCAATGCTTGCGCCAATAGAACCCCGGACTCGTCTCCGGCTACACGGTCCGGACCGGATACACCTGCGGACACCGAGCTGGATCTGTCGTGGAATTGTCACGGCAGATGTCCTCGCGCAAGGACTTAGTCGTGGAGCCATCGCAGCTAGGAAGCTTAAAGGGGTTAAATGGGACAAGGAACACGAGGGTTATACTGGTTCGGCCCCTTACGGTGAAGGTAAAAGCCTACGTCCAGTTGAGGTGGTATTGATTAGGGTTTCGATGACCAGGAGCTAAACCGTCCTGCCTGGTTATCGAGTTTGTCTTACTTGTCCCTAAACCGCCGCCGGGTCATCCCTTTATATAGAGAGGTTGATGCCCAGCGGCTCTCAGAGCCCCGGCCGGCTCATAACAGTGTCCGGCTCGGACTCTTAACTATTCTTGCCTTACACTACAAGTTTCACCCTAACGGCGGTTAACACTACGGGCCTTAAGCCATCTCCGGGTCTTAAGCCCATTATTGACCCGCCGTCTTCAAGTTTGGTGCTGGGCTTTGCGTGATGAACATTATGACGTAACTGGGCCCCTCCTGGGCGGGTGACTCTAATGGTTATATCCTCAACATTAGGCCCCAGATTGATTTGAACCGGTTCATGTCAATCTTCAATCCCTTTGAGAGAAAATCTGCCGACTTATATTTGTGCGAAGGTTTTAACCCGACGTGACGTCATCTTTTGGATTCCTGATAACCCGCCATGACGTCATCTTCCATTAAGTTCATTTTTTATTCTGTCATATCCCAACGGATCTTATCTTTAATGGCCATCCCGAAAATCGAGGCGCTTCTGTGGCGAGATAATCACGCCGTGGCCTCCTCGTTTCTCGCGCCCACTTATTAGCCGCACCTTATAAATAAGCCCGGCCCATGAGCCTTCATTCACTTGTCGCCTCCATCGTCTTCCTCCTCTCGCTACTGTACTGCCGCTCGAGCTCCACCGCCGCCGCCGCGGATCTCCTCGTCTTCACCAACTCAGGCCGCTGCATCAACCTGACTTGACCAGAAAAACGCGACGGATCTCTGCAGTAACTCTGCATCTGTAAGTTTTCCCCTCCCTGTTCCTTAGATCCGCATTAGTGATCTTCGAGTTCGTCGGTGTTCATCACCGTTCGTCACGAACACTTGATGGATTCCACCTTTACCACCTTTTCCTGATCTTTAGGCAGCATAAAACTGCTGCGGTAATCGTTTCGCACCCGTTTCCGAATGCACATAGATCCTTTCCATTGCACAGAGGCCCCGTTCGAGCCTATGAACTTCATCTGTGTCAGTTCTAGGTCTAGAAGTTCTTCTTTTTAGCCGATCGTTTGATCCAAAATAATTACTGCGATCTGTGAAACTTGTTTGCGCCACACTTAGTCAAAAATTGCATATGTTTAGCTATAGCGGCTCATATCTCCGGCTTAAAAGAGGCCACGCGCTACAAAATTTCCGGCTCATTTATGATAAAGCTGTAGACAACTTGAATTACTCACGATGCCCACAGGGGCTTAGATAACCCGACGCAATTAGCCATATGTCATTAGGCCCCTTCATAAGCCGCCATTTTGAGTGTTGAACTGTAAACTTCTTCCGGCTTATAATTGAACCAGACATTTCCTTTGTCATAGGCTTCATCTTTCACAATGCCGCCCAAAGCTCCCAAGGCACCCATCACGCGCAACTGGATGAGATCCAATGTTACTGATGAAACCTTAGCTGATTTCGTGAAGACGGGTTATCTGCCAAAAAAGGAGGTCATGTCCTATCGTGCCCCTAACCCGTCGGAAGAGAGACCTCAACCAAGAGATGGAGAGGTCGTGATATTTGCTGATCACATGAGCCGGGGCTTCGCACCTCCCGGCTCAAGATTCTTTAGAGATGTTCTGAACTTCTTCGATCTGCGGCCGCAAGACATAGGACCCAATTCCGTATCCAATATTTGTAACTTTCAAGTATTCTGCGAAGTATATCTTGGAGAAGAGCCCAGCCTACTGCTCTTTAGGGAGCTGTTTTATCTGAACCACCAGAACGAGTGTGCCAACGGGTCTAGCTTGGAACTTGGCGGAATCTCCATTCAACGACGGAGAGACTGCCTCTTTCCTTACGCTGAGCCGCCAAGCCACCGAAAGGACTGGAACCAGACATGGTTCTACTGCCAGGATACTTCTCCGGCTGATGAGAACCCTCTGCCCGGCTTTCGTGCCCAGCGTCTGGAGCCAAATCACCCCCTGCCAGATAAACTATCTCAAGCTGAGCGTCAACCTCTGATCCCCACCATCAACAAGATTAAGGCTCTCCTGGGAAATGGCCTCAACGGCATTGATCTGGTCCGGGTTTGGATTTCTTGGCGGGTGATTCCCTTGAGCCGCCGCCCCGGCTTAATCTGTGATTACACGGGCCGGAAGGATGATCCTCTGCGGCACAGCCCCAACGACCTTCCTGAGGATGTTGTTGACGACATGACCAAGTCCCTCTTGAACGAGAGCTTAGCAGATTGCGGGAGGACCGGCTTAAGCCCCTTCTGCCATGCTAACCCGGCTCCGGCGGTAAGCCACTGACCTGAGCACCTTGCTTTCCCTTTTAATAGTTTGCCTCTGAACCTTAAGAAATCTTTGTCGTATTTTTCAGGCTAATGATAAATTCTGGAAGGTCAAGTATGACCATGAGGCGGCTAAAAAGGCCAGGAAGGCTAAGAAAGCCGCCAGGAGAGCCGCTCCCCGCAAGAAGGGGAGTAAGCCTAGCGCCTCAGAGCTGCTTCAGCTAGATGATAGCTCCGAGTCAGAGGTAAACCTTGATTCTTTAGGCTCTTCCTTTGCTTCTTGTTTGTTCTTAACCGCCTTATCGACACTGATTATCAGCAGGATGACACAGGAGCGAGTAACCCGGTGACTGAAGAGGTAACTATACTTTCCTCCGACTCGGAGCCCTTGCCAAGGCCGAAAGTCCGAAGAGTAACCCGGAAAGTAAGATTTTCACATCCTTTAGCTTATCAAGATCCTCAATTTCTTTTGAAGCAACAGATTCATGAGAGCCGGAGACAAACCCGGGCAAACAAGGATGCAGACCTCTCCTCCGGCTTACCTGAAGCATCAAGGAAACGCCGGACCGAGGTTATCTCCAACTTATACCCTTTTTATCCTTTAGCGGGTGTCACTCGTCAACCGCTCAATTCGTCTGATTCAAATTATCAGGAAACTTCGCCTTCCTCTGGTGACTCTATGCAATCTAACCTGCCGGCTTTCAAGACCGCACCCGGGTAATGATGATCATCTTTTTGTTGTGCTTATCTTTACTCATGCTTTTGTACTAACCTTTTGTCCTTTCAGTGCTCAAGCAAAGCTCAGCAAGAGGGCGAAGAAGAACAAACCGGTCGAAGAACCGGTCCTGACTGAACCGGAGGCTTCTGCTCAAGAGCCGCCATCTGCCTCAGATCCTGAAGCCACTGCTCCAACTGACGAGCCAGTCATAGAGGCTTCTACTAACCCGGAGATCCCCAGCCCAGCTCAGTCGGCCGATGACCCGGACGTTGTAATCACCCGGACAGAATTTGTCGAACCGGGGAGACCCACTGTGCTGGCCAAATGCTCTGCCAAAGAATAACTGCTGGAGCGCCGCAGGGCCAGACTGGAGATTACCGACTATGCGAATTTGAGCATTGGAGACATTGTTTTGGGTTACATTAGTCAAGTGCACAACAGCCGGGACCTGGAGATTGACATGGTGAAGCAGCTGCAGCAAAAATCTGAGGTACAACTCTCTTGCTTACTCCATAAACATCCTTACCATGCTAGCCCCCAAGTCTATTACTTATGATAGAATAGGTTGTAGACTTAACTTCCGGCTTACCTTCATGAACCGGCAATTATAAATAGTCTTTCAACATACATTAGCCCCCAAGTGCCAAGTGTCTTTGCTTTGCAAAGTGCTTGGGACTTCAATGCTGCATGATAATTATTCACACTGTAATCCGGAATTTGTACAGGCTGCCTGCAAGACATTTGAATTGGAGATCTCTGAGCTGAAGAACCGCCTGAAGACTCAGGAAACTGAGACCCGGAAGGCCAATGCTAAATTCGAGTTTAGTGTTGCTGCACAGGAAAAGCTGAAGAAGAAATTTGAAACAGAAAGAAAAACTTGGGCCGAGGAGAGAACCGCCTTGCTGAGCCGGGCCGAAAAAGCAGAGGCTGCTCTAACTGAGAGAACCGCCGAACTCTCCTGCTTAAAACGCCATGTGTCCCAGATGGTCTCCGCAATCTTCGGTAAGTCATTCTGCAAGCTTTTAACAAGTTTTCATTCTTTATGTCTCATAAGTCCCACTACTGCCATCGGCTTACCTGACTTTGTTAAACAGGTCCCAGAAGCTCCAACCTTAACCAGAATGTTCTGACCAAGCTGAAGGCCGTGTACACCTTGGTGGAGCAACTCTATACCGGGTCACAGCGTGCGTTAGCCGTTGTGGCCCTGTCCAACGAGGTTCCGACTCACCTGGCGGATGTACTCAGGCGGCTTGCCGTTCTTCCTCAGCGCTTCCAAGAGCTAAGACGGGCCTCTACAAGAGCCGGAGCTATAGCTGCACTGAGCCGGGCCAAGGCTTTGCTCCCGGAGCTAGACCCGGCCGACATCGCTCTTGGATACCCCAGCCTGAAGGAAGACGGCACCCCCTTCGACCAAAAAGACTTTGCCACCTGTGTGAAAAGCGTGCGCCCGGTGGCTACCATGATCGGGAACGACATAGATCTTACCAAGTATCAGCCGGGTTATGACACGGAGAATCAGACGATCCCAACTCCACGCTATGAAGCAATCAGCCTGATTCCGCCGACTCGTAAGAACACCTTTGCCCCAGAAGTTGACCCGGCTGGGTTAATTGATGATGAGGCTCAATTTGAGGCTTTGAGCGGCGTTGACTGGAAATCATCAACCTTCTAGGTCATGGGAACAGCCGGAGAAGCGGAGAGGGATGAGCCGGAAGCTTCGACCCAACTAGCTCCTTGATCTGTTAGGCGGCTTACAGACATGCCTTAAAAACAATGCCTCATCTTTGGACTCTGGGAGTCTTGTAATAGAGTAGGACAAACACTTAACTTTGTCGTGCCATCGTGCACGTTTTGAATGCTTAACTCCATTGAAGTTGCTTCTTTATATTCCTCCGGGTTACAATTGATCATTTATTTTCCTTATGCTTGAAGAACTGTCTTTAACCATCCTGCATAGAAAACAAATCACAAGTCTCTGGGCGGCTTACCGCACTGAGAGTCCCAGACCTTATATATAACCCGGAATATGAACCAAAGTCACCAAAGACTGGCCCTCAATTATATCCTCGATGTAACCATAATAGCATACTTACAAGCCTTCAAATATTCTTCCGGTTTATGTAACCCGAATAATGAGGTTGATATCTCAACTCCTGTTCACCAGCATTGGTAAAGCGCGTGTTACCAAAGTTAAGCCGGCGGAGCCAGAATCGCCCTTGCACACGGTTGACATGATCAAAATAACTTGTTGTAAACCAAAAGATCCAAACTTAAGGGCTTCTGATTCGAATACGACCAAAGAACCGTCCCAAAGGGGTTAAGCTAAGATTCAAATGTGATCATATAGCCCCCAGTGGGTTTTCCGTTGCCTATCAAGAGGGTACCGACAGCTATGTTCTCTTTGGTTCGAATACGACCCATGTTTGAACAGGAAGCCCCCAAATGACCTTAAGAGTTGTTTAACGACGCTAATTCGAATACGATCCACGTCGGTTCCCAAAGGGGGTTGAGCTATGATTCAAATATGATCAAAGAAAACTCCCCAATGAACTCGGCAATTTGCCAATCAAGTGGGTATCGACAGCTATGTTCTCTTTGGTTCGAATGCGGCCTATGTTTGAACAGGAAGCCCCCAGGTGATCATATTGTTTACGGCTAGATTCGAATACGATCATAAGCCAGATCCACCTCCAAGTGACCATGTGATGTTGTAATGGAAATAACACGTTTTACCTTTGGAGGAGAAAAGGACAGAGGTCCCGCTTTATTATTTATCATAATATATACATGGATATAGAAATATGTACATTATGAGAGCCGGTGGCTCAAGTGTAATAAGGCCGAAGCTGAGCTATGTTCCACGGCCGACGGGTCTCTTCCTCCGACTTGCGTGAATCTTTGTGCTCCCGAACGTCGATAAGGTAGTATGACCCGTTGTGCAAGTTCTTGCTGACCACAAAGGGCCCTTCCCAAGGCGGGGATAACTTGTGTGCATCTGTTTGATCTTGGATGAGCCGGAGCACCAGATCACCTTCCTGGAAGACCCGGGACTTAACCCGGCGGCTGTGATAATGGCGCAGGTCTGTTGGTAAATCGCCGAGCGAGCTGCTGCCACATCACGCTGTTCGTCCAACAAGTCAAGAGCATCTTGGCGCGCCCGTTCATTATCCGCCTCAACATAAGCCGCCACTCGAGGTGAGTCATGACGGATGTCGCTAGGGAGGACTGCTGCCGCTCCATAAACCATGAAGAAAGGCGTGTAACCCGTAGGTCTGTTAGGAGTAGTATTAATGCTCCATAACACGGAGGGTAACTCCTCCACCCAACAACCCAGCGTCCGTTGCAAAGGGACCAAAAGCCGGGGCTTAATGCCCTTCAAAATCTCCTGATTAGCTCTCTCAGCTTGACCATTGGATTGAGGGTGAGCCACTGATGAAACATCAAGTCGAATATGCTCTCATTGACAAAACTCCTCCATGGCGCCTTTAGACAGATTGGTACCATTGTCAGTTATAATGCTGTGTGGGAAACCAAAGTGAAATATCACCTTTTTCATGAACTGAATCGTTGTGGCTGCGTCACACTTGCTAACTGGCTCTGCATCAACCCACTTTGTGAACTTGTTAACTGCCACCAAAAGGTGGGTCTTCTTATCCTTGGACCTTTTAAAAGGCCCAACCATATCAAGCCCCCAGACCGCAAATGGCCAAGTAATTGGAATCATCCTCAGCTCCTGAGCCGGCACATGAGCCCGTCGCGAGAACCTCTAACAACCGTCACATCCACTGACCAAGTCCTCCGCATCAGCATGAGCCGTCAGCCAATAAAAACCATGACGAAAAGCCTTGGCCACAAGAGATTTTGAGCCGGCATGATGGCCACAATCCCCCTCGTGAATCTCATGCAAAATATCTTGGCCTTCCTCAGGGGAAACACAATGCTGGAAAGTTCCAGTGACACTGCGGCGATGTAGCTCACCATTGATAATTATCATTGACTTAGACCGCCGGGTTATTTGTCTGGCCAAAGTTTCATCCTCAGGCAACTCTCCCCGGGTCATGTAAGCCAAGTATGGTACTGTCCAGTCTGGGGTGATGTGGAGAGCCGCCACCAACTGTGCCTCCGGGTCAGGGACAGCCAAGTCTTCCTCTGTAGGCAACTTAACAGAAGGGTTATGCAAAATGTCCAAAAAAGTATTAGGCGGCATCGGCTTTCGCTGAGAGCCCAGCCGGCTTAATGCATCAGCCGCTTCGTTCTTCCTGCGATCAACGTGCTCTACTTGGTAACCCTGAAAGTGTCTAGCAATGGCATCAACTTCACGGCAATAAGCCGCCATGAGAGGGTCCTTGGAATCCCACTTGCCTGATACTTGTTGAGCCACAAAATCTGAGTCGCCGAAGCACCTTACCCGGCTCAAGCTCATCTCCTTAGCCATCCGAAGACCATGGAGCAAGGCCTCGTACTCAGCCGCATTGTTAGTACAAGGAAACATCAACCGTAGCACATAACAGAACTTGTCACCTTTAGGGGAAGTCAATACAACTCCAGCCCCCGAGCCCTCCAATTGCCTAGACCCATCGAAGTGAATAGTCCAATCTGTATTATCCGGCTTTTCTTCAGGCACCTGTAGCTCTGTCCAATCGTTGATGAAATCCACCAAAGATTGAGATTTAACAGCAGTGCGTGGTACGTATTTCAGACCATGAGGCCCAAGCTCTATAGCCCACTTAGCCACTCTTCCTGTGGCTTCTCTGTTTTGGATGATATCTCCAAGGGGAGCAGAACTAACCACAGTGATGGGGTGACCCTGGAAATAATGCTTAAGCTTCCGGCTTGCCATGAACACACCATAAACAAGCTTCTGCCAATGTGGATACCGCTGTTTGGACTCGATGAGCACTTCACTGACGTAGTAAACCGGCCGCTGAACCGGATACTCCTTACCCTCTTCCTTGCGCTCCACCACCACAGCCACACTGACGGCTCGTGTGTTAGCAGCTACATACAGCAATAAGGGCTCCTTGTCAACCGGAGCAGCAAGAACTGGGGGCTCAGCCATCTGTCTCTTCAAATCCTCAAAAGCAGCATTAGCAGCATCATTCCAGATAAAGTCATCAGTTTTCTTCATCAACTGGTACAGTGGCATGGCCTTTTCACCCAAACGGCTTATAAACCGGCTCAAAGCAGCGATGCGGCCTGCCAGACGCTGGACGTCGTTTATACACGCCGGCTTAGCCAGAGAGGTGATTGCCTTGATTTTTTCCGGGTTAGCTTCAATGCCTCTATTAGAAACCAGGAAACCCAAGAGCTTGCCTGCGGGAACACCAAAAACACACTTGGCCGGGTTAAGCATCATCTTGTAAACCCGAAGATTATCGAAGGTTTCTCTAAGGTCATCTACCAGGGTCTCCTTCTCCCTGGACTTAACCACAATATCTTCCACATAGGCATGAACATTGCGCCCAATCTGGTTATGAAGACAATTCTGCACACAACGCTGATAAGTCGCCTGTGCACTCTTGAGTCCAAAAGGCATAGACACATAACAGAAGGCTCCAAAGGGAGTGATGAACGCCGTCTTCTCCTGGTCCTTAACTGCCATTTTAATCTGATGGTATCCAGAATAAGCATCCAAGAAACTTAAGCGCTCACAACCTGCCGTAGCATCAATGATTTGATCAATACGGGGAAGAGCAAAAGGATCAGCCGGACACGCCTTGTTTAAGTCCGTGTAGTCCACACACATCCGCCAGGTGCCATTCTTCTTGAGCACGAGCACCGGGTTAGCTAACCATTCTGGATGAAAGACTTCGACCATAAACCCGGCCGCCAAGAGCTGGGCCACCTCCTCACCAATGGCTTTCCGCCTCTCCTCATTAAACCGCCGAAGGAATTGCCTGACCGGCTTAAATTTCGGATCAATATTGAGAGTGTGCTCAGCAAGTTCTCTAGGTACACCTGGCATGTCAGAAGGTTTCCATGCAAAAATGTCCCTATTCTCACGGATGAACTCGATGAGCGCACTTTCCTATTTTGGATCCAGATTGGCACTGATGCTAAACTGCTGAGATGAGTCACCTGGAACGAAATCAACAAGTTTAGTCTCATCAGCTGACTTAAATTTCATTGCCGGCTCATGCTCCGTGGTCGGCTTTTTCAGAGATGTCATATCTGTTGGGTCAACATTGTCCTTCTAAAACTTCAACTCCTCTGTTGCACAAACAGATTCTGCATAAGCCGCGTCGCCTTCCTCACACTCCAAGGCTATCTTTCGGCTGCCATGAACCGTAATGGTCCCATTGTGACCCGGCATCTTGAGCTGTAAATATACGTAACACGGTCGTGCCATGAACTTGGCGTAAGCCGGCCGCCCAAATATGGCATGATACGGACTTCTTATCTTGACCACCTCAAAGGTCAATTTTTCCGCCCTGTAGTTGTACTCATCTCCAAAGGCCACTTCCAGCTCGATCTTACCAACTGGATAAGCCGACTTACCAGGCACCACACCATGGAAAACAATATTGGACTGGCTGAGGTTCTTATCAGTCAACCCCATACGACGGAAGGTCTCATAATAGAGGATGTTGATGTTGCTGCCTCCATCCATGAGCACCTTAGTGAACTTATATCCTCCCACCTGAGGAGCCACCACCAGGGCCAGGTGACCCGGATTATCAACCCGGGGAGGGTGATCCTCCCTACTCCACACAATAGGCTGCTCAGACCATCTTAAATAGCGTGGAACCGCCGGCTCAACAGCATTCACAGCCCTCTTATGAAGCTTCTGATCTCGCTTACACAGACTGGTGGTAAACACATGATACTGTCCACCATTGAGCTTCTTTGGATTGGTCTGGTATCCCCCCTGCTGCTGTTGATGACCCTGGCCGGACTGCTGATTAAAGCCCCCTTGAACATTCTGAGGATTGGAATTTGAGCCGCCGCCTGGGCCATGAAAGCCGCCAGCGCCTGAGCCGCCGCCCGAGCCATTGTTGCCATTAAAGGCATTGTAATTCTTAAAGGCCTTCATGATTGCGCAATCTTTCCATAGATGAGTAGCTGGCTTCTCCCTAGAGCCATGCCTTGGACAAGGCTCATTCAACAACTGATCCAGCGTCGGGCCTGACCCACCGGCTCGGGGAGGTGGCCTCCCCTTACGTCGCTGGTTGTTACCCTGTGAGCTGGCGTTAGCCACAAAATCTATGCTGCCATCGGCCTTACGCTTGCTACCTCCTTGGTTCACCGGGTTATGCTGAGGACCCTTGCCATTGCCGTTCTTCTTTCCCTTCCCTGTCCTTTCATCATCTGACGCAGGGTCCTTGGTACTATCAGAGTCGGCGTACTTGACGAGAGCCGCCATCAACGTACCCATATCATTGCAATCGCGCTTGAGCTGCCCGAGTTTCATCTTCAGGGGCAGGAAACGACAATTCTGCTCCAACATTAAGACTGCAGAGCCGGCATCCATCTTATCAGATGAATGTATTATCTCTTTGACCCGGCGAACCCAATGGGTTGTGGACTCACCCTCCTGCTGTTTACAGTTAGTCAAATCCACAATTGACATAGACTGCCTACAGGTATCTTTGAAGTTTTGGATGAATCGGGCTTTCAGCTCAGCCCAAGACCCAATAGAATTTGGTGGCAGCCCTTTCAACCAAGTGCGGGCAGTCCCATCTAACATCATGGTCAAGTACTTGGCCATTGCCGCTTCGCTGACCTCCAGCAACTCCATGGCCATCTCATAACTCCCGATCCAGGCTCCGGGTTGTAAATCAGCCGTGTAATTAGGAACCTTCCTAGGCCCTTTGAAATCCTTGGGCATACGTTCATTGCGGAGAGCCGGCACTAGACAAGGGACACCTCCAGTCCTCGTAGGGATACCCACGTCGATGGAAGCCGTCGGATAAGCCGGGGGTGGCTGGTAAGCCGTCAACTGAGGCACCTGCTCCGCCTCTTGCCGTGCTCTGTCTTGGTCTGCCGCGTGAAAGGCCCCGTTATGAGCCGGGCCGTGGCCAGGAGGCAAGTCATGGCGTCGGACATTACTTGAGCCGGTCGCTGAGACCATGTGTCTGCTATAACTCGGGCTCTGGCCTGGACGAGGGGTTGAATGAATCCTGTCCCGGCTATAAGAATATGCCTCTTGCTGCGCCAAAGCCGTCTGAAGGAGTTCTCTAACCCGACGGGTTTCAACCGCCGTTGGAGAGTCACCTTCAATTGGGAGAGCCGCCAGCCGCGCCGCCGCGGCGACCATGTTTTCCAACGGGTTGGCATAATGACCCGATGGTATTGGTACGTACTGAGGCGGGGCAGGGTTCACCCAGGGAGGTCCCATCACTTGGGGCTGAATTGGCGTCCCAGCCCCGGGCACTATGATCTCTGGCGGGTTACTAGACCCTGCACCCGGCGTGTTGAAGAGGTTTCGAGGATCGTAAACTGGAGGGAGTCGAGATTGGGCCTTTTGATGCCTCCTTCTCATGACCTCATTGGACGCGTTTTGATCCATCGTGAGCCGGAAGGACTGTGCCTGAATCAGCTGAGTCTGGGCGTCGAGAGCCGCCCTCTCTGCAGCCATCCTGATCCCCTCCGCCGCCAGATCCTCCTTGGCCTTTGTAGATCCAACTTTAACTGTGCCACCTCCGCGTCATGCTGAACTTGATCCGCCGGAGCAACCGTAACGGTCAACAGGACCGTCATCTTGTCTGTGAGATCCATCAAGCACCTGAGCCGGCGAAGGCACCGGGCTTCCTGACCCGGAGGCGGGGTTTTGAACAGGTTGCGCGCCGGCCATGAAGATTCCAACCCGGCTCGGCGGCTCAAAGGGGTCCGGAATGCTGTCGCCATCGGAACAACCCCTGAGCCTGCCATCTTGAAGTTGATACAACGAGTTTGACTCATCCGTAGACGACTCGCCGTCAGAGCCGGCGTCCGTCTCATCACCAGATCCAGATCCTTCAGAGAGTCCTCCATGGACACATCCCATGAAAGCATGCTTCAAGGCAGGTAAAGCCCGGGCGGGTCGTGCACGCTGAGCCGTCTCGATGAGATCGGCGCAGAGATCCGGCTCAGGGCCCGGCTCACCAATCTTGCCAATGAAGACATGAATTCCGCTGAAGGGGACCCGGTACCCATACTCAATTGAGCCGGCATCGGGGCCCCAGTTTGCATCGTCGATGTAGAGCTTGCCGCGACGACTCTTGGTCATCCGGCCCACAGCGTATCCCTTGAGCCCTTCGAAGCTTCCCTTCAAGAACTCAAATCCACCGTGCGCTGGCCCCACGGTGGGCGCCAACTGTCGTGGAATTGTCACGGCAGATGTCCTCGCGCAAGGACTTAGTCGTGGAGCCATCGCAGCTAGGAAGCTTAAAGGGGTTAAACGGGACAAGGAACACGAGGGTTATACTGGTTCGGCCCCTTACGGTGAAGGTAAAAGCCTACGTCCAGTTGAGGTGGTATTGATTAGGGTTTCGATGACCAGGAGCTAAACCGTCCTGCCTGGTTATCGAGTTTGTCTTACTTGTCCCTAAACCGCCGCCGGGTCGTCCCTTTATATAGAGAGGTTGACGCCCAGCGGCTCTCAGAGCCCCGACCGGCTCATAACAGTGTCCGGCTCGGACTCTTAACTATTTTTGCCTTACACTACAAGTTTCACCCTAACGGCGGTTAACACTACGGGCCTTAAGCCATCTCCCGGTCTTAAGCCCATTATTGACCCACCGTCTTCAAGTTTGGTGCTGGGCTTCGCATGATGACCATTATGACGTAACCCGGCCCCTCCTGGGCGGGTGACTCTAATGGTTATATCCTCAACAGGATTGGTTGTCGATTTTCTAATTTAGCGCCACAGACATCTTCCAGGATTCGCCTTTGGGTGGCGTACTAAATTCTTTGAAGAACTTGACCCTGGAGGAAGACTCACAGCCGAACTATATTCGGTTTGAGCTAGAGGCGGACGACGGGGAATTTTGCTTCCCACCCGCCACCCACTTCATAGCCACCGTCGAAGACTTAACCGACGTGCTTGACTACGGCTCCAAAGACATCACAGGTATGGACGACGATGCCGACAATGAGCAAGGCCAAGACCCGCCATTCACTGGACGTTGGACGGCCACCTCCTCGTACGACATGTACATGGTTGATACACCCAGAGGATCCAGCGACGACAAAGAAGAGCCGGATATGAACAAACCCTCTGAGACGCAGTCCAAGCGTCTGCGCCCCAAACGCCGTTCTAAGCCTCGTCGCTCAAAGGATGGCAACACTGGTACCGGAGAAAATAGCACTCCGGGTGACGCCGAAAACAATGAAGACCCCATCATGCGGCATCCGAACAGGAGGAACATGACAACAGGCAAGACAACCCTGATGAACAGGCCACATAAGATAACTCAGAGGACGATAGTTACCATCCACCCTCCGAGGAAGAGACAAGCCTCGGCAACGAAGACTTCATCGTGCCGGAGGACCCTGTGGAGCAGGAGCGCTTTAAGCTTTAGCTCATAGCCACTGCAAGGAGCGTGAAAAAGAAATAGCAGCAGCTTCAAGCCAAACAAGATCAGCTCGTAGACAGATGGACTGATGTCCTGACTGCCGAAGAATACGGCCTCAAGCGCCCAGCTAAGAGCTGCCCGAAACGCAGACTGCTACCTCAATTCGACGAGGAAGCACCGGAGTACACATCTCCCTCGCGTAATGCGGAACGACCACCGCGTGGTCGAGACAGGGTGGCCGACCGGCCACCCCGCGGTCGGGATAAAGCGGCAACTCAGGCCGAACAGCAGCCTGGCCCACCACCCCAAAAAAAATAAAGACGAAAGAGTTCGGGGTCACACATATGACCTTCGGCAGACCCTGGACAAAAAGGCAGGACATACAAGATCAATCTACGGATCGCACGGACGTAACTCAAGTCGCGACGATGGCTACCTATTCGGACGTGACAAACCTAACCACGCCCGGGCCGAATGCCGCAGACGGACTCCATCAGAGCTACGCTGCGATGCGGCCCGATACAGAGGTGCCGCACACCCTCTTTGCTTCACGGACGAGGTACTGGATCACGAATTCCCCGAGGGATTCAAGCCCGTCCATATCAAATCATACGACGGCACAACCGATCCCGCAGTGTGGATCGAGGATTTCATCCTCCACATCCACAAGGCTCGAGGAGATGACCTCCACGCCATTAAATACCTCCCACTCAAGCTCAAAGGGCTAGCTCGGCACTGGCTTAACAGCCTGCCTGAAAATTCTATCGGCAGCTGGGAGGACTTGGAAGAAGCTTTCCTAGACAACTTCCAAGGAACATATGTCCGGCCACCAGACGTCGATGATCTAAGCCACATAGTTCAACAACCTGGAGAATCAGCCAGAAAATTCTGGACTAGGTTCCTAACCAAAAAGAACCAGATCGTTGACTGTCCGGATGCCGAGGCCTTGGCAGCCTTCAAACACAGCATCCATGACGAATGGCTAGCACGCCACCTCGGCCAAGAAAAGCCGAAGTCCATGACAGCCCTCACGGCACTCATGACCCACTTTTGCGCGGGAGAGGATAGTTGGCTGGCTCTAAGTATAAACACGGCCAATGAAACAAGCCCCTCCGAGGCCAAAAATAGCACCGGCAAACTCCGGTGCAACAGAAACAAACGCCGAAGCAATGGCGATAACACCGATGACACAACAGTTCATGCCGGATTCAGTGACTCCAAGTCCAGCCAGCGAAAGAAGCCCTATAAAAGGAGCAGTGGAAAACCATCTAGCTTGGACCGCATACTCGATCGTCCTTGCCAAATACATGGCACACCAGACAAACCGGCCAACCATACTAACAGAGATTGTCGGGTCTTTAAACAAGCCAGCAAGGTAAATAGCAAAAACAAAGAAGGGGAATCACAGAGCGAGGACGATGACGAAGAGCCCCGGCAGCCGGACACCCGGGGGCAAAAGAAATTTCCCCCTCAAGTCAAAACGGGGAACATGGTATACGCTACACACATCCCCAAAAGGAAGCGTAAGTGTGCACTCAGGGACGTCTACGCGGTAGAGCCAGTCGCCCCCAAATTCAATCCATGGTCGTCAGTTCCGGTCAACTTTAATCGTCGAGACCACCCAACCAGTATCCGTCATGGCGGTTCGGCCGCATTGGTCCTCGATCCAATCATCGACGGATTTCACCTAACACGAGTCCTAATGGACGGTGGTAGCAGCCTCAACCTGCTCTATCAAAACACAGTTCGGAAGATGGGCATTGACCCCTCACGAATCAAACCAACAAAGACTACCTTCAAAGGAGCATACCAGGCGTCGAGGCCCGGTGTACGGGCTCAATCACGCTGGAAGTGGTCTTCGGCTCTCCGGACAATTTCCAAAGCGAGGAGTTAATCTTCGACATCGTCCCCTTCCGCAGCGGCTACCACGCATTACTCGGACGAACATCGTTTGCTAGATTCAACGCACTGCCACACTACGCTTACCTCAAACTCAAGATGCCCTGTCCACGCGGCGTCATAATAGTCAATGGCAACACAAAACGCTCTCTCCGAACAGAGGAGCACACCGCCGCCCTAGCAGCATAGGTACAGAGCGGCCTTCTCAAGAAGCACCATAGTGCGGCTACCGAGCCCCTGGACACCATCAAGAGGTCTCGAACTACACTGCAGCAGGACAGCAAGGCTCGTCAAGAGCTCGACTAGCAATTCGGCTTCCGTCCCAGTCCGGATGAAGTAGTGGCATTCGTACCACGCGTACATAATTACGCACTCGAGATTCCATGGACATCAACGGAGGCCCAAGCTCAACCAGGACCTACACTTCGGCTAGGCCGACCCCGGATACACCTTTTTCTTTCTGTTTCAGGTTCCTTTTCCCGTGAGCCTGATCACAAGCCCCTTCGAAGGATTGGCATACAAAGGGGACATGCAGCATAGGTGCGTAGGGTAAACTCCATACGTTCTTCTTGATGGTATTTTTACTTATTTCTCAGAATCGTACGCTGCCCCCCTCTTGATTCCGGCATATTACAGAGCCCGGGTGCTTATCACGCTATTTGTACAAGATACGCCTTAACGTATCCATTCAGTTATAATGATAATGATTTGTGGCCCAGTTTTTGTGGTTTTCGCCCCTTCATTTCATTTCGATCTGCTTATTAGCTACATCGATACTCTTTTATATGTTTCATATTCGCCAGGGGCTGCTTATCGCCCCACAATAAGTCTGAACACTTTTTGTATAAAAGTTTGGCACCCCGAATTTAGCATTATATGCATTGGCTCTGAATCATGTCTTTGGTCAATAGTTGGGTTGCCCGGCTCCTGTGCTTGCTACCCTACGTTCCGCTCTATCGGCTAGGGTAGTAAAGGGAGAACTACTGCGATTGTGCCCTGGCCTTGACCGAATGAGCACCTCAGTAGAGAAAGCCAAAAACTGACTGTCATGATACGGCGAGAGCCAGTCAGCTGTTCATGGGTTACAAAATCGTTGGAGATTTTTTCCGCCTCACGCGAAGGATCGGCACTTCCCGATCAGATGCTGACAGCACCCTGGCTTGGACCAGGGGCTGTGCACTTGCTTAATTATAAAACTCCTATGGCTAAGTGAGGGCGTTTAAGCCGTATAGTCTGATTGCCTTGTTCGTTGCGCTAAACAACTCCTTCAAGGACCATACAATTGGATCAAGATTGTTTAGATCCCATCCCGAACACCTCCGTACTAATTACGCGAGGGCAGAAGCCGACGACTGGCCAACCCTCAGATTGCATATAACACGGCCGCACAGGAGGAAACAATTTAAAGCATAATGAAATTACATTACAAAACAGGCTCTGTCTTTACAATACAAGGCAAAGGCTCAATACGAATGTATTCATTCGAAAATAACGTCCTGCGAACATTGAGCTGCCACAAGTCGAGACCCTTCTATGACATCCGCAAAATATTTCTCGGGTGTGCGGTGCTCCTTGCCCTCCGGCGGCCCGCTGGCCACTTCAACAACGTTCATCTTTGCCCACCACATCTTGCAGCGAGCGAAGGCCATACGGGCGCCTTCAATACATGCAGAGTGCTTGACGACACGGACAGGCTTCCACTAGCCGCCTCACGAGTCCGAAGTAGCTGCCGGGTATAGCTTTGGCTGGCCATGGCCGGATTGTCAAATCCTTCATGGCTAGTTCGGCCACCCTGTGCAGCTCAACCAGCTGCTTCAGCTGATCGGTGAAGGACACGGGATGCTCTGGCATCGCATACTGTGACCAGAATAGCTTTTCTGTAGAACCTCCTCCTTCGGCTCGGTAGAACGCTGCAGCGTCTGATACGCTGTGTGGTAGATCCGCAAAAGCTCCTGGGGAACTCCGAACTCGGGTTAGTAAAAGGTACTGCCTCTCCACATACTTGCTTTGCATCTTAAAAGCCTTACCCGCCGTGATCTTCCTGGCCTCCTGGATCTCCTGGATGACGGCCTGGGCCTCATTCCACGCGGTCTCCGCGCCCTGACGAGCCTTGGTGAGTTCGGCCTCCTGAGCCGACGCATCATTCTCCAAGGTCTCACATTTTTTCACTGCATCTTGGAGCTCCTGCTAGATTTCCTTGACACGGGCCTCGAGCTTCTTACGGGCGGCTTGCTGCTAGACAGCCTTCTCCTCGGCCTCGCCCAGGGCCTTCCTTGGGGCCTCAACCTCGGTCGCGGCTCCTGCATACATTTTGACATTACAGTCAATACACAGCGCTCCGCTTTCCAAACACACAGCAAGACGTTACTTACCTTGCTTCTCCTGCAGCTGCACTCTAACCTCGCCGAGCTCGTTCTCGGTCCGCTCCAGCCTCTGCTTCAGTTCAGAGACTTCAGCAACATGTGATGTCGCGGCCAACAGCGACGTCTGCTCATGCACACATACCACATTAGTCTCCTACACTAGAGGATTGATCCTCTGTCCGGTTCCTCTTACCAAGCACCGGAGAGTGTCTCAGGGGCTACTGACTATAGGTTTTTTTCTCTGTCACTTACCTTGAAACCTGTCAACAGGTTGCTGCAGGCTTCGTTCAGTCCACTCTTGGCAGACTGAACCTTCTCGATCACCGCGCTCATGAGAACACGGTGCTCGTCCCTAACGGAGGTGCCTCGTAGCACCTCCATCAGGTTATCCGGCGCCCCTGGATGGACAGGGACCACCGCGGAAATGGTGCACCCCCTCCTTCAAAGGGGGCTGCCCGCCCGACTCCGGAGCCATATGGGTCTCCGGAATCGTATTCGGCTGAGGGCCAAGCTGGATGCGGCCCTCCTCGCCAGTCTCCATGGGGATCGTCTCCTCCATGTGTCCGGCAGTGGAGGCTTCGCCTCGTGGCGCCTCCCGGATAGCGTCCTGGGTTCCTCCCCGGCTCGGATCAGCCCTCCAGGATAGCACCTCGGTGTCGTCCCCGGCCCCGGGGGAGTAAGCGGGCGGTGGCGACTGGCTCTCCATCTCCGACGGAGCCAACGAACTTCCAGACGAGGATCGCTGGATTAGGTCGCGGGCCGGACTGCAATAGTACAGCTAACTGCATCAAGATAATGGAGAGAAAGGGTTGGATGTGCGCATAAATAAGCCATGTCACTTACGATGCGGCATGGGGCTTTGTGCGGGGGCGTCGTTCCGGACTACTGTCCACGTCCCACGCGGTGTTGGCCGCCGGAACGCCCTTCCCCTTTTTGGGTGCCTCCGCCTCCAGATGCACCGGAGCCGCCCTCTTCTTCTTCCTCTCCTCAGGGGGAGGATTGTTTTCTTCCTCCTCCTCCTCTTCCCCATCATTGTCCTCAGGGATGGAGGAATGAGTTTCGTCGTCTTCAGACGCCGCGTCTGAAGTACCCTCACGACGGAGGCCACTCTTGGCCCCCTTTGCCTTCTTCTTGGCCTTCTTCTCCGGCGCCTTATATGGCACCGATACTAGCATCTCCGCCAAGCGCGGGATGACTGGTTCTTCGGGTAACGGAGCCGGACACTGGATCCGCTTTGACCTCTCCGTCCAGTCCTGAAAGAGCAGTAATAAAAGCTCAAACATCATCCTCGAAATAATTAGGTTGAGGACTCATTCAAAATAACATACCTTGCTGGCGGGGTGTGTACAATCGTGACCATGGTCTGAATCTGTGGCCGGTGGATTTTCATTGCCCTTGAACAGCAATTTCCATGCGCCTTCGTGCGTAGTCTCGAAGAGCCTCGTCGGGGTCCGGTGCTTCTTTGGATTGAACTCCCACAGCGGGCGGCTTCGGCGCTGGCATGGAAGGATCCGGTGAACTAACATCACCTGGATCACATCAACAAGCTTGACGCTTTTGGTTACCATGCTCTGAACGCACGTCTGCAGTGCTATCAGCTCGTCAGGAGAACACCAGTCCGGACTCTTCTCGACCCAGGAGGTGAGTCGCATAGGAGCGCCAGAGCGGAATTCGGCAGCTGTGGCCCAGGTGGTGCCGCGTGGTTCTGTGATGTAGAACCACTGGTTCTGCCACTCCTTTACTGTATCCATGAAGGTGCCTTTGGGCCAGGAGACGTTGAACAATTTGCTCACCATTGCCCCTCCGCACTCCGCGTGCTGGCCATCCACCACCTTCGGCTTCACGTTGCGGAAGGCCTCGCACACGACGATAAACGTCGAGATGTTGAGGAAGGAGTTCGGGGACAGATCATGGAAATCTACCCCGTAATAATACATTAACCCGCGGACGAAGGGGTGGAGTGGAAACCCTAGCCCGCGGAAGAAATGGGGGAGGAATACCACCCTCTCTGTGGGCTCCGGCGTGGGGATGATTTGTCCCTCGGCCGGTAGATGATGGGCGATCTCCTTCGCCAAATATCCGGCCGCCCGGTGCTCAGTAATGTCCTCCTCCGTGATGGAGGAGGCTATCCATTTGCCCTGACCACCGGATCCGGACATGGTTGCTGGACTGGAAAGGAGATTGAAACTGGGGCGCTGGAGCTCGAGATTGGGAAGGCAGAGACAGAGAGAAAGCGCGAGAAGAGGAAGGGGGAATGCTTATCTCCTTATAAAGGCAGCAAATATAAAACGCCTCCTCACTCGCCTTGAGATTCGCCTATTCCCAAGGGCTGTGTAAACGGCACGGTTGGGTTACCCATGCCCGCATTGATGAGAATCCCGCGATAAGGGGACACGATCTCTGCTTTGACAAGACGTGCCAATAGCAACCGCGTCTTGAAACGTGGGATAAACGGTTCGAAATTGTGACCGAACGGACGTCCTGTCGCATTGCAGAAAGCTGTCAGCGGATGGAACTCGTGTAAGATATATATATATTCTCACTGTGGTTGTGCATGGTGTGTAACAGGTCCGGATACAATCATCACGTCCGAAGACTATCTTGGAGTTCGGAAGGAGGGGAACCCGCTTTGCAATGGCGAAGACAATCTGCGCACCGGACTCCTCGTCATTGAAGCCAGGTTCAGGGGCTACTGAGGGAGTCCTGGACTAAGGGGTCCTCGGGCGTCCGGCCTGTTATCTACTGGGCCGGACTAATGGGCTATGAAGACATGAAGGCCGAAGACTATACCCGTGTCCGGATTGGACTCTACTTGGCGTGGAAGGCAAGCTAGGCGACTGATTATGAAGATTCCCTCTTATGTAACCGATTCCATGTAACCCTAGATCTCTCCGGTGTCTATATAAACCGGGGAGCATAGTACGGATGGCAGATTCATTACCATATACTCATAGGCTAGACTTCTAGGGTTTAGCCATTACGATCCCGTGGTAGATCAACTCTTGTAACACTCATATTCATCAAGATCAATCAAGCAGGAAGTAGGGTATTACCTCCATAGAGAGGGCCCGAACCTGGGTAAACATTGTGTCCCCCGTCTCCTGTTACCATCGATCCTAGACGCACAGTTCGGGACCCCCTACCCGAGATCTGCCGGTTTTGACACTGACACCCCTCCCCTCCTCCCGGGCCGTGGCCTTGAGGTGCTGTTGAAGGATGAGCTCATCCAACAAGGTGAGGATCTCCTCTGATTTTTTGCCAAATTTTCATTCTGATCCACTATACGATGAATTGCTATGAGCCGCTTCTGCTGCTGCTATATGACGTGTTGCTATGAGCTGCTCTTGCTGCTGCTATATGATGAATTGCTATGAGCTGCTGCTGCTGCCATATGATGAGTTGCTATAAGCTGCTCCTACTGCTGCTATATGATGAATTGCTATGAGCTGCTCCTGCTGCTGCTATATGATGAATTGCTATGAGCTGCTCCTGCTGCTGCTATATGATGAATTGCTATGAGCTGCTGCTGGTATATGATGAATGCACACTACTGCTGCTGCTGTATGATGAGTTGCCATGAGCTGTTGCTGCTATATGATGCTTTCAGGTGGAGCTGCTATATGATAATAACCCGCCACTTGGACCATCGAATTTCAATAAATAATTGTTCTTCATTTAAATGTGGGTCATGCGTTCTTCGTTTAAATTAGGCAATGGGATCTCTATGGAAGACATTGACCAAAGTAGATTGTGCCAAGTAGATGGTATCTTTGTATTTGCATTTTGAACAAATAGTGATGGTCTGTTTTCCTATCATATTAATTACTGCACTGGGTTCAATTTGTGATGTTTGCAAGTCAAATTAATTTTCATATGGGCAGCAAAATGACAAAATATAATGCAATCTAGACTTTTCACTGATCATACCAAATATAAGCTGAAAAGGAAGGCAATGAAAAGAACTGGTTGGCTTATTACCTGGAGCTTATATTCACAGGTGCTTATTTTCTTAGATAACTCGTAAAAATTGTCCCTAAGAAACTTGGCCAATAGAATTGACATACAAATCACATATCACGATGATTGCAATGGAGGAGTGACCTACCATAGCACACTGTATAGGCTCACCGTTGCCTCTCCTTTTTTGTGATGTTCCATGAAATTGCCACATACATCTTGTACTTTTTCATTGTGTAACCCCATCTGCAAGTTGACACGGCTAATTTCAGACATCTCTACATGATAATACATTGCATATCCCTTGCGCATATTTAAACCACCAATTAACAATTGTGTGCGTAGCATAAACTAGCCATGACTCTGTGTGCTGGACTAGCAGGCACTCTAAGGGAGCCTAATGTAGTGCACTGGAATTCCTACATGCCACCTACGATTTTGTGTAATGTACTACTTCTGTTCCTAAATATATGTCTTTGTAGAGATTCTAGTATGGACCACATACAGATGTATATAGATGCATTTTTGAGTGCAGATTCACTCATTTTGCTCTGTATGTAGGCTATAGTGGAATCTCTAGAAAGACTTATATTTATGAACGGAGGTACGAGGTAGTATCATGTATAACATCTACATATCTAATTTAGCAGCGAGTAGTAGAAATCTTGTCTGCACAAAGGGATTACTGGTCGAAAATCCTAGCAAAGCATGCTGGCAGGCACACAACAATACAAGAGAGAGAGAGAGACGCACTTACAAGATCATAGCAATGCCACAGTCCAGGATCTTGGTTGGCCAAGCTGTTAGATCTAGAAGAAACATCGCCCTTGTAGTTTTTACCAGCTGCATAACAGGTAACAGCGACCTGTTAGTATATTTGAAGTACATCGGGCAGGTGATGCTGTACAAGTTTAAAGGTGACAAGTACCTAGGGCGTGACGGGTGCTTGGCATCTTGCCAGACGGTGGGAATCATGTTAGAAACATCAAGGGTGATGAAGCTGCGCTGGTTGTCGGGGTTCGGTAAGGAGATCTAGAACCGTCGAGTAGGGTGTTTGTGGAGCGGCTCCGGTAGGGTGGACTACGGTGTGGGCGAAGCGGATCTATGGCCGTGGACAAGGGCATTGGTGAAGCTGCTCCGGTGGTTGGGTTAAGGATGGTGTCGATTATGCGGATCTGCGGCCGTGGACGGGGCGTCAGAAGTTGCTCCGGTAGGTTGGATGAGGGTGCGACGAAGCGGATCTGAGGCCGTGGACTTGTGAGTTGGCAAAGCGGCCCCGGTAGGGTTGAGAATGGTATAGGCGAAGCTACTCCGGTAGGGTTGACGATGGTGTCGGTGAAGCGGCTCCGGTAGGGTTGAGGAAGGTGTCGGCACAGAGGATCAGAGGCCGTTGACGGGACCGTTGGTGGGGCGGCTCCTAGGGGGGTGGATGAAGCATCTCCAGTGGGGAGTATGAATGAGCCGCTGCAGATGCAATGCAGTTGACGAGAGTACCGGCGAAGCAGATCCGACGCCGTGGACAAGGTCGGCACTGAATGGGCTGTGGTACAGTGGTGGATGATCAGTCTACTTGTTTCTAGTGGAGGTGGGAAGGGTAGATGTGACCGTAGAAGCAGATCCGACGAGGTGGATGCCGCTGGCAGTGAATGGGCTCTGGTACGCCGGTGGATGAGCAGTCTAGGGTTTCGAGAGGGGAGGGGTAGAAAGGCCGATGAAGTACGGACGGCGTGATGTAAGATGCTCTGATGTTGTGGAGTTAGTCGTTTTTGCGGGAGGGGGAGAGGAAATGGGGGTGCCGTGTGGTGGGGGGAACCGGAAGTTACCAAAGCAGCCCCGACCTATTATGTAGATGAGGGCGGTATTGTAACTGTTGTTCTCCATGCACCAAGGACAAAAGGGGAATTTCGCATGCTAAAGACTAGGTGGCGGAAATTTCAGAAGGAGGCAGGAGATTTTTCCACCCGCGGGATCGTTCATATCCAGTTTCAACTAATTTTGGACCGTGCTAGCGGGAAGGTCATGCGAGACTGTGTACACGGGGCACGCGTCAGCAGTTAATAACTGGTGTGAAGTCCACCCCAGAAAAAGACAATAACTCGGGATGATGCGCCGATAACTTGGACGTTCACACGGGCGCGGCCAATCGTACGGGTGTAGAGGCACATTGACAAAAAAGAGATCAAACGCTCAACCTATGTATTTCTCGTGTAAATAGATAATTTAGTGCCATTGGTTATTTACTTTAAACATAATGCATTGACGTGTTAGTGTAGAGGCGCACAAAAAGAAATGGATATTGTAGTCCCACAAAAGAAATGGATATTGTAGTCCGCTACTTAAAAGTGTTACCTCATATGATTACATAGCCTCCATTTCATAAATTGCGTACCCGTTGAATTCATATATGAATATTACATATATTACTTCATAGTAGAACCCTAAATCATCCAAGACTAATGAATTTGAATGCAAGAGTAACAATGGTGCATGTACATGATAGCTACATTGGTTGTTTGAAGAAACATCACTGTAACTTTGGCATGCACAATTGAAAAGGTTTATTTAGATAGAAAAAAAATGTGATATGTGAGTGTCCAATCTTTATAGCGTTGAATCAATATTGTACCTTTGGCCACGATACGAAGTAGATATTGATTTATGTTCAAGCGATGCACGTCCACGATCGCTAGATAGTGATACGTGAATGAATTGTGCAATCTCTCTCACACGCATACACATCTCATTTCCCCGTGGGCATCAGAATCACACACGCGCACTTCGTGTATTTCTTTCCCTCCGTCAAGGTTAGAATTTGTCTTTCTACCCCATCCTACAAGCCTCTCGCACAGAAACACACACGCTCTCTCTGTCAAACACGCCCACCCCTTTAATTCCGTTCACCCACAACCACTAATGTCTCAAAGTATAATTATGTCTCTCACACATATGCCTAAGGTTAACTCAAGTTCCGGAACCATATGAATACATACAATGGGATTCCATCAGAGCACCTTTTGTTTTGAGATTTCGCTCTCTCTCACACACACACGTGTGTGCGCGCGACATTGTTTCTTGCTTCATTTTTGCCGGCACTTGCATGCACACCGTTTGTTTATCTCGTGATGCTTTAAGTATGCCTCGCACACATGCTATCTACCTATCCCTTAATATAGATATGTGTCATGCAAACTCCTTCTCCCTACTAGCAAGAGGCCCATGCGTTGCACGGAACATCAAGATGCATTTGTATGAGTAGTTTATCTTGTGGGAGAAAAGGATGAACGAGGGAATGCCTTATCTGCAAATGTGGAGAGGGGTGTGGGTATCTTTTTGCAAAATTGCCATAGTTTCCTTCCTATCCGTCAGATATAAATTGGATGTCCTATATTGCAGGATGGCTGGAACACCATCATCACCAACTCTGTTTTTTATAAGAGTAGAGACATGTAAGTGTCACTGCCCCCCCCCCACACCCACACACGCACACTTCCTGACACCGAAGGAGTAGGGTGACACCTCGATCTTGATACTAATCTATCGACTGGCTTCTCTCTCAAACACACACACACACACTACCCGACACCGAAGGAGTAGGGTGGCACCTCGATCTTGATAGTAATCTATCTACTCCTCTTTCAAACACAC